>NC_079504.1:76653604-76975707 GCF_030052815.1 Hevea brasiliensis
ATTAAAAGTGTAACTAAGGTTGTGGGTAGTTGAATTATGGAAGAAGTTTGAGGTTTGATGAATTATTGGTGATGGAGCATTTTGGCAGCCATGGAACTTCATCATGTACAGCTTGTCTTTGCATGCAAATGGGTGTTTGAGATGCTAAATTAAGTGTTTAAATGTATTGGAGTTAGTTTTCATGTATAAAGTTTGATTTGTGAGCTTGAAAAGCGAAAATGGAAGTTGATGTGTATGGGTAATTTTTGGGCAGCCTCAAAATGAAAATTGGTAATGTTCAAATTAATGAAATGTTATTGAAATATTGTACGAAAATTTGGCAGCATATATGTGTGTGGAATAGTAGTGATAGGTATGTAATTTGATGATGGAAGTTTATGTGATAATTAGAAGTATTTATGTGTATACATTGTTGGGATTGAACTTTGTGAATGGTGACTGCATTTGGTGTATTTGAAGTGGTTATATTCTGCCCAAGTTGACCTATAATGTAGAGAATTGAATGGTTTTGGTTAGTACCAAATGCAGAATGGTATGGGAAGTGAAGATGTAATTGGTAAACTTGTTTTTGGTTCGGTGTTTGAAAAGGATGTTGAGGGCAGCATGCAAATGCGCCTATAACCCTAAGTGTGTGACTCCAATTCGTATGAGGCAAATTGGAGGTGAAACTAGGTACAAAATGAGCCAACTTTCATGAAGAAAGCCTTCCTAAATTCTATCCAAAAAGTAACCTTAAAAATGACCAAATCCGGATTAGTGACTTGAAAGCCTGGAAATTGACCATTTGGGAAGCAGTTAGTTTTTTGACTATAACTTACTCAAAACAGGTCCAAATGACCTGAAATTTTTACCATGTAGACATAGATATACAATTCTTATGAAGACACCAAAGCCCAGAAATGGCCAGAACCAAGCCAAATAGCTTGCACAAGTTTAGGTACCAAAACTGGCCGAACCAAAAGTGACCTAAAAATGACCTAAGCCTATCATTTTAGTGCATTCTGTCCAGCATTGGTAAATTGACCATATCTTGGTATACACAACTCAGACTGACCTGAAATTTTGCCCCACTTGCAATAAGACATAGACCTACAAGTTTGTAGTTTGGACCAAAACCCGAAAACCAAGGGAACCAGGTCGTTCGGCTAGGTCGAAATAGTACACCGAAATCAGGTAAATTGCAATAAAATGCAATACACTTGGAAATGAACTTGGTAATATATACCAACACTTAAGGGCTATAAAATGTGACATATTGGTAACATTAGAATTGACTCACTTAGAGTGCATCAAGGGTCAATATTATAGGTTGACTAATGAAATGAATTGAAGGGAATAGTACTAAGAAAATTTAAATATTGGATTTTATTGTTAGAAACGAATTCATTGAGTACTGAAAAACTTTAAATTGTGTGTTTCAGTTGAAAAGGATATTGAGAAGCATAAGGAACACTGAGTCAGGGCCAAGAGGTATATATCAGAGGTCTATGCATAATACTTTTTATATTCACTGCTTTTACTAGAAAATTTATTTGGAGAAATAAGTTATGAATAGTTTTTTATTGTTTTGGCTTTGGGAATCTTAATTGGAAATTATTGTGTTACCTACTTTGCAAATGGAAATTTTGATATAAAATATGATTTGTGGTTTGTATGAAATATTTAAATATTGTGATTTGGAATTGTTTTGATTCACACTTGGCATGACAATGTTACTATGTTCCTCTTCCATTTATGGGGTGAGTGTGATTATATTCCTCCCTCTTTGACTTGCCAGTTTGAGGTGAGTGTGGATGAGTACTCATTATCTAGCTAGCTACCTCCCTTATTGATTTCGATTAATGGGGTGAGTGTGCCTTGTTGTGGTGTACAACACGGCATGTTCGGAAAAATTTATGTCATGACCTATGTTGTGTTATTAATTGGCAACACAGTGTTATTCAATTGTTTGATCAAATTTGTGTTATATGATCTTTGAAAAATTGTGAATTGTTTGGATTGTAAATTGTCAATAAAAGTTTTACATACTGCATTTTAAATTGTTATTGTGCACCACTGAGTAAATTTTACTCAGCGACAGCTTTTTCATTGCTGTCGCAGGTAGACAGATGGACAGAGTAGCAGAGTAGGCTGCTTGTACCACATTTTGAGATTTCACAAAGTATATCGAGTATACCATATTGTGTAGTTTTTGTTGTAATGTATATGCACTGTATGTATATATTGTACTTGGTCTTGAGCAGTTGTAAACTAAAATTGTAAACTATTTTTGTAACACCCTCCCTGTAGCAACTCCGTACATTCTACTGTTCCGGTGACCGGTGTCGGTCCGGACAGCTAGAACGTCCGGAAAAATATTTAAATCAAAGTGAGGGACCATAATTAACTCAAATATTAATAAGAAAAAATTTATTAAAAATTTTAGAAATAAAATACAACCGAGTTAAACGAGCCGGTGCCCAAGCGATGGGTAACCAGAGGGAAGTTGCGATTCTCGCAATGAGGAGCCCTAGACCCGGGGGAAAAATTATAAAATAATTTTTGGGACTCCAGAGAAGGGTTATTGAGGTTCCCTTGGCATTAGAATGCCAAGAAAATACCTAGAAAAATTTTTCAATCGGTACAGACAATTTTGGCCCGTTGAGCCAAACGGAGGGCATTTTGGTCATTTCGCCTTCAGAGGTGATTTTTGGCCGACTTGTCCAGTTAAGTAAATAATTAATATGACATAAAATATGAATAAACATTACTAGAAATTAAATTGGAAATGAGTAGTGGAGAAAAGAAAAGAAAAATCAAATAAAGCAATTTGTGACATCATAGTGATGTCATTTATAAATTACTAACCAATCACAAGCTAATAAGCTTTCTTAAATACTTAAAAGAGACAAAACAAAGACCAAAACAATTAAAAATCCAGCAGCCATCATCCTCCCCAAAGGCAGCCGAAACCTTGCCCTAGACCTAATCCTCCATTAACACTTCCATAAGCTTTCCATTCCACTAAGTCTCACCCTAAATCCTCATACTGCATTCACTAAAATTTATCCTAGCACCTTGCATAACCTTTTGGCAGCCTAGAAAGTGAAGGAAAGTGAAGATTTAACTTGGGAAAACTCTGCCACTTAAAGGTTAGTGCACTATATACCTAAAACTCTTTAATTTCATGAATAGGAACTTGAATATAGTAAGAAAATGAAATTTAAATGAACAAAACTCATGTGTATGTGTACATGAATTTTGGCTGCCCTATTGAAGGAATAGGAATGAGTGTTTTTGATGAGCTTGGAGTGAACTAGAAACCATGTTTGAAGTTTATAAACATAAGAATAGTGAATTAGTAGCTAACTAAGGTAAATTGTATAAATCATGACTTTGAACTAGGGTTTTGGGAGTAAAATGTGAACTTGGCTTATGCAATTGTTAAAGAACATTCTAATGGTCAATTAGTGACCATTTGAGGAGATTTGGCCATTATATGGACTGAAAAATAGCATGGCAAAGTGAATGACTATGCTGCCTAGGGACAGCAGCAATGGACTGAGATTTCAGTCCAATTACATAGCCATAACTTTGGCTGTGTTGGTCCAATCGGTGTTTGGCCAATTGGACATGAAACTAGGCTTATAATGGCACATTTTTTCTGAAGAAACCATGCCCAAAAGACCAAAGCAAGAGGACCAAAAGTTGGCCCCAATCCGGATCCCCGCAATAAAGACTTGCAGAAATGACTAAATGAACGAATCGCTTCATTTGGCCATAACTCACTGTAGAAATGGTCAATTCACCTGAAATTTTTACAGAAACAAGTTAAGACATAGAAAAACAACTTTCATGAAGAAACCTACCCCAAATTATGGCCAGAACCTATTCCAAAATGCAATCACAGTCACTATTCATGGTACTGTAGATTTGATAATTTCTGCAAAATGGAAATCCGGCCAGTTGTGGTTTTTGGACCATATCTGGAGCTTCAAAACTCCAAATGGAGTGATTCAAAAAAGGAAATTCAACTAGACAAAATAAGGAACAACTTTTGTGTTTTCCATTTCTTCAAATTCCCACTGAAACAGTGTCCAATGGAACAGTAAATTTGAGTTCCAAAAACTGAAAATTCTGCTTCCCTTGGTTTAAACTTTGAAATGGTATAAATGCTTAATGCCAACAAGTTTTGAATGCCAAATGTGGTATGTTGGGAGTGCCAAAGTCAATGTACATATTTTCTATCTAAAAGTCAACATTTTTGTTGACCAATGAGGTGAATAGTGACACCAAAACTTGAAATTCACAAATTGAAAAATTTAAAAGTTTCAAATGCCCTAGTATACCTAACAAGATTGGTTTGGATAGTTTGGCATGCTAATAGGGTTCAGTTAGCAGTACTGCACATGGCAATATGCCATTTCGTGATTTTATGGCTTTTAGCCATTCTGACCTTGCATTGAGACTTGGCCTTGTGCCTGATATTGTTTATAGCTTGTTAGCTGTTTTGTTGCACACCGGGAGATGCATATGTGCCCGATGGTGTGACGGCCCGAGGTATTTGATACCCAGTGCCAGTTTACCCGTTATCCAGTCCAGTCGTCTAGTGTAGGTTACTTGGGGCAACCAAATGAATAAAAGTGGACAAAGTAAATGATATACAAATACCAAACAAATATAACATATACATTCATTACATATTTATTTTTTGCTATTTCCTTTATTTTATTATTGTACCATTAAGCATTATTGCTTAGCGCGTTGCTTTTACCACGCGTAGGTTCTGGAGATACAGATCGTGAGCCCAGTAGACCGCAGACTGGGTGAGTCCATCCTGCAGTTATGCACAGTGTCCGTGTCACCTCAACTTCTGCAGTGCATTGGTAGGACACTAGGCGTCATTTTGATATTTCGTAGCTAATTTTTACTTCCTCATATGTATTTGAACTTATGTAATGTATTTTGATGTTCATGTAAATAATGAAAGTTATGGTTATGAATGCAAAATTTGAGCATTTATTTATTGTTGTATATGAGCATTATGAGAAATGGATGTTTGAGAAATGAAAAGGTTGTTGAGAACCGAAATTGAAAATTGTTGAGATTTTGGATATTGGAGTTTGAGATGATTGAATACAAATATTGGAAGTGTTTTTAACAGGTTCCGAAGAACTGTTTTCTCCATTTTTAGCCGGTACTCTGCCGGATTTTCTTTAAAATTTTCGGAACCTCAAATAAATGACAATTTCGATAAATGGCTTAAATAAATTATATTTCACAAATTATATTCAAAAGCATGATAAAAATTAAATAAGGCATATTAGAGTGTGCCGGTACACCGTGTGACATTGCTTACTCGGGTATACTGTACACGGGTAAGGGGTGTCATAATTTTGGCCTATAAAAGTATTGTGATAAATTTATCTTATCTCGGTTTTTTTTTTTTGGAAACACTGGAAAATTGATTATTGAACTGAGCTGATAATGTTGAGAAATTTATTGTGTTGAACAAATTATTGGAGTTTGGGATTGAGGAATTATATATTTGAAGTGCTTTTTTTTTTCAGGTTTTTGAAGAACTGTTTTATTCAAAATACAGATGGCACTCTGCTAAAATTTTTACAGAAATTATTGATACTCAAATTTGTTATTTTGTTTCACTTCAGTTAAAAATTTTTAATACCTATCAAAAGTGCTCACCACTGTAAAAAGAAGTAAGAAAAGTTTTAAAATCCCTTATAGTGTATTTAATGGGTTATCAGTAGACGAAGTTGGTAATTCATTAGATATACTACGGGATCATGTTTTGCCTTACGGAGGGATAGGGTGTGACAACTAAGTTATGGTCACTTTCTGGGCATGATTCCTAAATGAAAAATGTGCCATTTTGTGTCTAGTTTCATTCCCAATTGGCCTCACACCAATTGGGTTGGTAAATTTTTAGTTTTGGTCCCTGAAAGAGACCTCGGTCATGCTACCTGCAGAATGACCATAACCAATCCGAATTTAAAGTTAATTCCAACACTTCCTACACACCCCAATTGATCATACATGATCATTTTTCAACTTAAGTAAGGTCAGCCACATCATTAAACTAATTTTCACATTTTTCTCTCCCAAACCCTAGGTGCCAAAACCCTAATTCATAAAATTCAAACCTAATGCATTCTAAACATCTATCCATTGTTTACACACATAATTCAACCTAAACAACCATTCAAATGCATCAAATTCATTTATTCTCAATCCTACATACTACTGGCCAAAATTTATGTTTGATCCCTCAACCATGTTTTCTTTTGATTTTAAAGTTGAAATCTAAGTTAATTTAACTCATAACATGTATTTTAAACTAAAAATTTCAATTGAAATTCTTACCTCAATTCTAGCCGAAATTTTTCTTTTCTTCGATTTTATTGGATAGTTAAGTCAGGAGTCAGTCTAGGGGTGAATTGACCAAATTGCCCCTCGCCGGTTCGATCCGGTTTACAAGTAATTTAATATTTATTTCGGATCCCTGACCTAATTATTTGACCTACTTAACAATTCTTTTTTGTGATTTTCACATTTTCACTGAGTTATTAATAGTCTTAAGGACCGCGACGTCACATTTTACAGTTCGAAATTTGAGTTTAAATCGACCTCGCAGTCCTTCCTGAGAAGGTCACCCATCGCTGTGACTCTCGGCTCATTTAACTTTTTGTGTTCTATTTTTCTTATTTATACTTAACTATTTGACAATCACTAATTATTTGTGTTCAGGGCTTAACTAGGTGTCTTAGACGTGGTTCTACTTCTCTTAATTGTTCGAACCGACGCCGGTCATCGAAATAGTGAAATATATCAGACTATGCAAATAGGGGTGTTACAGTATGATTGCATATTCCACTACCGAGGCTGAGTATATTACTGCATTAGATGCTACAAAGGAAGCTGTTTGGATAAAAAAGTTCGTGATAGAACTTGCAGTAGTTCCTTCCATTGAGTCAGCAGTTCTACTTCACTGTGATAATAATGGAGCAGTCATATAGGCTAAGGAACCCCGGTCTCACCAGAAATCTAAACACGTAGAAAGGCGCTACCACATTATCAGAGAAATAGTTGGGCGAGGCGATGTAGCCATGCAGAAAATAGCATCAGCTGAAAATCCAGCTTATCCATTCACTAAGCCTATGTCACAAACTCAGCTAGACCGATATCTTGAGAAGATGGGTCTAAAATATTGTAATGAATGGCTCTAGTGCTAGTGGGAGATTGTTAGTAGTATGTCCTAGAGCATATCATTTAGTATGTATCTTGTGCATATTTTACTAATAAAAGGCATTTCCACTTTTCCATTTACATAATATATTTATGTGTAATAGAAAAGGTCTATTGATATTTTGTTAGAAATTTTATTCTTAAGAATATGAATAACAGTATTTTTAGCACAAAGTATCATAAATTGGTTCACAATCGAGGATACTTCATAATAAGGACATGACTTATCCAGAAAGATTGTAATCATGTTTGTTCCTAAGTTATTTATATGAGATGTAAATAAGATGGAATGGTGAGTCTCATGCCATATAACAAACATGATAGGTACTTATACATGATAAGTAGGCCGAACCAGTGACATTTATGATAAGCACATGGAGTTTACTCTTATCAATGTATTGTCATAAATCATATCAGTGCATATAATTTTTAGACCTGAGATAGCATAGTTATCTTATATATAGGTGGTTTGAGTTTGATACTGCTTTCATACTTGTACTATGTATGGGTATATGGGCATGTGTTGGCTCCTACTAGTTATATATGGAGGTAGATGTTGATCAAGAAGGAATCTGTTACCCTAAGTAAATAGGGATAAAATCCTATGTTCATTTAATTGTTCTTGATGTTTCAAGTTCTTGGCCAGGATAGATAGATTTAATCAGAAAAGTGTTTCTGATGAGAAAAATCCTTTTAATCAAGAACTGGAATTAAAAGAGAACATAATATTCATAGCAAATGGGGTTTGACATAAACCATGACTCCAGCTCGAATTGGGATTTTGTAACAGAGAGATTCTAGTGCATGGTAACATATGATTATAGGTTCATTTAAGGTAAATCTGATTACTGATTGGGTGGCCATGGCATGCTATGCTAGGTGTTAACCATGGTCTATGAGGTGCTTAAAATGATTTAGAGAAATCATTTATGGCAAGAAAGAGTTCTGATGATATTAAGAGTTGATATCATGTCTCATTGCTAATTAGTGATGAGCTTAATAAGTCACACACATACACAAGTAATCACCAAATTAAATATGATTTAATTAATTAATCAAAGAGTTTAATTGATTAATTAAATAGGTTTGGTTTGCAATTAGATTTCAAAGTCCCTAGCATGGCTTGAAACCAAATCTAAGTTATTGGATGTATAATATGAGTTAAATTTATATTTAAAGTATTTAAATATGAATTTAATTATGAGAAATTAATTAATAGAGATTAATTAATTTATTTATATTAGATATTAATTGATTAAAAGAAGAGAAATAATTATTTTGGGTTGAGAATTCAAAATTAAGATACAGGGGTATTTTGGTCATTTCACAGGGTGACATATGGCACCATGAGATGGTTACTCATGGCACTACACATAAGCTTGCCATATGTCTTTTAATCATGTAATGTAACACCCAAAACCTCCGAATTATGAATAGTACCATTTTTGGTCTATGACTAGTACTATTTAAAGACACCTTAAGGACAAAAAATAAATAGAAAATTAATTGAGATAGACACAATAAAAATTCAAGTGACCAAAAAATGTAATGATTCACTGGGTATATTGAAAAAGAGGGATTATGAACCGATGAGGGGCATTTTGGTCAATTCACCTCAAGAGTTGATTTTTGACCAAAATGTTAATTAATTTAAGTGAAATTAATAAATTGAATTATGGAATAAATTTTTTAGGAAAATAATTCAAATGTAAAGTGAAAGGAAAATAAAAGAAACAAAAATCTAGAATTTTAGGTCCATTTTGACCCAATTAAAATTTTTGGACCAATGGGCTTTGGACAACTCAATAAAAATTAATTAATTAAATAAATAATTAGGATAAGTATAAAAGAAAGCCATCTTCCTCCCTCCCTCATTTAGTTGCCCCCCACATACCTCCTTTCCCTCTCTTTTATTTTTTCTCTTTTCATTCTTCCACTTACAACCTCTCTCAACCTTGATTTTCCCCACTTTTTCTCCATGGGTTTTCTATCTAATAGGTAGAAAACATCAAATTTATCTTTCATTGAGAGATTAGAAGCTAAGAGAACAAAAAAGTTAGAAGAAATTGAAGATTAGAAGTGGTCACTTGAGGTAAGTTTCTTTTCATGTTAGATTAGTTGTATAAGCCTTGAATGAAGTTAACTTATGATGAAATTTTATGAGAAATTGAAAGGAAACATGCATGGAACCTAAACTAGGGTTTTGGCCAACTTAGTGGAAATTAGGGTTTTGATGTATTTTAGTTAAATTAATGATAAATCTAAGTTAGATTCAGGCAGTATGCATGATTGGGAGTAGTAAGATTTCATGGGATTGCATAAATTAAATTATGGAAGATTAGGGTTCATGGGAAAATTGGGTTTTGGTGCTAGAGAGTGAAATTTGTGTGTGTAGTGTTAAATTATGGTCATTTGAGGTTTATTTAGTTTGAATTGACATTGGGTTGATGAATGGAGGTAATGAAATGGTAGGATTAGGGAAATCGCAAACTTTGGTGTTTGAAAATTGTAGGTTTTATGCTAGGAAGTGCCATTGATGTGTTCATGCTAAATTATAGTCATTTTGGGTGAATTAAATTTGAATTGAGATTGGTTAGTGCAAGTAACTGAAGAAATGAAAAATTTAACTTAGGGTAGAATTTTGCACACTGAATTCAGTGTGTTTGGAAGTCCATAACTTGAGCTACACAACTCCAATTGGTGTGAAAAAAATTGGAAACGAAACTTAATACATAGGGCTAGAATTTTCATGAAGATACCCTGCACCGAACATGACCTTAAGCTATTCGAAATGAGCCTTAAACTTGGAGACAAAAATCTGGAACCTGCAGAATTTGACCATATAAACAGTAAATTTTGGATGGCCATAACTCTCTCTAGAAAACTCCAATTTAGGCGATTCTTGAATCGATGGAAACCTAAGACATAGTAGAACATTTCATATGAAGAACTTGAGGCCAAATTATAGACTTAACCCAATCAAATTACTGAGCAAATTTGAATTATCGAATCTGCAGAACTGCAAATTTACCACATGAATAGTAAACTTTGCATGGCCATAACTCTCTCTAGAAAACTCCAATTTAGGCTATTCTTGAACCAATGGAAACCTAAGACATAGTAGAACATTTTTTATGCAGAACATTAGACCAAATTATGGACTTAACTTGATCAAATTGCTGAACGAAATTGGATTGATAAATCTGCCAGAACTGAATCTGTAGCATGAACAGTGATGTGAACAGTAATCGTGTTTTGGGCATAACTTGAGTTACACAGCTCCGAATTAGGCAATTCAAAAATGAAAATAAATTGAAGACCTAAATGAACAATTTTCATGAAGAACACCTCACCAAATTTTGAACGAAACTAGGTAAAAATTGGGTTCAAAGATTGGGGCACCAAGCTGACAGTCCCTTTCGGAACTCCCCAGTAGTAACGACTACTTGGGGTTGATAATTGATATTGATCATGTCTCACATTAATAATGGTTAGTGGGGTAAGACTACATGAGTACTCATTAGCTAGCTAGCCCTTCCCTCACTAATAACGGTTAGTGAGGTTGAGATTGCTTTGTCGTGGTATACAACACAGCACTAATCGTGAAATTTTGTGTGGCCTAAACTGTGTGTTGATTTTGGCAACACTAATGCTTTGTGAATTATGATTTATGAAGTGTGATTTCTCATTTGAAATTTTATTCCAATAAATGGCCTTTATGGACTTAGAATTATTGTGAAGTTTTCATGCTTAAGAAAAATGTGATTTATTATGCTTTGACAAATTGTGTTTTACCTTAAGTTTTAAAGTTATTAGTTGTGCACCACTGAGTGATATACTCAGCGATAACTTCTTTATGCTGTCACAGGCAAGGGAAAGGAGAAGGCTGCCGAGTGAGAGACTTGAAAACAACATTTTGGTATTATTTGTGGGTATTTATGTTAGGTATACCCTTGTGATTCCTTTGGATGTATTTTGTACCTATATATATGGATGTACGGACATTGAGCAGTTTGTATTTAAAAGCATTGCATTGCTATCACATTTTGAGTTTGTAACTATTTTGTATTTTACTTTGAGACTTATGAAAATGTAACTTTTGCAATATTTAGTCTATCATTATTTCCAATGAATGTTTACATGGAAATTTAACTATTCTCATGCAGTTTTCCGCAAAAGAATTGATAAGATAAAAAGCTATGGTTTGTTTTAAAATCCTTTGTAGCATAACTAATGGGTTATCGGTAGGTGAAGTTCGGTAATTCATTAGGTATGCTATGGGAACTTGTCGTGCCTTACAAGGGATAAGATGTGTCATGTTTTAGTGGTATCAGAGCTTTGGTTTTTATACAAGTTTTGAAATTGCATGTTTGAAAATTTTTGATAAGTACAACTGTTCAATTGTCATTATTGATACATATAGTGCATTACATCATAAATATGGACTAATGGAGGGAAATCTCCTTGTGTTGGTTGTTCAAGGAGTAGAATTTCTTGTGATTCAGTATGGAAGAGGGGGATCACACCATAAAATAATCAGTAGCAGCTGAGGTACAAGGGGAGGCCCTAGCTCCTCAGAATGCCAGTGGGTCAGCTGCACCTGTCCCGCCTATGCAGTTTCCTGCTCAGTTCGCTCAGTAGATGGCTGCACTATTTCAGCAAATGGCTGGCAATATACCAGTCCAAGTTCCTGTGCAAGCACCTCCAGTGTAACCACCATCCCTAGCTAGACAATATGACAAGTTAATAAAGTATGGGGCAACAAAGTTCAAGGGTACAGTGGACCCATTGGAAGCTGACCAATGGTTAGAATGGATGGAGAGAGTATTCAAGAAACTGCACTGCATCGATGATTTGAAGTTCGAATACTTAGTCTCTCTACTGCATGGAGATGCATATGAGTGGTAGAAGACCATTCCCCATAGTTTGGCTGAGCCGCCAGTGCTGACATGGGTGACTTTCTAAGGGAGTTTAGACAAAAGTATGTTCCTGATACCTATATGGATATGAAGCTACAGGAGTTTCTCAGTTTGAAGCAAGGGAACAAGACTGTAACCATGTAACACCCCTATGTTCGGTAGTGTATTCTACTGTTCCGATGACAGTGTTTGTCCGGAAAGCTAGGATGCTTGGAATTATATTTAAATATTAGTGTGGAGATATAAGGTAGTGAAATACAAGAAAAGAAAATACAAGAAAAACAAAGGAAAAATAATAGCAATGAAATGAAACTAAGTTAAACGAGCAAGCACCGCAGCGATGGGTGACTGCACGGGGAAGTTACGGCGTAGGCAATAGCCGACCCCAGGACTGCAGGAAACCCTTGAAATTTAGTTTCAAGACAAAATTAAAGACTTATTGAAGTATAAATGTCATTAGAAATATCAAAGAAAAATTAATTAATTAGTACAAAGAAAAATGAGAAATCGAGAAAACGATAAAACTAGGTGTTACAGAAAAATCGGGAATGCAACTTGAATAGGGGCATTGTGGTCATTTGATACCTAGAGTTGCCTTTTGACCTCAATGTCCATTAAAAATAAAAAATATTACACTTTAGAAATGACATGAAAAATTCAATTGAGATACATTATGTAAATAGTAAAAGATTAGTGGCAAATAAGCAAAATTAAGGAAATTAAGATTAATGAATTGTTTAACCAAGTTAGTGCTCCACTAGTGACATCTTAAGGGACCCATATTAAGCATTAGTGGACTGAAACTACCATCTTCAATCTCAAAGATAAGAACCAGCCGAATGGAAAAACACCATGAATCCTTCATAGCCATCCATGGTGAGACCTCCATGCAAGCATGTTCTAGCCACTTTTTCCACTAGGCTCCTTCATTAACTTTGCCCCTCACCTTGCAAGGAAGAGTTTGATAGCAATTTTAAAAAGTTTAGTGAGGTTTTGATCAAGCTTCAAAAGTGGTAAGTGAGTGTTTTTAATTCTTGTTTCATTAAAAGTGTAACCAAGGTTGTGGGTAGTTGATTTATGAAAGAATTTTTGATATTTGATGACTTACTGGAGTTGAGCTATTTTGGCAGCCATGAAATCTCACCATGAAAAGCTTGTTTTTGCATGTAAATGGCTGTTTGAATGTTGATTTAAATGTTTAATTGTATTGAAGTTGAATCCCATGTGTAAAGTTTGATTTGTAAGCTTGGAAAAGTAAAAATGGAAGTTGATGGGTATGTGTAAACTTGTGGCACCCTCATGAAGAAGATTGAAGTGTTTAAGTTCATGAAATTATTGTTGAATTATGTTGTTATTGATGGCAGCATGTATATGTGTATAAAGGTTTGGAATTGGATATGTAAATGGGGTATGTTCTATGTGGTTAAATGGTGTAAATGGACTTTGAAAAATTCTGTATTATAGTGTGCATATTGAGAATGGTTACAAGCTGTCCAAAATGACGAAAATGTGTTGTTAAATGTGTTAATGGTAAGGTACAAATAAGAATTGGCATGAAGGAAGTAGTTTGGTAAGTGTTGAATATGTAATTGGTAAGTGATGAGAAGTGTGTAGTAGGGCAGTGTGTGTTTTGGCTTAGAACCTTAAGTGTGTGACTCCAATTGGTATGAGACCAATTGGAGGTGAAACTAGGCACAAAATGTGCCAACTTTCATGAAGGAAACTTACCAAAATTCTGCCTAGAAGGTGACTTGAAAAATAACCAAATCCGGATTAGTGACTTGAAAGCCTGAAAATTGACTATTTGCGCAGTAGTTAGTGTTTTGACCATAACTTACTCAAAACAGGTGCAATTGACCTGAAATTTTTACCATGAATAGTTCATACATAGATCTACAATTCTTATGAAGACATCAAAGCCCAGAAATGGCCAAAACCAAGCCAAATAGCTTGCACAATTTCAGGTACCAAAACTGGCCAAACCAAAAGTGACCTAAAAATGACCTAAGGTTACCATTTTGCTGCATTCTGTCCAGCATTGGTAAATTGACCATAACTTGGTATACACAACTCAGAATGACCTGAAATTTTGCCCTGTGTGCAATAAGACATAGAACTACAAGTTTGTAGTTTGGACCGAAACCCGAAAATCGAGAGAACTAGGTCGTCCGGCTAGGTCAAAATAGTATACCGAAATCCGGTAAATTGCAATAAAATGCAATACACTTGGAAATGAAATTGGTAACATATACCAACACTAAAGGGCTATAAAATGTGACATATTGGTAATATTAGAATTGACTCACTTAGAGTGCGTCAAGGGTCAACATTATAGGTTGACTAATGAAATGAATTGAAGGGAATGGTACTAAGAAAATTTAAATATTGGATTTTATTGTTAGAAACAAATTCATTGAGTACTGAATCACTTTAAATTGTGTTTTTTAGTTGAAAAAGATATTGAGAAGCATAAGGAACACTGAGTCAGGGCCAAGAGGCATATATCTGAGGTTTGTGCACAATACATTTTATATTCACTGCTTTTACCAGAAAATTTATTTGGAGAAATGAGTTATGAATAATTTTTTATTATTTTGGCTTTGGGAATCTTAATTGGAAATTATTTTGTTGCCTACTTTGCAAATAGAAATTTTGAGATAAAATATGATTTGTAATTTGTATGAGGTATTTAAATATTGTGATTTAGAATTATTTTGATTCACACTTGGCATGACAATATTACTATGTTCCTCCTCCATTTATGGGGTGAGTGTGATTATATTCCTCCCTCTTTGACTTGTCAGTCTGAGGTGAGTGTGGATGAGTTCTCATTATCTAGCTAGCTTCCTCCCTCATTGATTTCGATTATTAGGGTGAGTGTGCCTTGTCGTGGTGTACAACACGGCATGTTCGAAAAAGTTTGTGTCATGACCTAAGTTGTGTTATTGATTAGCAAAACTGTGTTATTCAGTTATTTGATCAAATTTTGTTATTGATTGGCAACACCGTGTTATTCAGTTATTTGATCAAATTGTATTATTGATTGGCAAAACTGTGTTATTCAATTGTTTGATCAATTTTGTGTTATATGAACTTTGTAAATTGTGAGATGGAATTGTGAATTATTTGATTTGTAAACTGTCAATAAAAGTTTTATATATTGCATTTCAAATTGTTATTGTGCACCACTGAGTAAATTTTACTCAACGATAGCTTTTCATTGCTGTTGCAGGTAGACAGACTGACAGGACAGCAGACTAGGCTTCTTGTACTACATTTTGAGATTTCACTGGGTATATTGAGTATACCATATTTTGTATTTTGTGTTGTAATGTATGTTCACTGTATGTATATATTGTTCTTGGTTTTGAGTAGTTGTAAATTAAAATTGTACATTAAAATTGTAAACTAATTTTGTAAACTATTTTGGCTTGTAAATATTGTGATATATTTCTTTTATTTCAGCTTTTGAAAACATTGAAAAATTATTGTGGATTTGAGTTGGCAAATGTTGAGAAACTTATTGTGTTGATTAAATATTGGAGTTTGGGGATTGAACAAAATATAGGAAGTGTTTTTTTACAGGTTTTTGAAGAACTGTTTTATTCAAAATACAGATGGCGCTCTACCAAAATTTTTATAGAAATTATTAATACTTCAAATGTGTTATCTGGTTTCACTTCAGTAAAAAAAAATAAAATTTAACACCAGTAAATAGTGCTCACCACTGTAAAAGGAAGTAAGAAAAGGTTTAAAATCCCTTGTAGTGTATTTAATGGGTTATCAGTAGACGAAGTTGGTAATTCATTAGGTATACTACGGGATCATGTTATGCCTTATGGAGGGGTAGGGTGTGACATGTTTAAGTGGTATTAGAGCTAGTTTTAAATTTTGTTTTGACTTGTAATTTGAATATTCTTTCTTCATAGTACAATTGCTCAATGTAATTGTTTGACACATACAGTACATTACATTATAAATATGCACTAACAGGAGGAAATCTCCTTGTGTTGGTTATGAAGGAAATAGAAAATCCTGTGAAAAGATATGGAAGACTTTATCGGCAAAAGGTATTTTCTAACACACTATAAATTATAAAGCTAAACAGCAAGCCTACTTAATGTAAGGCAAGAGGACGTAAAAGTAAGTTGCGATAATAGACTTGCTCTAGATGAGGGCAAAGATGTTACAGTTAGTAATTGTCAATGGATATTGTAATCAAAACAAGATTCGAATATCAGTAATTTCGAAAAGGATAAAATATAGGAAAGTTTGATCTATAGGAATGTATCGTAGTAACTATGCAATGTTCTTGATGTTTATACTATAAGCTGCAGATTACAGTACTGACTTGAGATTATTGTGTAGAGCTACGTACTACTCGATAGCACATCAAGATGAGAATAGTTGCCAACGGCATCTGTTTTGGTATAGTTATGCCAGGACCGAATTTTATTGTTGGAAATAAGTTTGCAAATCCTACTTAGGGATTTAAAACTCAAAAGTTGGAATATCGAAAGGTTATAGTTTAGTATAAAAGGAAATAAGTTATAGAATATTAATAGATAAAAAGAGTTGTGGAAGTAAAAATTTGAATAGTTGGTTCAGATATAACACAGAAATGTTACGAATGTGAGTAAGATTGTTAACTAGAATGGTCAAAGGACCCATGATTAGATAAATAATTTTAACACGACCTCAATGGTCTTTCAAAAAGGGAACATGAATCGAAATATTGGACGAAACGATAGTAAGAAAAGATTAGTGCTATATAAACAAGTAAATGTTATATTAGATTTTTAAAAGTTTTAGACAAATTCAGTGGAAAGAAGATTATACGATCATATAGAAAGGAGAAAATAAACGTGTGAATATTGTAAGACGGCTATTGGGTAAAATTTCGCGGACGAAATTTATTTTAAGGGGGGGAGAATTGTAACACCCCTATGTTCGAAAGTGCGTTCTACTGTTCTGGTGACAGTGTTTGTCCGGAAAGCTAGGATGCTTGGAATTATATTTAAATATTAGTGTGGAGATATAAGGTAGTGAAATACAAGAAAGAAAATACAAGAAAAACAAAGGAAAAATAATAGCAATGAAATGACACTAAGTTAAATATGTATGTAAATTAGTAGTGAAGATATATGCTATGATAGTGGACATGTAAATGAACATGATTAAGTGATTAAATTGTGGTAATTGAGTTTGACAAATTCTGCACTTTATGGTGTATGTTGAAAGTGATTGTAAGCTGCCAAAATGATCAACAATATGTTGTGAAATATGTTTAGGTTAGGGTACAAACCAGAATTGGCATGAAGGTGAAGTTTGGTCAGTGTTAAAGGTGATTTTTGATGAGTATAAACAAAATGCAATAGGGCAGTTTCTGTTTTGGGCTTAGAACCTTAAGTGTATGGCTCCAATTGGTATGAGACCAATTGGAGGTGAAACTAGGCACAAAATGTGCCAACTTTCATGAAGGAAGCTTGCCAAAATTCTGCTTGTAAAGTAACTTGAAAAATGACCAAATCCGGATTAGTGCATTTAAGGCCTGAAAATTTACCATTTGGGCAGCAGTTAGTGTTTAGGCCATAACTCACTCAAAACAGGTCCAATTAACCTGAAATTTTGACCATGAATAGTTAAGACCCATATCTACAAGTCTTATGAAGACACCAAAACCAGAAATGACCATAAGAAAGTCAAACAGCTTGCACAAATTCGAGTCCAAAAACTGGCTGAACCTAAATTGACCTAAAATGACCTAAGTGACCAATTGTGATGCATTTTGACCAGCAATAGTAAAATGACCATAACTTGGTCTAAATAACTCAGAATGACCTGAAATCGAAAAAGGACAAAACTCGGTGTTATCGAAAAATCGGGAATGCAACCCGAATAGGGGCATTGTGGTCATTTAAAACCCTGAGTTGCCTTTTGACCTAAATTTCCATTAAAAATAAATAATATTGCACTTGGAAAATACAATGAAAAATTAAATTAGGGGTACCTAATGTAAATAACAAAAATGGGATTCAAATTGAGTAATTAACACATTTAACTTATAATGTAATTAAATATTGGTGAGTGGAGCACTATGGGGTTAAAATAATCAATATGTGGGCAGGTGTAAACCCCACTAACACCTTCATCTTCTTCATTCACTCACCATTGCCGAAATGAAAAGCTTGAAAATCCTCCATGGCCGTTTTGCTTAAAGCTTCATAATCTCCATCATTTCCACCTCCAAACACCAAAGTTTCTTCACTAATTTTGATCCCCACCTCACAAGGAAGAAGTAGATATTAAATTCAAGGGAGTTTAGTGAAGATTTAACAAGTTCCAACAATAGGTAAGTGTTTAAATTGATTTATTTCTTAAGTAAAGTTTATGGGAAGCTTGAGATGAACAAATTGATGAAGAATATTTAAGGTTTTGGTGAGTTGTTTTTATGCACTAGTTAGGCAGCCATGGTACTTAAATATTTTGAATTATTTTCACATGCAATTGATGGGTATTAATGTTGATAAAAGTGAATAAAAGTTTTAGTAGGTTAATTCTTGGTGTATGTTAAAGTTGAGCACTCGAGTTGGAAATTTTGTTGAATTTAAAATTCTATGCGTGAGTGCCTAAATGGACAGCCATGAAATTGTACACTAAATGAAATATTATTACATGTATTGTGAAGAATTAATGTTGACTAATGTGATTTAAAGTGTTGGTAAGTTAACTTCATGCATATGTAATGGTGGACCAAGTGGAAATTGAGTTTGAAGGCAATTGTAGAGGCTTGACAAATATGGCAGCTTGTTAACTCTTTAAAGGATGCTGGAATTCATGAAGTTGTTTAATGAATTATGGTCCTAAATTTTGCCAAATATGTATGTAAATTAGTAGTGAAGATATATGCTATGATAGTGGACATGTAAATGAGCATGATTAAGTGATTAAATTGTGGTAATTGAGTTTGACAAATTCTGCACTTTATGGTGTATGTTGAAAGTGATTGTAAGCTGCCAAAATGATCAATAATATGTTGTGAAATATGTTTAGGTTAGGGTACAAACCAGAATTGGCATGAAGGTGAAGTTTGGTAAGTGTTAAAAGTGATTTTTGATGAGTATAAACAAAATGCAATAGGGCAGTTTGTGTTTTGGACTTAGAACCTTAAGTGTGTGGCTCCAATTGGTATGAGACCAATTGGAGGTAAACTAAGCACAAAATGTGCCAACTTTCATGAAGGAAGCTTGCCAAAATTCTGCTTGTAAGGTAACTTGAAAAATGACCAAATCCGGATTAGTGCATTTAAGGCCTGAAAATTTACCATTTGGGCAGTAGTTAGTATTTAGGCTATAACTCACTCAAAACAGGTCCAATTTTCCTGAAATTTTGACCATGAATAGTTAAGACCCATATCTACAAGTCGTATGAAGACACCAAAACCCAGAAATGACCATAAGCAAGTCAAACAGCTTGCACAAGTTCGGGTCCAAAAACTGGCCGGACCTAAATTGACCTAAAATGACCTAAGTGACCAATTGTGATGCATTTTGACCAGCAATAGTAAAACGACCATAACTTAGTCTACATAACTCAGAATGACCTGAAATTTTGCCCCGCGTGCAATAAGACATAGATCTACAAGTTTGTAGTTTTGACCGAAACCCGAAAATCAAGGGAACTAGGTCGTCTGGCTAGGTCAAACTAGTATCCCGAAATCCAGCAAATTGCAATAAAATGCAAAATACATGGAAATGAATTTGGTAACATGTACCAACCCTAAAAGACTATTGAATGTAACATATTAGTAACATTAAAACCTAATTTACCTAGAATACATCGAGGGTCGACATATTAGGTTGACTAAGCAAATAATAGAATTCAGTGAATTAATTATTGAGCATTATCGTTAGAGACAGTTTAAATGAATACTGAAACACTTCAAATTGTGTTTCTTAGTTAGCAAAGACTCAGGGAAAGGGAAGGAAACACTGAGTCAAGGCCAGGAGACAGTTATCAAAGGTTTGTGCACAACAGCTATTTCTTTTGAATTTTTCAATTGAAATGAATTATGACTATTTATACATTATTGTTTTAAATTGTGGAAATGTGATTGAATGGATACTTACTGATTGAAAAGTATTGTAAATGATTTGAAACTGTGAAAAATTGTTTGAATGATATTGATGGATACATATTGATTGAAAAGCATCGGAAATGGTTTGAAACCACAGCTATCATGTATATTGATTGTATTCCTCGCTAGCTTGTCTAGTGGGAAGAATTGAATTCCCTCTCTAGCTGAAGTGTTGAGGTGTGTGCCTGTTGAGGATGAATTGAATGAGTACTCATATTTTTGCTAGCTAGCTATGTTATTCCTCATTAGCCATCGGCTTATGGGACGAATTGAATACCTCATTAGCCATCGGCTTTTAGGACGAATTGAACTTTGGAACATGATTAAGCTGTGTGTGATTTATTGATATGTATTGTAAGATTGTGAAATGGAGTTTAAATTCTTATTGAAATTCACTGTCTTTTGAATTTAACTATGTTTTGATTACTGAGATTTATTGTGATATTGTGTTAAATTCCTTATGACATTCATTGTCTTGAATTTAACTATTGTTTTAAGTATCCACTATTTATTTAACTTATGATTTGTGATTTAAAGTTGTATTTGGTTAATGTTGTGCACCACTGAGACAATGTCTCAGCGATAGCTTTCATTCTTTATCATGGTGAGCAGACAGACGAGCGGCAAATTAGGTGCTAGTACATTCAGCGAGAGATCATCGGGTATATTGAGTATACCACATTTTGCATTTTCTACTGTAATGTATGTTCACTGTATGTATATATTGTTCTTGATTTTGAGCAGTTGTAAATTAAAATTGTACATAGAAGTTGTAAAATAAATTATGAGTTATTTTGGTTTGTAAATTTGTACTGTATTTCTTTTATCTCAGTCTTTGAAAAATTATTGTGGAATTGAGTTGAGGAAAATATTGTGTTGTTTAACTGTTGGAGTTAAGATTGAGAAATACATCGAAGTGTTTTTTTACAGGTTTCCTGAAGAACTGTTTTATCCAAAATACAGATGGCACTCTACCAAAATTTTTACAGAAATTCCTAATAATTCAAATGTGTTAGTTCTATCACTTTAGTTCAAAAAGTTTTTAATACTTGTAAATAGTGCTCACCACTGTAAAAAAAAGAAAGAAAAGTTTTAAAATCCCTTGTAGTGTATTTAATGGGTTATCAGTAGACGAAGTTGGTAATTCATTAGGTATACTATGGGATCATGCTATGCCTTATAGAGGGGTAGGGTGTTACAATAGGTTGAATAATGAAATGAATTGAAGGAAATAGTTCCAAGAAAATTTAAATATTAGATTTTATAGTTAGAAACAAATTCATTGAGTACTGAAACACTTTAAATTGTGTGTTGCAGTTAAAAAGGATATTGAGAAGCGTAAGAAACACTGAGTCAGACCAAGAGGCATATATCAGAGGTTTGTGCACAATACTTTTTATATTCACTGCTTTTACCAAAAAATTTATATGGAAAAATGAGTTATGAATAATTTTTTATTTTTTTTGGCTTTGGGAATCTTAATTGGAAATTATTGTGTTGCCTATTTTGCAAATGGAAATTTTGAGATAAAATACAATTTGTGGTTTGTATGAGGTATTTAAATATTGTGATTTGGAATTGTTTTGATTCACACTTGGCATGACAATATTACTACGTTCCTCCTCCATTTATGGGGTGAGTGTGATTATATTCCTCCCTCTTTGACTTGTCAGTCTGTGGTGAGTGTGGATGAGTTCTCATTATCTAGCTAGCTTCCTCCCTCATTGATTTCGATTATGGGGTGAGTATGCCTTGTCGTGGTGTATAACACGGCATGTTCGGAAAAGTTTGTGTCATGACCTAAGTTGTGTTATTGATTGGTAAAACTGTGTTATTTAGTTATTTGATCAAATTTTGTTATTGATTGGCAACACCGTGTTATTCAGTTATTTGATCAAATTGTGTTATTGATTGGCAAAACTGTATTATTCAATTGTTTGATCAAATTTGTGTTATATGAACTTTGTAAATTGTGAGATGGAATTGTGAATTATTTGATTTGTAAACTGTCAATAAAAGTTTTATATATTGCATTTCAAATTGTTATTGTGCACCACTGAGTAAATTTTACTCAGTGATAGCTTTTCATTGCTGTCGCAGGTAGACAGACTAACAAAGCAGCAGACTAGGCTGCTTGTACTACATTTTGAGATTTCACCGGGTATATTAAGTATACCATATTTTGTATTTTGTGCTGTAATGTATGTTTACTGTATGTATATATTGTTCTTGGTTTTGAGTAGTTGTAAATTAAAATTGTACATTAAAGTTGTAAACTAAAATTGTAAATTATTTTGGCTTGTAAATATTGTAATATATTTCTTTTATTTCAGCTTTTGAAAACATTGGAAAATTATGATGGATTTGAGTTGGCAAATGTTGAGAAACTTATTGTGTTGATTAAATATTGGAATTTGGGGATTGAACAAAATATAAGAAGTGTTTTTTTACAAGTTTTTGAAGAACTGTTTTATTCAAAATACAGATGGCACTCTGCCAAAATTTTTACAGAAATTGTTAATACTTTAAATGTGTTATCTGGTTTCACTTTAGTTTAAAAAAAAAAAAATTAACACCTGTAAATAGTGCTCACCACTATAAAAAGAAGTAAGAAAAGGTTTAAAATCCCTTGTAGTGTTTTTAATGGGTTATTAGTAAATGAAGTTGGTAATTCATTAAGTATACTACGGGGTCATGTTATGCCTTATGGAGGGGTAGGGTGTGACAAGCCGAGTATGAGAGAGACTTTTCTCGCCTCAGCCACTATGCTGGAAGCCTACTCACTACCAGTAGAGACAGATGCAAACGGTTTGAGGCCGGTTTGAGGCCTAGTTTGAGATTGCAAATGGTTGGATTTTGACATGACAACTTCTTTGGGTTGATATCACAGGCCCTTGAATTGGAAAGGATAGAACTGGAAGGGGCATCTAAGAAGGTAACCACTGAAAAAGAGAAGAGCAATAAGCCTACAGGTCAGAGTCCAAGTAATAATTCGGGTAAGAGGAAGAGCTTTGGGGGACCAAGTAACAGAGGATCTAGTAGGGGAAGATTCTCAGGGCAGAGGCCACTTAGATCCGGACAGTAGACATCTAGGGGTTCCTTTCCTACCCGTGCTTGTGAGACTTGTGGTAGGACTCATGGAGGAGTATGTTATAAGGCCATAGGAGCCTGTTACAACTATGGTGGAAGTGGGCATTTTGCTAGAGATTGCACTAGTGCCCACAGATCTGGGCCACCTACTACCACTGAGGGATCTGTTCAAGGTTCTACTTCCAGAGGACAACAGACAACTAGTAAAGGTAGAGGCAGGGGTAGAGGTAACACTTTTGGAAGCCAGGGCACAGTGAGCCAACCAGAGCAGAGTGGTGCACCAGTCAGGGTGTACACCATGCGCCAGAGGGATAAAGATGAGACATCAGATGTTGTGGCTGGTACTTTCTCCATTTTTGATAGAGATGTATATGTGCTGTTTGACCCTGGTTCTACACATTCTTATGCTAGTGCCAGTATTGAATGCTCTATCTCTATTCCTTGTGTGAAATTGGATTATGATGTGCTAGTGACTAGTCCTTTCGGATAAGAGGTTAGGGTGAACAAATTGTATAAGGATTATCCTTTGGTGATCCAAGGACATACATTCCTGTCAGACTTAATTGACATGCCCTTCCAAGATTATGATATCATCTTGGGCATGGATTGGTTAGCCAGGCATCACGCCATGATCGACTGTAGACTAAAGACAGTCACTTTTGGTCTTCCCGAGTATGCAGACGTAGTGATACACGGGGAGAGGTAGTTATTGCCATCCAACATCATTTCAGCTGCACTTGCTAGAAAGATGATTAGAAAGGGATGTGAAGCTTATCTAGCTCATGTGATAGACACCCAGGTGGGGAGTCCAGATCTTAAAGATATTCCTACAGTATGGGATTTTCCGAATGTCTTTCTAGAAGAATTGTCGGGATTGCCTTCGGAAAGAGAGGTGCAGTTTGAAATTGAGACTATGGCTAGTGTGGAGCCAATCTCCATCACTCCTTATAGGATGGCACCTACTGAGTTGAAAGAGTTGAAGGTGCAATTGCAGGAATTGTTAGATAAGGGTTTCATCCACCCTAGCGTGTCACCTTGGGGAGCACCAGTATTATTTGTGAAGAAAAAGGATGGTACTCTTTGCCTATGCATAAAATACAGATAGTTGAATAAGGTGACCATAAAGAATAGATATCCTCTGCCACGGATCGATGATTTGTTTGATCAGTTGAAGGATGAAACTGTATTCTCCAAAATTGACTTGAGATCGGGCTACTACTAGTTGAGGGTGCAGGAGCAAAGTATTCCTAAAACTGCCTTTAGGACTCGGTATGGCCACTATGAGTTCTTGGTAATGCCATTCAGGTTAACTAATGCTCCAGCTGCTTTTATGGGCCTGATGAACATTATCTTCAGGCTATATTTGGACCAGTTTGTTGTGGTGTTCATTGATGATATTTTGGTGTACTTAAAGAATGCAGAGAAACACAACAAGCACTTGAGGATAGTATTGCAGACTTTGAGAGAGAAGCAATTGTATGCCAAACTATCGAAATGTGAGTTTTGGCTAAAGGAGATTTCATTTTTGGGGCATATTGTATCTGCAGAAAGTATCCAGGTGGATCCTAGCAAAGTTGAAGCCATTCTTAATTAGAAGCCACCCAAAAATGTAACGGAAGTTCGAAGTTTCCTTGGTTTGGCAGGGTATTATCGAAGGTTTGTGAAGGGATTCTCCATACTAGCATCTCCACTAACCAAGCTACTTAGGAAGGATGTAAAATTTCAGTGTATTGATCAATGCCGGGAAAGTTTTGATGAGTTAAAGAGGCATTTAACTGAAGCTCCAGTCTTAACCTTGCCCACTTTGGCTAAGGAGTATACCATATGCAGTGATGTTTCTCATAACAGATTAGGTTGTGTGTTGATGCAAGATAGAAATGTCATTGCCTATACTTCACGCTAGCTTAAACTGCATGAGAGGAATTATCCTACACATGACTTGGAGTTAGCAGCCATTGTCTTTGCCTTGAAGATCTGGAGACAATACTTGTATAGAGAGAGATATTATGTATACATAGATTATAAAAGTTTGAAATACTTGGGCACACAGAAGCAGTTAAATTTGAGGTAGAGGAGATGGTTAGAGCTGATAAAAGATTATGATTGCTTGATAGACTATCAGCCTTGAAAGGTAAATGTTGTAGCTGATGCTTTAAGTCGCAAGACTATGGCTAGTATGAGGGTTTCTCCTTTGTCCATGGTGCTGAAGGAACGGAAGCGTGAAAAACACAAGATTATACCATTGAATTCAAAAATTTTCACCTAGGGTCACATGCACCATGCAAGATTTATTTTTTTTTATCTATTTGATTTCAATGATAAACAACATATTAAAACTCTTTTAATATGTTTTTGGATCTGTATTTGCCATTTAAGATTTTAAAATTAATCAGATTAATTTTAGAACCCTAGATTAAATCAAGAATGATTACACTAACCTCTTGATGCACTGCAGCGTGTCTGCGCCTTTGAGATTCGTCTTCAGGACACCAAATGTTGTCCCCCTAGCTTTTCCACACCAAGAACACCTATGGCAGCCCTTGAACAGCCTCTAAAGCTTTTTCTATTAATTAGAAATTCAAGTTCTGCCTTTTAAGAGATTAGAGATGTAAACAGGACACTAGAAACAATTTCTAGTGTTCTTAATTCAAGAGATTGATGGCTAATCTCTTTGAATTGATGAGAGATGAAGAAGAATAGCTGGAGAGCCTCAAAGTGGCGTGACAAATGAGAGGAGAGGCTACTGGTTATTTTTTCTTTTCATAACCACACTTAAATAGCTAGGTTAACACATTAAACCCTAGCCACATGTCACCTTTTGATTAGCTCTAGGTTTAAGTGACCCAATCACATTGTGCCAAGTGTCAAACCTATATTTAATCTTGATTTTAATCATCTTACATGATTAAAAAAAAACATTTGGCAAGCTTATGTGTAATCCCATGTGTCACCATCTCATGGTGCCACGTCTCACACTGTGAAATGACCAAAATGCCCCTGTGTCTTAATTTTGAGTTCTTAACCCAAAATAATTATTTTCTTCTTTTAATTAATTTATATCAAATATAAATTAATTAATTAATCTCTATTAATTAATTTCTCATCAATTAAATTCATATTTAAACACTTTAAATATAAATTTAATTTATACTACACATCCAATAATCTAGATTTGGTTTCAAGTCATGCTAGGGACTTTGCAATTTAATTGCAAACCAAACCCATTTAATTAATCAATTAAACTCTTTAATTAATTAATTAAATCATATTTAAATAGGTGATAACTTGTGTATGTGTGTGACTTACTAGGCTCATCACTAATTGGCAATGAGACATGATATCAACTCTTAATATCATCAGAACTCTTTCTTACCATAAATGATTTCTCTAAATCATTTTATGAACCTCATAGACCATGGTTAACACCTAGCATAGCATGCCATGGCCACCCAATTAGTAATAAGATTTACCTTAAATGAACCTATAATCATATGTTACCATGCACTAGAATCTCTACATTACAAAATCCCAACTCAAATTTGGAGTCATGGTTTATGTCAAACTCCTTTTGCTATGAATATTATGTTCTCTTTTAATTCCAGTTCTTGATTAAAAGATTTTTCTCATCAGAAACTCTTTTCTGAATAAATCTATCTGTCCTGGCCAGGAACTTGAAACATCAAGAACAATTAAATGAACATAGGATTTTATCTCTATTTACTTAGAGGAACAGATTCCATCTTGATCAACACCTGTCTCCATATATAACTAGTAGGAGCCAACACATGCCCATATACCCATACATAGCACAAGTATGAAAGCAGTATCAAACCCAAACTACCTATATACAAGATAACTGTGCTATCTCAGGTCTAAAGATTATATGCACTGATATGATTTATGACAAAACATTGACAAGAGTAAACTCCATGTGCTTGTCATAAGTGTCACTTGTTCGGCCTACTTATCATTTATAAGTGCCTATCATGTTTGTTATATGGCATGAGACTCACCATTCCATCTTATTTATATCTCATATAAATAACTTGGGAACAAACATGAATACAATCTTTCTGGATAAGTCATGTCCTTATTATGAAGTATCCTCGATTGTGAACCTATTTATGATACTTCGTGCTAGAAATATTGTCACTCATATTCTTAACAACTTAAGAATAATATTTCTAACAAAATATCAATGGACCTTTTCTATTACACATAAATATATTATGTAAACGGAAAAGTGGAAATGCCTTTTATTAATAAAATTATGCACAAGATACATACTAAATGATATGCTCTAGGGCATACTACTAACAATCTCCCACTAGCACTAGAGCCATTCATTACAATATTTTAGACCCATCTTCTCAAGATGTCAGTCTAACTGAGCTTGTGACAAAGGCTTAGTGAATGGATCAGCTGGTTTTTAGCTGATGTTATATTTTCTACATGGCTATATCGCCTTGCCCAACTATATCCCTGATAATATAGTAGTGCCTTTCTATGTGTTTGGATTTTGGTGAGACCTTAGTTCCTTAGTCTGTATGACTGCTCCATTATTGTCACAGTGTAGTGGAACTGCTGACTTAATGGAAGGAACTCGTAAGTTCATCACGAACTTCTTTATCCAAGCGACTTCTTTTGCGACATCGATGCAAAGAATATGCTCAGCCTCAGTAGTGGAATCTGCAGTTGTTGTTTGGAACTCTTCCAACTGACTGCACCTCCATTACAAATGAACACATATCCAGAGGTAGACTTTCTATCATCGATATCTGATTGGAAATCAGAATCAGTATAACCATCCAATCGCAAGTCTCCACCTCCATAAATCAAGAATAAATCCTTAGTTCTTCTTAAGTACTTAAGGATATTCTTGACAGCTATCCAGTGTTCCAAACCTGGATTAGATTGATACCTGCTAGTCAAACTAACAGCATATGCGATATCCAGCCTAGTACACAACATTGCATACATAAAACTTCCAATAGCCGAAGCATATGGAATCCTGGCCATCTTATCTCTTTCTTCAGGTGTCTTTGGAGACATCTCTTTTAGAAAGATGGATACCATGTCTCATTGGTAACAATCCTCTCTTGGAATCAAGCATGTTAAACCTCTTTAACACCTTTTCCAAGTATAGACTTTGGGATAAACCTATTATTCTTTTCGCTCTATCTCTATAGATGCGAATCCCAAGAATATAGGTTGCCTCCCCTAAGTCTTTCATGGAGAATGTATTTGACAACCATTCCTTTATAGTTGTCAACATACCTGTGTCATTACCTATCAACAGTATGTCATCCACATATAAGACAAGGAAAGTGATAGCACTGTCACTAACCTTCTTATATACACATGGCTCATCCTCATTTTTGATAAAACCAAAGGATTTAATGGCTTCATCAAAATGGATGTTCCAACTCCTCGAAGCTTGTTTCAACCCATAAATGGATCACTTTAGCTTGCATACCTTGGAACCATCTTGGGATTCAAATCCCCTAGGTTGTTCCATGAAAATGTTTTCTTCAATGTATCCATTGAGAAAAGCTGTTTTGACATCCATCTGCCAAATCTCATAATCATAGTATGCAGCTATTGCTAATAAAATCCTAATTGATTTAAGCATGTCAACAGGCGAGAAAGTCTCCTCATAGTCTATTCCTTGCCTTTGGCGAAACCCTTTCGCTACTAGCCTTGCCTTATAGGTCTCTACCTTTCCATCAGAACCAATTTTCTTCTTAAAAACCCATTTGTTCCCTATAGGTACAATACCTTCAGGTGGGTCAACAAGATCCCAAACTTGATTCTTATACATGGAATCAATCTCGGATTTCATAGCATCAATCCATTTTGAAGAGTCTATATCTGATATAGCTTCTTCATAGGTAAGTGGATCATCTCCATGATCTACTTCTTCATGAGTAGACAACTCTTGTTCTTCTTCATGAAGAAAACCATATCTCACTGGTGGGTGAGATACCCTGGTTGTTCTACGAGGAACAGCTGTAGATGTTTCATCAATGGGTATAGGTTGACTAGATGGATCTATATCCATTTGATGCTTGGTTGGTCAGAATTCTCCAATTCTAACTCTATTTGCCTTCCTTTGCCTCCTTCTTGAACAAACTGTTGTTCAAGAAATGTGGCATCTTTACTTATCACAACCTTTTGTGAAGTAGGCAAATAAAATTAATATCCAAAACTATCTTTTGGATATCCAACAAATCGACCTTTTTCTGATCTGGTTTCCAATTTATCAGTGTTCAGCTTTTTGATATAAGCTGGACAACCCCAAATCTTAACATGCTTAAGACTTGGTTTTCTTCCATGCCATATCTCATAAGGAGTGGAAGAAACTGATTTTGATGGAATCCTATTCAGAATATATAAAGCTGATTCTAATGCAAATCCCCAAAAGAAGATTGGCATATTAGTATAGCTCATCATACTACGTACCATATCCAATAGGGTACGATTTCTCCTTTCAGATACACCATTCAGTTGTGGTGTTCCTGGAGGAGTCAGCTGAGAAACAATGCCATGCTCTCTTAAGTATTCATCAAATTCAGTACTCAAATATTCACCTCCACGATCTGATCGAAGAGCTTTAATACTTTTTCCTGTTTGATTTTCTACTTCAGATTTAAATTCCTTAAACTTTTCGAAGGATTCATGTTTGTATTTCATCAAATACAAATACCCAAACCTTGATTTATCATCAGTAAAGGTAATAAAATAATGAAAGCCCCCTCTAGCCATTTCTTTAAACGGACCACATACATCACTATGTATTAGTTCCAAAATATTGTCAGCTCTTAGCCCTTGTCCAACAAAGGGTGATCTAGTCATTTTGCCCTGAAGGCAAGATTCACAAGTTGGAGTAGGCTCAGAGCCCAATGAGGATAGAATCCCCATTTTCTCCAATTTTGCAATCCTATCTTCAGCAACATGACATAACCTTAAGTGCCAAATATATTTTGAACTTGAGTTGGTTTTCACCATGGCATTGCATTCAATTAGATTGCTATACTCTGGCTAGTGGAAACACTTTCTTACTGGCAATGGAAACACTTTCCTGTTGGTAATGGAAACACTTTCCTGTTAGCAGTGGAAACACTTTCCTTTGCCTTCATCAGCTTTAGTCTTCCTTTTCTGTTTAGCTATTTTCTTGGAAGGACCAGGAATCTGAGGTTTCTTTTTCTTATTGCCCTTCTTCTTGTTGGACTTTCCAGCAGAAGAAGATGCAACCAAAGCTACCTCTTTTCCTTTATTGCCTGGCATATTCTTTTGGGCAATAACCAGCATGTTGAGTAAACCAGCTAAGGTGCATTCCTGTTTAGTCATATGGAAATTTGTCACAAAATTCCCAAAAGACTCAGGAAGGGACTGAAGGATCAAATCCGTTTGTAGTTGGAAATCCATGTTGAAGTCAAGATGTTCCAACTGCTCAATCAGCCGAATCATCTTGTGGACATGATCCCCAACATTCTATCCCTCAGACATCCTCATACGGAATAGCTGTCTAGATATCTCATACCTAGCATTCCTGCTGTGCTCACCATACAACTCTTGTAGGTGAAGGAGGATCTCACTCACACTCTGCATGTTCTCATGTTGCTTCTGTAACTCATTACTCATGGAAGCAAGCATGTAACACTTAGCTTTCATATCATGCTCCTTCCACTTGTCCAAAGTTTCATGTTCCTCTTGTGTGGCCTCTGGAGGTAAGGGACCAGGAACATTTGAATCTAGAACATATCCTATATGTTCAAGGTTCAGGACAAGTTTCAAATTTCTTAGCTAATCAGACAGATTAGGTCCTGTCAACCTGTTGTGATCAAGTATGCTTGCAAGGATATTGGATGGTGGTGGTTGTTTTGTGCTCATTTTTATCAGAAAATTAACTGCAGAAAATAACCAGATTAATTAGTAAATATATCATGTAATTAACCAAAATGATTGTGGTCTTTTAATCAAATTGGTCCTCCCACTAACTTAGCGAATCCTACACTTCCAAAGTAGAAAACGGAAATCCTAGTTGGTTGGATTTCTAGTGGGTGATTGAATTCTTATAATTCTATTGATCATCCTCAGGTACATCCATTATTGGAATTACAATAAACTATAAGTGAGCAACTCCTTGCCCATCACATCTCATGTGAGGTTCAATCCTTTACCTAGCCCCTAATGCTCAAAATCTCAGGTACATCCATTATTGACTTATCTTGCATTAGTTAAGTTGATCCCATTTATGTCAGTAATTATGCAAATAATTTTAATGTCCTCAGGTACATCCAATATTGGCCACCAAACCATTTACATATTTACAACATCTCATGCTTAACAATTATTCTTAAGAAAATCTCTTAAATTAATTGCATCTCATGCAACTATTTAAAATTTCTTAAAATAATTGCCCCAATGGAGGGCTTATGTTATAATTACTTTAATTATAGCATTTCCAACTTAATCATTTGTTTGGAAGATTTTATAGCCATCCTAATTACTATTAAGGTCTCACTTTGCACATTATCCATTTAGCATGCATATATCATATAATTGCATACATTCCCATACATCTCATGCATTCATGGATAAGCAGTAAATATGGTATGATCATGGACTTTCTAAGGATTCAATTGAGCCACCAAGAATTGAATCAGGGCATTCCTAGGTGCATTTCATTCATTCATTTTACAAGAGTTGCTGAAGGAGTACATAATCAACACTTGATCTTGAATTCCTCCCACTGGTCCCATCAATGCTCTTGACCTCCTTGAACTTCTTGCAATCCAATACTACATAGTAATCCTTGGCATACCAAGGCGAATTTACAAGAACTTAAATAAATGAAATTACAACCCAAAAATATTACAAACTTAATAATACATGCCCAAAATAAATTAAAATTAATTAATTAATTTACAATCCCAAAGAAACATAAAAGAAATAAATCCAATCACATTGGTCTTTTATAGTCCATGATCATCCATCATGCATATCACTATTTAACAATTAAATAAAACATACATTCTTAAATTAAATTGAATATCTCATATTCAACTTAAAAATCCAGATTTGAATATGATTCAAATAAATTTAAAAATTCAGATTTGAATCTCATTCAAACAAATTTAAAAATTCAGATTTGAATCACATTCAAACAACTTTAAAAATTCAGATTTGAATCACATTTAAACATTTTTTAAAAAATCAGATTTGAATCACATTCAAACATTTTTTAAAAAATCAGATCTGAATTTTATTCAATCAATTTTAAAAAATCAGATTTAAATATGATTCAAACAACTTTAAAAATTCATATTTGAATCACATTCAAACAACTTTTAAAATTCAGATTTGAATCACATTCAAACAATTTTTAAAAATCTGATTTGAATCATAATTTAATTGTGTGATTAAAACAACTAATTAAACACTTTAATTAGTCAAAGAATAGGCCTTAGATCATGCAACAATTGCAGAATTAAAAGCCAAACCTTGAACCACCCATGGAACCATTGTTGCCGCCACCAATGGTGGCTACACCATGTGTGCCGCCACACCTCTTGATCCAACCAGCAATGAATCAATCATCTCATGATCAAATCACACAATTAAATCATATAATCAACAATCTAAATGGCAAATATAGTGGCTCTGATACCAATTGAAGGAACGGAAGCGTGAAAAACACAAGATTATACTATAGAATTCAAAAATTTTCACCTAGGGTCACATGCACCATGCAAGATTTATTTTTTTTTATCTATTTGATTTCAATGATAAACAACATATTAAAACTCTTTTAATATGTTTTTGGATCTGTATTTGCCATTTAAGATTTTAAAATTAATCAGATTAATTTTAGAACCCTAGATTAAATCAAGAACGATTACACTAACCTCTTGATGCCTTTGCGGCGTGTCTGCGCCTTTGAGATTCGTCTTCAGGACACCAAATGTTGTCCCTCTAGCTTGTCCACACCAAGAACACCTATGGCAGCCCTTGAACAGCCTCTAAAGCTTTTTCTATTAATTAGAAATTCAAGTTCTGCCTTTTAAGAGATTAGAGATGTAAACAGGACACTAGAAACAATTTCTAGTGTTCTTAATTCAAGAGATTGATGGCTAATCTCTTTGAATTGATGAGAGATGAAGAAGAATAGTTGGAGAGCCTCAAAGTGGCGTGACAAATGAGAGGAGAGGCTGCTGGTTATTTTTTCTTTTCATAACCACACTTAAATAGCTAGGTTAACACATTAAACCCTAGCCACATGTCACCTTTTGATTAGCTCTAGGTTTAAGTGACCCAATCACATTGTGCCAAGTGTCAAACCTATATTTAATCTTGATTTTAATCATCTTACATGATTAAAAAAACATTTGGCAAGCTTATGTGTAATCCCATGTGTCACCATCTCATGGTGCCACGTGTCACACTGTGAAATGACCAAAATGCCCCTGTGTCTTAATTTTGAGTTCTTAACCCAAAATAATTATTTTCTTCTTTTAATTAATTTATATCAAATATAAATTAATTAATTAATCTCTATTAATTAATTTCTCATCAATTAAATTCATATTTAAACACTTTAAATATAAATTTAATTTATTCTACACATCCAATAATCTAGATTTGGTTTCAAGTCATGCTAGGGATTTTGCAATTTAATTGCAAACCAAACCCATTTAATTAATCAATTAAACTCTTTAATTAATTAATTAAATCATATTTAAATAGATGATAACTTGTGTATGTGTGTGACTTACTAGGCTCATCACTAATTGGCAATGAGACATGATATCAATTCTTAATATCATCAGAACTCTTTCTTACCATAAATGATTTCTCTAAATCATTTAATGAACCTCATAGACCATGGTTAACACCTAGCATAGCATGCCATGGCCACCAAATTAGTAATAAGATTTACCTTAAATGAACCTATAATCATATGTTACCATGCACTAGAATCTCTCTGTTACAAAATCCCAACTCAAGCTGGAGTCATGGTTTATGTCAAACTCCTTTTGCTATGAATATTATGTTCTCTTTTAATTCCAGTTCTTGATTAAAAAGATTTTTCTCATCAGAAACTCTTTTCTGAATAAATCTATCTGTCCTGGCCAGGAACTTGAAACATCAAGAACAATTAAATGAACATAGGATTTTATCTCTATTTACTTAGAGGAACAAATTCCATCTTGATCAATACCTATCTCCATATATAACTAGTAGGAGCCAACACATGCCCATATACCCATACATAGTACAAGTATGAAAGCAGTATCAAACCCAAACTACCTATATACAAGATAACTGTGCTATCTCAAGTCTAAAGATTATATGCACTGATATGATTTATGACAAAACATTGACAAGAGTAAACTCCATGTGCTTGTCATAAGTGTCACTGGTTCGGCCTACTTATCATTTATAAGTGCCTATCATGTTTGTTATATGGCATGAGACTCACCATTCCATCTTATTTATATCTCATATAAATAACTTGGGAACAAACATGAATACAATATTTCTGGATAAGTCATGTCCTTATTATGAAGTATCCTCGATTGTGAACCTATTTATGATACTTCGTGCTAGAAATATTGTCACTCATATTCTTAACAACTTAAGAATAATATTTCTAACAAAATATCAATGGACCTTTTCTTTTACACATAAATATATTATGTAAATGGAAAAGTGGAAATGCCTTTTATTAATAAAATTATGTACAAGATACATACTAAATGATATGCTCTAGGGCATACTACTAACAGGTGCATGAATTAAGGGCATTGCATGCTAATTTGGAGATTAATGAAGATGGGCAGATGGTAGCTACTTGGCAAGTAAAGCCAATGATGGTAGAACAAATTAAAGAAGTTGCACAGAAGGATGATAAGTATGTGAAGTTGATGGAAGAGGCTCGGGATGGCAAAAAACCAGAATTATCAGTAAATGATGAGAGCTTTTTGTTATATAAGGGCAGAATGTGCATTCCTGAGAATGTTGAACTGAAGCAGACCATTTTAAAGGAAGCACATGATTCACCTTTTGAAATGCACCCCGATGGAACCAAAATGCACAGAAGTGTGAAAGAGCACTATTGGTGGAGAGGAATGAAGAAAGACATTACAGAATATTTTGCCAAATGCCTAACTTGTTAGCAAGTAAAGGCAGAACACCAAGTGCTTGCAGGTTTGCTACAGCCATTGCCAATTCCCGAGTGAAAATGGGAAAGAATCACTATGGATTTCGTGACAGGACTTCCACGTACACAAAAGAATCATGATGCAGTTTGCGTTATTGTTGATAGATTGACCAAGTCTGCACACTTTTTGCCAATGAGGATGGATTACAGCCTGGAAAGATTGGCCAAACAGTACATTGATGATGTTGTGAGGTTACATGGAGTGCCAATGTCCATTGTGTCGGACAGAGACCCAAGGTTCACTTCTAGATTCTGGGGTAGTCTCCAAAAAGCCCTAGGAACTAGATTGAACTTCAGTACAGCATTCCATCCACAGACAGATGGCCAATCTGAAAGGATCATTCAGATTTTGGAGGATATGCTTCAGGCTTGTGTGATTGAGTTTGAAGGGATTTGGGACACACACTTGCCTTTAATTGAATCTGCCTACAATAACAGTTATCAGTCAAGCATCAGGATGCCTCCATATGAAGCACTTTATGGCGAAAAGTGTAGAACTCCCTTGTGTTGGGATGAAGTGGGCGAGAGGAAGTTGATTGGCCTGAATTAGTGCGATGAAGAGAAGAAAGGTTAAGCTCATTAGAGACAGACTCAAAGTTGCAACGGATAGACAGAAGTCCTATATTGACCTAAAGAGAAGAGATATTCAATACAATGTGGGTGAAAAGGTGTTCTTGAAAGTTTCTCCATAGAAGAGGATCATGAGGTTTGGTAGAAAGGGGAAACTAAGTCCTTGCTTCATTGGGCCGTATGAGGTTCTAGAAAGAGTGGATCCATTAGCATATATACTTGCATTGCCTCCAGAGTTGGAAAAGATTCACAATTTCTTCCATGTCTCCATGTTGAGGAAGTACAGATCAGACCCCTCTCACATTTTGCCAGTAGAGGAGATCGAAGTGAATCCAGACCTGACATATGATGAAGAGCCCATAAAGATCTTGGCACATGAGGTGAAGCAGCTAAGGAACAAGCAAATACCTCTAGTGAAAGTGTTGTGGAACCATCATTCAGGCCAGGAGGTTACATGGGAGCGTGAGGAGGACATGAGAAGGCAGCACCCACAGCTATACAGAGAATGAAACCAGGTAAATTTCGAGGACGAAATTTATTTTTAAGGAGGGGAGAATTGTAACACCCAGAACCTCCAAGTTATGAATAGTACCATTTTTGGTCTGTGACTAGTACTATTTAAAGACACCTTGAGGACCAAAAATGTAACACCCTCCCGGTAGCAACTCCGTACATTCTACTGTTCTGGTGACCGGTGTCGGTCCGGACAGCTAGAACGTCCGGAAAAATATTTAAACTAAAGTCAGGAACCATAATTAACTCAAATATTAATAAGAAAAATTTAGTAAAAATTTTTGAAATAAAATACAACTAAGTTAAACGAGCCGGTGCCCTAGCGATGGGTAACCAGAGGGAAGTTGCGGTTCTCTCAACGAGGAGCCCTAGACCCGGGGGAAAAATTATAAAATAATTTTTGGGACTCCAGAAAAGGGTTATTGAGGTTCCCATGACATTAGAATGCCAAGAAAATACCTAGAAAAATTTTTCAATCTACATGCATAATTTTGACCCGTTAAGCCAAACGGAGGGCATTTTGGTCATTTCGCCTTCAGAGGTGATTTTTGGCCGACTTGTCCAGTTGAGTAAATAATTAATATGAAATAAAATATGAATAAACATTACTAGAAATTAAATTGAAATTGAGTAGTGATGAAAAGAAAAGAAAAATCAAAGAAAAGCTTATTTATGACATCATTGTGATGTCATTTAAAACTCACCAACCAATCACAAGCTAATAAACTTTCTTAAATACTTAAAAGAGACAAAATGAAGACCAAAATAATTAAATTGCAGCTGCCTTCTTCTTCTCCAATTCCAGCCGAAATCTCTCTCTCTCTCTCTCTCTCTCTCTCTCTCTCTCAACCTCCATTAAACCTCACTTCCCAAGCTCCCTTTCTCCTTTGTTTCCACCACTAAACCCTAAACCCCTTCATTAAAACTTAATCACACCTCTTGGGGAAGTGTTTGGCAGCCTAGAAAGTGAAGGAAAGTGAAGTTTTAAGTGGGGAAAAATCTGCCCTATTCAAGGTTAGTGCATATATATACTTAAATCTCCTTTATTCCATGTTAAAGCCTTAAAGTGAGCAAGAATTTATAACTTAAATAAATGAAATTTATGTTTATGCATGCCTTGAATTTCGGCAGCCCTAATGAGGGAACAATAATGGAGTGTCTTGATGATTTTAATGGACTTAGAATGAATTGGAGATTATGTTTAAGCTATATATCTACATAGATAATGATTTAGTGTGCTTAACCAAGGTGCATGGGTAAATTGGAATGGAAACTAGGGTTTTAAGGGTGAAAAATTGACTTGGCTTAGGAAATTGTTAGAGTACATTTTAATGGTCAATTAGTGACCATTTTAGGTAAGTTGACCATCAAATGGACTGAAAAATAGGATTGCAAAGTGAAGTTGTAGGCTGCCCTAGGACAGCAGCAGAAGGACTGAAAATTCAGTCCACTTGCACTGCCATAACTTTGGCTGTGTTGGTCCAATTGGTGTTTGGCCAATTGGACATGAAACTAGGCTTATAATGGCACATTTTTGCTGAAGAAACCATGCCCAAAAAACCAAAGCAAGAGGACCAAAACTTGGCCCCAATCCGGATACCCTGCAACTGATTCTGCAGAATTGACCAAATGAACAGTAACTGTTCATTTGACCATAACTCACTGTAGATATGGTCAATTGACCTGAAATTTTTACAGAAACAAGTTAAGACATATACAAACAACTTTCATGAAGGAACCTACCCCAAATTATGGCCAGAACCTAACCCAAATGGCAGTGGAAGTTACTGTTCATATTACTGTAGATATGGTAATTTCTGCAGAATGGGAATCCGGCCAGCTGTGGTTTTTGGACCATATCTGGAGTTACAAAACTCCAAATGGAGTGATTCAAAAAAGGAAAGTAAACTAGACAAAATAAGGAACAACTTTCATGTTTTACATTTCTTCAAATTCCCACAGCAACAGTGTCCAATGGAACAGTGAATTTGACTCACAAAAACTGAAAATTCTGCTTGTGTTGGTTTAAACTTTGAAATGGTATAAATGCTTAATACCAACAAGTTTGGAATGCCAAATGTGGTATGTTGGGAGTGCCAAAGTCAATGTACATATTTTTATTCTAAAAGTCAACATTTTTATTGACCAATAAGATGAATAGTGACACTAAAAATTTGAAATTCACAAATTAAAGAATTTAAAAGTTTCAAATGCCCTAGTATACCTAACAAGATTGGTTTGGATAGTTTGCATGCCAATAGGGTTCAGTTAGCAGTACTGCATATGGCAATATGCCATTCTATGATTTCATGGCTTTTAGCCATTCTGACTTTGCATTGAGATTTGGCCTTGTGCCTGATATTATTTATAGCTTGTTAGCTGTTCTGTTGCACACCGGAAGATGCATATGTGACCGATGGTGTGACGGCCCGAGGTACTAGGTACCCAGTGCCAGTTTACCCGTTATCCAGTCCAGTCGTCTAATGTAGGTTTACTTGGGGCAACCAAATGAATAAAAGTGAACAATGTTAACGAAATAATGGATATACCAATACCAAACAAAGAAAGCATACACATTCATTTTCTTGCTATTTTCTTCTATTATATTATTGCACCACTAAGCATTATTGCTTAGCGCGTTGCTTTTGCCACGCGTAGGTACTGGAGATCCCGATCGTGAGCCCAGTAGACCACAGACTGGGTGAGTCCATCCTGCAGTTCTGCACAGTGTCCGTGTCACCTCATCACCTGCAGTGCATTGGTAGGACACTAGATGTCATTTTGTCATTTTGTAATTAAATTTTTATTTTCTCATATGTATTTGGGATTTATGTAATGTATTTTGAGGTCCATGTAAATAATAAAGATTTATGGTTATGTATGGATGTAATTTGAATATTTAATTGTTGTTTATATATGAGAACCCTGAGAAAGGTATGTTTGAGAAATGAAAAGGTTGTTGAGACCTGAAATTGAAATGTTGTTGAGACTTTGTTGATGAATTGAAGTTGGGAGTGTTTGGAAAATTATTTAGAAGTGCTTTTAATAGGTTCCGAAGAACTGTTTTCTCCATTTTTAGCCGGTACTCCGCCGGATTTTCTTTAAAATTTTCGGAACCTCAAATAAATAATATTTTCGATAAATGGCTTAAATAAAGTATGTTTCATAAATTATATTCAAAGACATGATATAAATTAATTAAGGTATATTAAAGTGTGCCGGTACACCGTGTGGCATTACTTACACGGGTATACTATACATGGGTAAGGGGTGTCACAAAAAATAAATAGAAAATTAATTGAGATAGACACAATAAAAATTCAAGTGACCAAAAAATATAATGATTCACCAGGTATATTGAAAAAGAGGGATTATGAACCGATGAGGGGCATTTTGGTCAATTCACCTCAAGAGTTGACTTTTGACCAAAATGTTAATTAATTTAAGTGAAATTAATAAATTAAATTATGGAATAAATTTTTTATGAAAAGAATTCAAGTATAAAGTGAAAGGAAAATAAAAGAAACAAAAATTTAGAATTTTAGGTCTATTTTGACCCAATTAAAATTTAAGGACCAATGAGCTTTGGACAACTCAATAAAAATTAATTAAATAAATAAATAATTGGGATAAGTATAAAAGGAAGCCATCTTCCTCCCTCCCTCATTTAGTTGCCCCCCACATACCTCCTCTCCCTCTCTTTTCTTTCTTCTCTCTTCATTCTTCCACTTACAACCTCTCTCAACCCTTGATTTTCCCCACTTTTTCTCCATGGGTTTTCTATCTAATTGGTAGAAAACATCAAATTTATCTTTCATTGAGAGATTAGAAGCTAAGAGAACAAAAAAGTTAGAAGAAATTGAAGATTAGAAGTGGTCACTTGAGGTAAGTTTCTTTTCATGTTAGATTAGTTGTATAAGCCTTGAATGAAGTTAACTTATGATGAAATTTTATGAGAAATTGAAAGGAAACATGCATGGAACCTAAACTAGGGTTTTGGCCAACTTAGTGGAAATTAGGGTTTTGATGTATTTTAGTTAAATTGATGATAAATCTAAGTTAGATTCAGGTAGTATGCATGATTGGGAGTAGTAAGATTTCATGGGATTGCATAAATTAAATTATGGAAGATTAGGGTTCATGGGAAAATTGGGTTTTGGTGCTAGAGAGTGAAATTGGTGTGTGTAGTGTTAAATTATGGTCATTTGAGGTTTATTTAGTTTGAATTGACATTGGGTTGATGAATGGAGGTAATGAAATGGTACGATTAGGGAAATCACAAACTTTGGCATTTGAAAATTATAGGTTTTGTGCTAGGAAGTGCCATTGATGTGTTAATGCTAAATTATAGTAATTTTGCATGAATTAAATGTGAATTGAGATTAGTTAGTGGAAGTAATTGAAGAAACGAAAATTTTAACTTAGGGCAGAATTTTGCACACTGAATTAAGTGTGTTTGGAAGCCCATAACTTGAGCTACACAACTCCAATTGGTGTGAAACCAATTGGAAATGAAACTTAATACATAGGGCTAGAATTTTTGTGAAGATACTCTGCCTCGATAATGACCTTAAGCAATCCGAAATGAGCTTCAAACTTAGAGACAGAAATCTAGAACCTGCAGAATTTGACCATATAAACTGTAAATTTTGCATGGCCATAACTCTCTCTAGAAAACTCCGATTTAGGCAATTCTTGAACCGATGGAAACCTAAGACATAGTAGAACATTTCATATGAAGAACTTGGGCCAAATTATGGACTTAACCCAGTTAAATTGCTGAGCAAAATTGAATCATCGAATCTGCAGAACTGCAGATTTACCACATGAACAATAAACTTTAGATGGCCAACTGTCTCTAGAAAACTCCGATTTAGGCAATTCTTGAACTGATGGAAACCTAAGACATAGTAGAACATTTTGTATGAAGAACATTAGACCAAATTATGGACTTAACTTGATCAAATTGCTAAACGAAATTGGATCGATAAATTTGCTAGAACTGAATCTGCAGCATGAACAGTGATGCGAACAGTAATCGTGTTTTGGGCATAACTTGAGCTACACAGCTCCGAATTAGGCGATTCAAAAAGGAAAATAAATTTATGACCTAAATGAACAATTTTCATGAAGAAACCTCACCAAATTATGAACGAAAACTAGGTAAAAGTTGGGTTCAAAGATTGGGACACCAAGCTGTTGCAAAACAAAAATATTCTAAAATTTTCAATGCTAACTTGGGATGAATTAGACATGCATGTAATGAGTTTTTGGCAGCAATTGAGATTGGTATTCAGGTATTTTATTTGTGTATTTTCAATTAAAAAGAAGTTGGAACAGACAAGGAATAGTGAGTAAAGATGAAGGAGAGCATTGAAGGTTTGTGCACAACTAACATTTTCTACGTTTTTAAACTTGTAAATTGCTTGGAATGTGTTAAATTCAATGAGTTCGCTTTGAACAAGTTTACTTTGACTGAAATATGGTTTTTCTCTTGCATTTAAGAAATTTGGGTGTTTCCACCTTTATATGGATATTTTGGTGAATTTAAAGGTGTTTATTGGTTTATAAATGTGATTATTTAGTGGGAAATTTTTGGAAACTGTTTTGACACCACAGTTAGCATGACAATCCCTTTGGGAACTCCCCAGTAGTAATGGCTACTTGGGGTTGATAATTGATATTGATTATGTTTCACATTAATAATGGTTAGTGAGGTAAGACTACATGAGTACTCATTAGCTAGCTAGCCCTTCCCTCACTAATAACGGTTAGTGAGGTTGAGATTGCTTTGTCGTGCTGTACAACATGGCATTGATCGTGAAATTTTGTGTCATGGCCTAAACTGTGTGTTGATGTTGGCAACACTAATGCTTTGTGAATTATGATTTATGAAGTGTGATTTCTCATTTGAAATGTTATTCCAATAAATGGCCTTTATGGACTTAGAACTATTGTGAAGTTTTCATGCTTAAGAAAAATGTGAATTATTATGCTTTGATAAATTGTGTTTTACATTAAGTTTTAAAGTTATTAGTTGTGCACCACTGAGTGATATACTCAGCGATAGCTTCTTTATGCTGTCGCAAGTAAGGGAAAGGAGAAGACTGCCGAGTGAGAGACTTGAAAACAACATTTTGGTATTGTTTGTGGGTATTTACGTTAGGTATACCCTTGTGATTTCTTTGGATGTATTTTGTACCTATATATATGGATGTACGGACATTGAGCAATTTGTATTTAAAAGCATTGCATTGCTATCACATTTTGAGTTTGTAACTATTTTGTATTTTACTTTGAGACTTATGAAAATGTAACTTTTGCAATATTTAGTCTATCATTATTTCCAATGAATGTTTACATGGAAATTTAACTATTCTCATGCAGTTTTCCACAAAAGAATTGATAAGATAAAAAGCTATGGTTTGTTTTAAAATCCTTTGTAGCATAACTAATGGATTATCGGTAGGTGGAGTTCGGTAATTCATTAGGTATGCTACGGGAACATGTCGTGCCTTACAAGAGATAAGGTGTGACATGTTTTAGTTTGTTCTCTTAGCTTCTAATCTCTCAATGAAAGATAAATTTGATGTTTTCTACGAATTAGATAGAAAACCCATGGAGAAAAAGTGGGGAAAATCAAGGGTTGAGAGAGGTTGTAAGTGGAAGAATGAAGAGAGAAGAAAGAAAAGAGAGGGAGAGGAGGTATGTGGGGGGCAACTAAATGAGTGAGGGAGGAAGATGGATTCCTTTTATACTTATCCTAATTATTTATTTATTTAATTAATTTTTATTGAGTTGTCCAAAGCCCATTGATCCTAAAATTTTAATTGGGTCAAAATGGACCTAAAATTCTAGATTTTTATTTCTTTTATTTTCCTTTTACTTTATACTTGAATTCTTTTCCTAAAAAATTTATTCCATAATTCAATTTATTAATTTCACTTAAATTAATTAACATTTTGGTCAAAAGTCAACTCTTGAGGTGAATTGACCAAAATGTCCCTCATCCGTTCATAATTCCTCTTTTTCAATATACCCGGTGAATCATTATATTTTTGGGTCACTTGAATTTTTATTGTGTCTATCTCAATTAATTTTCTATTTATTTTTTGTTCTCAAGGTGTCTTTAAATAGTACTAGTCACGGACCAAAAATGGTACTATTCATAACTCGGAGGTTCTGGGTGTTACATGTAAGATGATCAAAGTCAAGATTAAATATAGGTTTGACACTTGGCACAATGTGATTGGGTCAATTAAACCTAGAGCCAATCAGAAGGCGACATGTGGTAAGGGTTTTAAGTGGTGGCCTAGCTATATAAGGGAAGGGATGAAAAGAAAAAAATACTATCTGCTCATTCTCTCTTTGGTGCCCCCACCTTTGAGCCTCTCCCCTCTCATCTTCTTCATCTGTCATTAATTCAAAAAGATTTGCTAACAATCTCTTGAATTAAAAATACTAGAAATTGTTTTTAGTGCCCTGTTTACATCTGTAATTTCTGAAAAGGCAAAACCTGATTTTCTAATTAATTGGAAAAGCTTTAGAAGCTGTTCAAGGGGTTGCCATTGGTGATCTTGGTGTGGATAAGCTAGAGGGACAACATCTGGTGTCCTAGGTGCATCCCAAAGGTGCCAAACACACTGCTGTGCATCAAAAAGGTTAGTGCACTTATTCTTGATCTAATATAGGATTCTAATGAATTAATTTGTTAATTCTAAAATCTTAAATGGAAAATGTAGATCCAAAAACATATTAAAAGAGTTTTAATATGCTGTTTATCATTGAAATCAAATAGATAAAAATGAATCTTGCATGATGCATGTGACCCTAGATAAAAAATTTTTGAATTCAATGATCTAAACTTATGTTTTTCATGCTTATGCTCCATCACATATACCACATATTGGGTGTCAATTTTGTTGGCATTGATTGCCAATTCAATTTCTAAGTCTCCTAAGAGAAATTACAATTTTTTAGTTTTGATCCCTTATTTTCTACTGCTCCATTGGTATAGTTACTGTGAGAATTTGGCTGAGTGTCTTTCATCAAAGTTGTTTGGCTGAGTGTCTTTCATCAAAGTTGTTCCTTATTGTCTTAAATTTATTTCACTTTTTGAATCACTCCATTTGGAGTTTTGTAGCCCAAGTTATGCCTATTTTTCTAAGGCTGGCCGGATTTGATGTTACCCAGAATTCTGGGCATTTTCTGGATATTGGCAATTTTTGGTGTGTTGACTGCAGGTGGTTTTTAAGATAGGTTATGGTCAAAATTTAGGTTTGTTTTCTTCATGAAAGTTGTAGGGCTATGTCTTAGCTTTCCATCGGTATAAAATTCAGGTCATTGGACCTTCCTAGACTATGTTATGGTCATTTACGTAACTACTATTCATTTGGTCATTTTTGTCTAAGTCAGTGTGCCCTAATCCAGATTTAACCTAATTGTTCACTAAGTGATGGTCATTTTCTGGGCATGGTTCCTGAACGAAAAATGTGCCATTTTGTTTCTAATTTCATTCCTAATTGGCCTCACAACAATTAGGTTGGTAAATTTTTAGTTTTGATCCCTCAAACGGACCTAGGTTAAGCTGTCTGCATATTGACCTTAACCAATCCGAATTGAAACTTATTTCTAACAATTCACACACACCACAAATGGTCACAATTGACCATTTCTCAACTCAAATAAGGTCAACTACATCAATTGACTAATTCTCAACTTTTTCTCCAATTTTTCAAAATGCTCAAAACCCTAATTACATAGAGTTCAAATCTAATGCATTCAAAACATATACCCATACTTCACATACATAACTTAACCTAAACAACCATTCAAACACCTCAAAATCATTCATTTCAAACCCTAACTAAGCCTGGCCGAAATTTTCTTTTTGATCCTCCAACAATTATTTTCTTTTGATTTTAAGTTAAGATCTAAGTTACTTACTCTAAAAACATAAGTACTAAACATAAATGTTCAATTCAAACCACTAACCTTAAACTTTGATGTTCAACTCCTCAATTTCTTCCTCTTTCCTTCTTTCTTTCTTGCTCAATCCTCTTCTCTAGTGAGGTTATCAAGTTCTAGTGGATTAATTTAGGGTCAAAGTAAGGTTTAGTGATTGGAAGCAAGCTTAAACTCGAGCTTCCATGGTAGTGCTACAATGGTGGTTTAAGACAGAGAGGTGGGGTGGCACACTTGAGTGGAAGAAGAAGAAATGGTTTTTCTTTTCTTTTTTTAGGTATTTTATTTCTTTCAAAATGCTTTTGACTTGGTCAATTTAGGTAAGAAAATTAAAATTGTATTTTGACATCATGATGATGTCATCCAATGAGGTGAGCATGATGTAAATAAACTTTTTCCTTTTTCTTTTTCTTTTGCATTTATTTTTTCATTAGTTCTTTAATTTAATTCTTGATCCAGAAATTTTCTTTTTCCCAATTTTATTGGACGGTTAGGTCAAGAGTCTGCTCTAGGGGTGAATTGACCCAATCACCCCTCCCCTATTTAATCCAGTTTGCAAGTTATTTGATATTTCTTCTGGATCCCTGATTTAATTATTTGACCTGCTTGACAACTCTTTTTCATGATTTCTCTTTTCCACTGTGTTCACAATAGTCATAAGGACCGCAGCGTCACATTTTCTGGTTCAAAATTCGAGTTACGATTGACCTCACAGTCATTTCCCAGGAAGGTCACCCATCGCTGTGACTCCGGCTCATTTAACTTTTTATGCTTTTTTTTTCTTCTTTATACTTAACTATTTGGCAATTACTAATTATTTGCGTTCAAGGCTTATCTAGTTGTCTTAGATGTGATTCTAATCCCCTTAATTGTCCGGACCGATACCGGTCACCAGAATAGTAAAATATACTAGGTTATACAAATAGGGGTGTTACAATTCTCCCCCCCCCTTAAAATAAATTGTCTTAAAATTTTACCTATTATCAGTCTCTGAACAGCTATGGGTGCTATCTCCTCATGTCCTCTTCACGCTCCTAAGTAGCTTCCTGGCCTGAATGATGGTTCCACAGCACTTTAACCAATACTATTTACTTCTCGATTGCTCACCTCGTGTGCCAAGTTTCTTATGAGCTTCTATCATAAGTTAGATTCAAATTCATTTCAATTTTAGAGGTAAGCAAATCTGTGTGCTAGTGGATCCAATTTTTCTAGGACCTCGTATGATCCTAAGGGTGAGAACTTAGTTTTATTCTTTTCTTATCAAATCTCTTGATCATTTGATGCAACCTTCAGTTTAGTTTGGAATATTTTAGTCTTTTCATGTTGTTATTTTAGTAATTATTTTCCTTTGTAGTCTTTTTTTTTTTTTTAAATGACCTTGTTGGTCATATATGAATTGCTTATCTCTTTATTGGCCATAGGTCCATAACCGTTATCTTACCATCTCCATTTATGACCAAGGCCTATGTGCCATTTTGCACTATCTTGTTTGCTTTTGTTTAGCTTATTTCTTTCTTAATAAAATAGTTAGGGATATCATTACGCGTCTTAAGTAGGTTGTTTGCCTTGGTGGTAATTCCTCATCTAGTGTTTTTCTCATTTTTTACTGTTCTATTTGTTTCCTTTTTTTTTTCATTCCATAACTTAACTTTAAATATTTTATTCCTCAATCTTATCTTCTTTCTTAACTTGACTGTCGAGTCATGATTTAGCACCTCTTATCATCCCTAATAAATCCGCTATAGTTCAATATTACTTTGATTTGGTCCTCTGACCATTCTAGTCAACACTTTAACTAATATTCATAACGTTTCTTTATTATACTTGCAACAACTATTCTAATTTTTACTTCCACAACTCTTTTATCTATCGATATTCTATAGCTTATTTTGCACTAATGTGTAGTCATTACTTCCTTTTGTACTGAACTATAACATTTCGATATTCTCACTTTAGAGTTTTAAATCCCGAGTTAGGATTTTCAAACTCCCTTCTAATAATAAAATTCTGTCCCGGCAGAATTTTACCAAAACATATGTCGTTTGCAATAATCCTCATCTTAGTGCACTATCAGGTAGTACGTAGCTCTACACAATAATCTCAAGTCAGTACTGTAATCTATAGCTTACAGCACAAATGTCAAGAATATTGCATAGTTACTATGATACATCCCAATATATCAAACTTCTCTATATCTTATTTCTTTCAAATCCACTAATATCTTAAACTTATTTTGATTATGGTACCCACTGACATCTATCAATAGTAATACCTTTACCTGCATCTAAGGTAGCTATATTACTATAACTTACTTTTAGGTCTTCTTGCCTTACCTAACTAGGCTTACTAATTAACTTTATAATTTATCGTAGTATAGGACATGTCTCTTACTAGAAACTTTTCCAAAATTAATTCCAATCACGCTTGTTATCGTAATTCTTATCCTAAAAGACTAATCACTAACACATCAAAATTTATTTCCATGCAAGGGAATAGTAGTAGAACATATAATTTTAGCCTTAGCATATAAATAAGTAGAGCCAGAATCAAATAGTACATAATTATTCCTTTCAAAAGTTAAGAACGTACCGGCAACTACATCTGAAGTCTCTGCTTCTTCCCCTCAATGCATGGCGTTCCATCTTTCTAGTGTATTCCTCTGCTCGGGTTGGTCCATTGTGCTAGGATTACTCGAAGTGCTATCTCTACTTCTGCCTCTGCCCCTACTGACTATTAATGAGCCTCTAAAATCAGAACCTTGGACTGATTCCTCTGGTGTAGTATGTGGTATAAATCAACATGCACTAGTACAATCTCAAGCGTAATGCCCGATTCCACCACAATTGAAGCAGGCCCCAGTAACCTTATAGCAAATGCCCTCGTGTAACTTGCCACATACCTCACAGACACGGATAAGGTAGGAACTTCGAATTCTTTGCCAATGGGTTCTCGATTGCTTCCACCCTGAAGATCCGCCTCTGTCATATCTATAAATTTGGGGTTCCTTAAATTCTTTTCTTTTCCCCAATTGCCTATTCAAGTTTTGACCCATAGATTTCTCACTCTTTTCTATTTCATACTGCCCTTGTGGAGGTTGACTCTATACTTGGGCTTGAGCTTGGGTTTGAGCTTGGGCTGACAAACTATTAGCCATTTATTGGAAGAAGGTGGCCATTTGCTATGCCACTTGTGCGGTGATTTGTACTGGTCGAATTGGTACAGTCGAGTTGAGGCCTTCTCTTGTGCCTCAATCGTATCTAATTGTTCTATTGGTTTATTCCCCTCTTCCATTTCTATTCAGAAAATTTTCTTTTCTCGGGATAACCGACATAAGGAGATTTCTCTCCATTAATTCATATTTATAACGCAATTGTACTATATGTATCAAATATTTGAGCAGTTGTATGTAATGACAAAATATTTCAAATTCACTGTTCAAAATTTACTTTAAAACCTTTGCTTTGATACCACTAAACATGTCACACCCTACCCCTTAGTAAGATGTAACATGATCTCATAGTACATCTAATAAATTACCGTACTTCGCCTACCGGTAATCCATTAAATATACTACAAGGGATTTTAAAACAATTTTCTTACTTTTCGAAGGTGGTGAGCACTTTTGGTAGGAATTAAAAACTTTTACTTAAAGTTTAAACACTAGTTAAGATTTTTGTACATTTTTATTTTTACATAAATTTTGAAAAATTTTCGGCAGAGTGCCATCTATATTTGGGAAAACAGTTCTCAAAACCTGTGAAAAACACTTCAAATAATTTATTTCATCAAAATCAACTACAACCAAATCAAAAATCAACATCATTTCTCCCAACTCCATAATTCAAAATAATTCTCAATTCAATTGTCTTCAGAAATAATATTAAATAAATTCATTCATATTCCGCTAAAGAAAAATTAATTTACATTCATTAAAAAACTCACAAATAAGTTTGAACATTACAATAATTTGCACTCCCATTACACACCCGAAATAACATTTCAAAAGTTTTATACATCTGCTCAAATAATTTACACACAAATATTTACATGCATAATCAAAATCTAATATACAAGGGTATAACTAAATACTCGTACAAAAATCTCAGTGTAGTCCCAACAATCAGCAACTCACTCTATTGCCTTTTTCCTTGTTTCTATCTCGAACAGCAAAGAAAGCTATCGCTGAGTATAAAAATACTCAGTGGTGCACAATAAAATATAAAATGCACAATATAAAACATTTGTTATTAATTCACATTTCAAATATCTCACAAACACATTTCAATTTTCAAATCACATTTATCACAAATCACAATTTTCAAAGCTTAATATAATACAATTTGATCAAATAATTTAATAAACACAGTGTTGCCAATCAATAACACAACTTAAGCCTTGAAACAAAATTTCTGAACATGCCGTGTGCACATCACAACAAGGCATACTCACCCCACTAATCGAAATCAATGAGGGAGGTGGCTAGCTAGCTAATGAGTACTCATCCAAACTCACCTCAGACTAGGAAGCCAGAGGGAGGAATATAGTCAAATTCACCCCATAAATGGAGGAGGAACATAGTGATATTGCCATGCCAAGTGAGAATAAAAAACAGTTTCAAATCACAATATTCAACATTTCATGCAAAACATTAATCAATTTCCAATTCAAATTTCTATTCATAAAACGGCAACATAGCATTTCTCGAAATCCATAATTAGTACAACTAATTCACAATGCATAGCTAAATAAGTTTTCAATTAAAAAACAATAAATTAAAGTTTATTATGCACAAACCTCTTTTGTCAACTCAATTTACTCAAACTTTCGTTTCTCCTTCAAAGATCCCTTTTCAACTGAAACACATAAATTTAAAGTGCTTCAGTATCCATTTCTAATACTTAAATTCCAACAATTAATTCATACATACTTAATTCTAGCCCCAACATGCCTAAACTGACGTTCTTAGAAATTTTCATTTTGGGGTTACTATTCATGACACTATTCAAGTCAATTTGTTGACTTTCTTATGCTTAATAAGTTTATTAGTTCTAATTGCACCCATATACCACATTTTGGGTGTCAATTTTGTTGGCATTGATTGCCAATTCAATTTCTAAGTCTCCTAAGAGAAATTACAATTTTTCAGTTTTGGTCCCTTGTTTTCTACTATTCCACTGGTTAGGTTACTGTGAGAATTTAGCTAAGTATCCTTCATCAAAGTTGTTCTTTATTGTCTTAAATTTATTTCCCTTTTTGAATAACTCCATTTGGAGTTTTGTAGTCTAAGTTATGCCTATTTTTCTAAGGCTGGCGAGCTTTGATGTTACCTAGAATTCTGGGCATTTTCTGGACATTGGCAATTTTTGGTGTATTAACTGCAGGTGGTTTTTCAGATAGGTTATGGTCAAAATTTGGGTTTATTTTCTTCATGAAAGTTGTAGGGCTATGTCTCAACTTTCCATCGGTATAAAATTCAGGTCATTTGGACCTTCCTAGACTAAGTTATAGTCATTTATGTAACTACTGTTCATTTGGTCATTTTTATACAGGTCAGTGTGCCCTAATCCGGATTTGGCCTAATTGTTCACTAAGTTATTGTCATTTTCTGGGCATGGTTCCAGAATGAAAAATGTGCCATTTTGTGTCTAATTTCATTTCCAATTGGCATCACACTAATTAGGTTGGTAAATTTTTAGTTTTGGTCCCTGAAATGGACCTAGGTCAAGCTATTTGCATATTGACCTTAACCAATCCGAATTGAAACTTATTTCTAACAATTCACACACACCACAAATGGTCACAATTGATCATTTCTCAACTCAAATAAGGTCAACTACATCAATTGACCAATTCTTAACTTTTTCTCCAATTTTTCAAAATGCTCAAAACCCTAATTATATAGAGTTCAAATCTAATGCATTCAAAACATATACCATACTTCACATACACAACTCAACCTAAAAAACTATTTAAACACCTTAAAATCATTCATTTCAAACCCTATGGCTGGCTGAAATTTCTTTTTTGATCCTCTAATAATTATTTTCTTTTGATTTTAAGTTAAGATCTAAGTTACTTACTCTAAAAACATAAGTATTAAACATAAATTTTCAATTCAAACCACTAACCTTAAACTTTGATGTTCAACTCCTCAATTTCTTCCTCTTTCCTTCTTTCTTTCTTGCTCAATCCTCTTCTCTAGTGAGGTTATCAATTTCTAGTGGATTAATTTGGGGTCAAAGTAAGGTTTAGTGGTTGGAAGCAAGCTTAAACTCGAGCTTCCATGGTGGTACTACAACGGTGGTTTAAGAGAGAGAGGTGGGGCGGCACACTTGAGTGGAAGAAGAAGAAATGGTTTTTCTTTTCTTTTTTTAGGTATTTTATGCCTTTAAAAATGCTTTTGACTTGGTCAATTTAGGTAGGAAAATTAAAATTGTATTTTGACATCATGATGATGTCATCTAATGAGGTAAGTATGATGTAAATAAACTTTTTCTTTTTTCTTTTTCTTTTAGATTTATTTTTCCATTAGTTCTTTAATTTTATTCTTGATCCCAAAATTTTCTTTTCTCTGATTTTATTGGACAGTTAGGTTAGGAGTCAGCTCTAGGGGTGAATTGACCCAATCGCCCCTCGCCGATTCAATCCGGTTTGACCTAATTATTATGTTCTCTGACCTAATTATTTGACCTACTTAACAACTCTTTTTCATGATTTTCTCTTTTTCATTGTGTTTGCAATAGTCCTAAGGACCGTGGCATCACATTTTCTGGTTCAGAATTAGGGTTACGATCGACCTCACAGTCATTTCCGGGGAAGGTCACCCATCGCTGTGACTCCTGGGTCATTTAACTTTTATTCTTTGATTTTCTTCTTTATACTTAACTATTTGGCAATTACTAATTATTTGCGTTCAGGGCTTATATAGTTGTCTTAGATGTGATTCGAATCCCCTTAATTGTCCGGACCGATACCGGTCACTGGAGCAGTAAAATATACTAGGCTATGCAAATAGGGGTGTTACATGGGCCGTGTACCATGCCCTGTGTAAAATACAAAAACTCGTATAAGTCTTTGCCAGGCTAAGCTTGACTTCCATGAAGTACAAAAGTACACGAGCCATGTAACTAGGCCCGTGTAATTATCTAAAGCTCGTGTAAAGTCCTGTTCCGATACAACATTCAACAATTCAAGCTCCAGTAGGCTACACGACCCTAGGCCGTGTAGTGACACACGGGCCGTGTATCACGCGACAATCAAATTTCTGAATTGGTTCCAGCTCTAGCTTTGATTGTAACACCCCTCACCCGTCTACAGTGTTAGTAGTATGCCCTAGAGCATATCATTTAGTATGTATCTTGTACATATTTTTATTAATAAAAGGCATTTACACTTTTCCGTTTACATAATATATTTATGTGTAATAGAAAAGGTCCATTGATATTTTGTTAGAAATATTATTCTTAAGTTGTTAAGAATATGAGTGACAATATTTCTAGTACGAAGTATCATAAATAGGTTCACAATCGAGGATACTTCATAATAAGGACATGACTTATCCAGAAAGATTGTATTCATGTTTGTTCCCAAGTTATTTATATGAGATATAAATAAGATAGAATGGTGAGTCTCATACCATATAACAAACATGATAGGCATTTATAAATGATAAGTAGGCCAAACCAGTGACACTTATGACAAGCACATGGAGTTTACTCTTGTCAATGTTTTGTCATAAATCATATCAGTGCATATAATCTTTAGACCTGAGATAGCACAGTTATCTTGTATATAGGTAGTTTGAGTTTGATACTGCTTTCATACTTGTACTGTGTATGGGTATATGGGCATGTGTTGGCTCCTACTAGTTATATATGGAGGTAGGTGTTGATCAAGATGGAATCTGTTCCTCTAAGTAAATAGAGATAAAATCCTATGTTCATTCAATTGTTCTTAATGTTTCAAGTTCCTGGCCAGGACAGATAGATTTATTTAGAAAAGAGTTTCTGATGAGAAAATCTTTTTAATCAAGAACTGGAATTAAAAGAGAACATAATATTCATAGCAAATGGAGTTTGACATAAACCATGACTCCAGCTTGAGTTGGGATTTTGTAACAGAGAGATTCTAGTGCATGGTAACATATGATTATAGGTTCATTTAAGGTAAACCTTATTACTAATTGGGTGGCCATGGCATGCTATGCTAGGTGTTAACCATGGTCTATGAGGTTCATAAAATGATTTAGAGAAATCATTTATGGTAAGAAAGAGTTCTGATGATATTAAGAGTTGATATCATGTCTCATTGCCAATTAGTGATGAGCCTAGTAAGTCACACACATACACAAGTTATCACCTAATTAAATATGATTTAATTAATTAATTAAAGAGTTTAATTGATTAATTAAATAGGTTTGGTTTGCAATTAGTTTGCAAAGTCCCTAGCATGACTTGAAACCAAATCTAGATTATTGGATGTATAATATAAGTTAAATTTATATTTAAAGTGTTTAAATATGAATTTAATTAATGAGAAATTAATTAATAGAGATTAATTAATTAATTTATATTTGATATAAATTAATTAGAATAAGAAAAATAATTATTTTGGGTTGAGAACTCAAAATTAAGACACAGGGGCATTTTGGTCATTTTGCAGTGTGACACGTGGCACCATGAGATGGTGACAAATGGCATAACACATAAGCTTGTCAAATATTTTTTAATCATGTAAGATGATTAAAATCAAGATTACATATAGGTTTGACACTTGGCACAATGTGATTGGGTCACTTAAGCCTAGAGCTAATCAAAGGGTGACATGTGGTAAGGGTTTAATGTGTTAACCTAGCTATTTAAGTGTTGTTATGAGAAAATAAAAACAACCAGCAGCCACACTCCTTGGTCACGCCATTTTGCAGCCCTCCCTCTATTCTTCTTCATCTCTCATCAATTCAAAGAGATTAGCCATCAATCTTTTGAATTAAGAACACTAGAAATTGTTTCTAGTGTCCTGTTTGCATCTCTAATCTCTTAAAAGGCAGAACTTGAATTTCTAATTAATAGAAAAGGCTTTAGAAGTTGTTCAAGGGCTGCCATAGGTGTTCTTGGTGTGGACAAGCTAGAGGGACAACATCTGGTGTCCTGAAGATGAATCTCAAAGGCGCAGACACGCTGCAGTGCATCAAGAGGTTAGTGTAATCGTTCTTGATTTAATCTAGGGTTCTAAAATTAATCTGATTAATTTTAAAATCTTAAATGGCAAATGCAGATCCAAAAACATATTAAAAGAGTTTTAATATGTTGTTTATCATTGAAATCAAATAGATAAAAATAAATCTTGCATGATGCATGTGACCCTAGGTGAAAATTTTTGAATTCAATGGTATAAACTTGTGTTTTTCACGCTTCCGTTCCTTCAATTGGTATCAGAGCCACTATATTTGCCATTTAGATTGTTTATTATATGATTTAATTGTGTGATTTGATCATGAGATGATTGATCCATTGCTGTTTGGATCAAGAGGTGTGGCAGCATGCTTGATGAACTCCAACATGGTGCGCATGGCTTTGGAAGATCATGGTGCGCATGGTTGTTATTAAATTCTGCATTTGTTGCATGATGAAAGGTTCATCATATGACTAATTAAAATGTTTAATTAGGATTTTTAATCACACAATTAAATTATGATTCAAATCAGAGTTTTAAAAATTGTTTTAATGTGATTCAAATCTGAATTTTAAAAGTTGTTTGAATGTGATTCAAATCTGAATTTTTAAAGTTGTTTGAATCATATTTAAATCTGATTTTTTAAAATTGATTGAATAAAATTCAGATCTGATTTTTTAAAAAAATGTTTGAATGTGATTCAGATCTGATTTTTTAAAAAATGTTTGAATGTGATTTAAATCTGAATTTTTAAAGTTGTTTGAATGTGATTCAAATCTGAATTTTTAAATTTGTTTGAATGAGATTCAAATCTGAATTTTTAAATTTATTTGAATCATATTCAAATCTGGATTTTTAAGTTGAATATGAGATATTCAATTTAATTTAAGTATGTATGTTTTATTTAATTGTTAAATAGTGATATGCATGATGGATGATCATGGACTATAAAAGACCAATGTGATTGGATTTATTTCTTTTATGTTTCTTTGGGATTGTAAATTAATTAATTTATTTTAATTTATTTTAGGCATGTATTATTAAGTTTGTAATAATTTTTGGGTTGTAATTTCATTTATTTAAGTTCTTGTAAATTCGCCTTGGTATGCCAAGGATTACTATGTAATATTGGATTGCAAGAAGTTCAAGGAGGTCAAGAGAATTGGTGGGACCAGTGGGAGGAATTCAAGATCAAGTGTTGATTATGTACTCCTTTAGCAACTCTTGTAAAATGAATGAATGAATGAAATGCACCTAGGAATGCCCTGATTCAATTTTTTGTGGCTCAGAATTGAATCCCTTAGAAAGTCCATGATCATACCATATTTACTACTTATCCATGAATGCATGAGATGTATGGGAATGTATGCAATTATATGATATATGCATGCTAAATGGATAATGTGCAAAGTGAGACCTTAATAGTAATTAGAATGACCATAAAATCTTCCAAAAAAATGATTAAGTTGGAAATGCTATAATTAAAGTAATTATAACATAGGCCCTCCATTGGGGCAATTATTTTAAGAAATTTTAAATAGTTGCACAAGATGCAATTAATTTAAGAGATTTTCTTAAGAATAATTGTTAAGCATGAGATGTTGTAAATATGTAAATGGTTTGGTGGCCAATATTGGATGTACCTGAGGACATTAAAATTATTTACATAATTACTGGCTCAATGGGATCAACTTAACTAATGCAAGATAAGTCAATAATGGATGTACCTGAGATTTTTGAGCATTAGGAGCTAGGTAAAGGATTTAACCTCACATGAGATGTGATGGGCAAGGAGTTGCTCACTTATAGTTTATTGTAATTCCAATAATGGATGTACCTGAGGATGATCAATAGAATTATAAGAATTCAATCACCCACTAGAAATCTATCCAACTAGGATTTTCGTTTTCTACTTTGGAAGTGTAGGATTCGCTAAGTTAGTGGGAGGACCAATTTGATTAAAAGACCATAATCATTTTGGTTAATTACATGATACATTTACTAATTAATCTGGTTATTTTCTGCAGTTAATTTTCTGATAAAAATGAGCACAAAACAACCACCACCATCCAATATCCTTGCGAGCATACTTGATCACAATTGGTTGACAGGGCCAAATCTGTCTGATTGGCTAAGAAATTTGAAGCTTGTCCTGAACCTTGAACATAAAGGATATGTTCTAGATTCAAATGTTCCTAGTCCTTTACCTCCAGAGGCCACACAAGAGGAACATGATACTTTGGACAAGTGGAAGGAGCATGATATGAGAGCTAAGTGTTACATGCTTGCTTCCATGAGTAATGAATTACAGAAGCAACATGAGAACATGCAGAGTGCGAGTGAGATCCTCCTTCACCTACAAGAGTTGTATGGTGAGCACAGCAGGAATGCTAGGTATGAGATATCTAGACAGCTATTTCATATGAGGATGTCTAAGGGACAGAATATTGGGGATCATGTCCACAAGATGATTCGGCTGTTTGAGCAGTTGGAACATCTTGACTTCAACATGGATTTCCAACTACAGACGGATTTGATCCTTCAGTCCCTTCTTGAGTCTTTTGGGAATTTTGTGACAAATTTCCATATGACTAAACAGGAATGCACCTTAGCTGGTTTACTCAACATGCTGGTTATTGCCCAAAAGAATATGCTAGGCAATAAAGGGAAATAGGTAGCTTTGGTTGCATCTTCTTTTGCTGGAAAGTCCAACAAGAAGAAGGGCAATAAGAAAAAAGAAACCTCAGATTCCTGGTCCTTCCAAGAAAATAGCTAAACAGAAAAGGAAGACCAAAGCTGACAAAGACAAAGGAAAGTGTTTCCACTGCCAATAGGAAAGTGTTTCCATTGCCAGTAAGAAAGTGTTTCCACTGGCCAGAGTATAGTAATCTAAATGAATGCAATGCCATGGTGAAAACCAACTCAAGTTCAAAATGTATTTGGCACTTAAGGTTATGTCATGTTGCAGATGATAGGATTACAAAACTGGAGAAAATGGGGATTTTATCCTCATTGGGCTCTGAGCCTACTCCAACTTGTGAATCTTGCCTTCAGGGCAAAAAGACTAGATCACCCTTTGTTGGACAAGGGCTAAGAGTTGAAAATATTTTGGAGCTAATACATAGTGATGTATGTGGTCCATTTAAAGAAATGGCTAGAGGGGGTTTTTATTATTTTATTACCTTTACTGATGATAAATCAAGGTTTGGGTATTTGTATTTGATGAAATACAAACATTAATCTTTTGAAAAGTTCAAAGAATTTAAATCTAAAGTAGAAAATCAAACAGGAAAGAGTATTAAAGCTCTTCGATCAGATCGTGGAGGTGAATATTTGCGTACTGAATTTGATGAATACTTGAGAGAGCATGGCATTGTTTCTCAGCTGACTCCTCCAGGAACGCCACAGCTGAATGGTGTATCTGAAAGGAGAAATCGTACCCTATTGGATATGGTACGTAGTATGATGAGCTATACTGATATGCCAATCTTCTTTTGGGCATTTGCATTAGAATCAGCTTTGTATATTCTGAATAGGATTCCATCAAAATCAGTTTCTTCCACACCTTATGAGATATGGCATGGAAGAAAACCAAGTCTTAAGCATGTTAAGATTTGGGGTTGTCCAGCTTATATCAAAAAGCTGAACACTGATAAATTGGAGACCAGATCATAAAAAGTTGATTTGTTGGATATCCAAAAGATAGTTTTGGATATTATTTTTATTTGCCTACTTCACAAAAGGTTGTGATAAGTAGAGATGCCACATTTCTTGAACAACATTTTGTTCAAGTAGGAGGCAAAGGAAGGCAAATAGAGTTAGAATTGGAGAATTCTGACCAACCAACAGATCAGATGGATATAGATTCATCTAGTCAACCAATACCCATTGATGAAACATCTACAGCTGTTCCTCGTAGAACAACCAGGTTATCTCACCCACCAGTGAGATATGGTTTTCTTCATGAAGAAGAACAAGAGTTGTCTACTCATGAAGAAGTAGATCATGGAGATGATCCACTTACCTATGAAGAAGCTATATCAGATATAGACTCTTCAAAATGGATTGATGCTATGAAATCCGAGATTGATTCCATGTATAAGAATCAAGTGTGGGATCTTGTTGACCCACCTGAAGGTATTATACCTATAGGGAACAAATGGGTTTTCAAGAAGAAAATTGGTTCTAATGGAAAGGTAGAGACCTATAAGGCAAAGGCTAGTAGCGAAAGGGTTTCGCCAAAGGCAAGGAATCGACTATGAGGAGACTTTCTCGCCTGTTGCCATGCTTAAATCAATTAGGATTTTATTAGCAATAGCTGCATACTATGATTATGAGATTTGGCAGATGGATGTCAAAACAGCTTTTTTTCAATGGATACATTGAAGAAAACATTTTCATGGAACAACCTAGGGGATTTGAATCCCAAGATGGTTCCAAGGTATGCAAGCTAAAGCTATCCATTTATGGGTTGAAACAAGCTTCGAGGAGTTGGAACATCCGTTTTGATGAAGCCATTAAATCCTTTGGTTTTATCAAAAATGAGGATGAGCCATGTGTATATAAGAAGGTTAGTGACAGTGCTATCACTTTCCTTGTCTTATATGTGGATGACATACTGTTGATGGGTAATGACACAGGTATGTTGATGACTATAAAGGTATGGTTGTCAAATACATTCTCCATGAAAGACTTAGGGGAGGCAACCTATATTCTTGGAATTCGCATCTATAGAGATAGAGCGAAAAGAATAATTGGTTTATCCCAAAGTCTATACTTGGAAAAAGGTGTTAAAGAGGTTTAACATGCTTGATTCCAAAAGAGGATTGTTACCAGTGAGACATGGTATCCATCTTTCTAAAGAGATGTCTCCAAAGACTCCTGAAGAAAGAGATAAGATGGCCAGGATTCCATATGCTTCGGCTATTGGAAGTTTAATGTATGCAATGTTGTGTACTAGGCCGGATATCGCATATGCTGTTAGTTTGACTAGTAGGTATCAATCCAATCCAGGTTTGGAACACTGGATAGCTGTCAAGAATATTCTTAAGTACTTGAGAAGAACTAAGGATTTATTCTTGATTTATGGAGGTGGAGACTTGCAATTGGATGGTTATATTGATTCTGATTTCCAATCAGATATCGATGATAGAAAGTCTACCTCTGGATATATGTTCATTTGTAATGGAGGTGCAGTCAGTTGAAAGAGTTCCAAGCGAGCACGATCGCAGATTCCACTACGAGGTCGAGTATATTCTGCATCGATGTCGCAAAGGAAGCTGTTTGGATAAAGAAGTTCATGACAGAACTTACAGTAGTTCCTTCCATTGAGTCAGCAGTTCTACTACACTGTGACAATAATGGAGCAGTCATACAGGCTAAGGAACTAAGGTCTCACCCAAAATCCAAACACATAGAAAGGCACTACCACATTATCAGAGATATAGTTGGGCAAGGAGATATAGCCATGCAGAAAAATAACATCAGCTAAAAAAACCAGCTGATCCATTCACTAAGCCTATGTTACAGACTTAGTTTGATCGACATCTTGAGAAGATAGGTCTAAGATATTGTAATGAATGGCTCTAGTGCTAGTGGGAGATTGTTAGTAGTATGCCCTAGTGCATATCATTTAGTATTCATCATGCACATTCAAATGGTCACTAATTGAATATTACAAGGTTAATGAACGATCACATGAGCAAACCCTAGAATTGTTCAAGTGTCAAATTTTTTTCATTTCATACATGCACAATTCTTGCATTTCACTTACTTAATTATGTTCAATACCCCATCCACTACCAAAGGCTGCTCATAACCATTTTTCTACCAAGAAAAATAATTAAACCCTAGCTAACCCTAGCTGCCAAAAGTTATAAGTTGCACACACACACTTGTTTGCTTTATTTCCTTATATTTCTTACACAATTCAAGCCATTGTACATGAATTAAAGCAAAATGAGTAAGAGTTGGACACTAACCTTGTTGGAGCAGAATTTCAAGCCAACTAAACTTGCTTTTTCCTTCCTCTTTTGGTTGCCTAGAGGATGTTCAAGTTGCTAGGTAAATTTTTTGTGAAGCTAGGTAAGGGTTTCAAGTGAGATTTGGTGAGGTTGGGAGCTTGGGTGAGCTTTCATGGAGGAAATGGCTATGGGAGAAGAGGGAGATGGCTGGATTGGTTCGGAGCAGCTGATTTTTTGTTTATTCTTATCTCATTTTATTTATTTTAGATGGGCTTGATTAATTGTAATTGGTGGTAATTGTTTAATGACATCATGGTGATGTCATAATTACCTTTTTATCTCATTTTTTCTTATTTTTTTCTCTTCTCATTTTCAATTTAATTTTTAGTCATATTTATTCACATTTTGTGTCATGATAATTATTTACTTAACTAGACAAGTTGGTCAAAAATCACCTCTGAAGGTGAAATGACCAAAATGCTCTCCGTTTAGCTTAACAGACCAAAATTGTCTATACTGATTGAAAATTTTTCTAAGCCTTTTCTTGGCATTCTAATAACATAGAAACCTCAATGACTCTTCTCTGGAGTCCCAAAAATTATTTTATGAATTTTCCCCCTAGTTTAGGGCTTCCAGTTGCGAGAACCGCAACTTCCCACTACGTTACCCATCGCTAGGGCACCGACTCTTTCAACTTGATTGTATTTTATTTCTAAAATTTTTCCTAAATTTTTCGTATTAATGTTTGAGTTAATTATGGTTCCTCACTTTAGTTTAAATATTTTTCTGGATGTTCTAGCTGTTCGGACCGACACTGGTCACCCAAACAGTAGAATGTACGGAGTTGCTACAGGGAGGGTATTACAACTCTTCCCCTCTAATTTAAATTTTGTCCTCGAAATTTAACTGATGCAAACAGTTGAGGGAACTGTTGCCTCATTGTCTCTTCACTTTCCCAAGTGGCCTCCTCGGTGTTGTACTATGACACCCCTTACCCGTCTATAGTATAGCCGACTAAGATAGGTCACACAGTGTACCGGAAAACCCTATTTTATTTCAATCATTTTTATCTTTCCTAATTTAGTTCTTTCGTAGTTATGAAGTATAATTTGTGAAATATCATTGATTGAAGTCATTTATTGAAATCATAAATTTATTTGAGGTTCCGCAAATTTTATAGAAAATCCGGTAGAGTACCGGCTAAAAATGGATAAAACAGTTCTTCGGAACCTGTGAAAAACACTTCCAAAATTTTCTCAGTCATTCCCAAACTCCATTTCATCAACAAAATCTCAATATTTTTCAACAACAATTCCATTTGTCATTCATTCATTTCCTATGATATTCATATAAAAGTCATAAATAAACACAATTTTTCTATTTACATTAATACCAAAATACATTACATAAGTCTCAATTATACATGAGAAAATAAAAGTCAATTACAAAATATCAAAACGAAACCTAATGTCCTACCAATGCACTGACGTTAGTGAGGTGACATGGACACTATGCAGAGCTACAAATGATCTCACCCAGTCTGTGGTCTACTGAGCTCTCAGTCAGTCTCTAGAACCTACGCGTGGCAAAAAGCAACGTGCTAAGCAATGATGCTTAGTGGTGCCAATAATAAAATAAAAAAAATAACAGAAAATATATATGCAGTATATTTTCTGATGTCTTATACAGATAATTTTTCGATCACTATTGGTAATCTTATTTATTATGTACTTGTTCTATTCATTATTTCATTAAATTTATTCACTTTCATTTTTAGTTGCCCAAGTAACCTATATTGGATGACTGGACTGGATAAACGGGTAAACTAGCACTGGGTATCAAGTACCTCGGGCCGTCACACCATCGGTCACATATGTATCTCCCGGTGTGCAGCAGAACAACTAATAAGCTGTAATAAAAATTAGGCACAAGGCTAAGTATCAACATAATGTCAGAATGGCTAAAAGCCATAAAATCACAGAATGGCATAATGCCATGTGCAGTACTGCTAACTGAACCCTATTGGCATGCCAACCTATCCAAACCAATCTTGCTAGGTGTACTAGGGCATATTACACTTTTAAATCTTACAATTTTTGAAATTTAAGTTTAGGTGTTACTATTCATTTCATTAGTCAACTAAAATGTTGACTTTTGCGTAGACAATAGGTATATTGGTTCTAATATTCCCAACATACCACATTTTGCATTCCAAAGTTGTTGGTATTTGTTGCCAATACCATTTCTAAGCTTAGTGTTAGTTATTCAAAATTTTCAGATTTCAAGCCTCATATTTACTGTTCCATTGGTCATTTGTATAGTAGGAATTTGGCAAAATTGTCTTCATGAAAGTTGTTCCTTATTTTGTCTAGTTACATTTCCTTTTTTTAAATCACTCCATTTGGAGTTTTGTAGCTCAAGTTATGGCCTAAACACCATAACTGGCCGGATTGGACAGAATCCAAAATTCTGGGCAAAACTGGTTCTGCCAGATTTGGTAACCTAAGTTTGGTTGCCAATTTGACTAGGTTATGGTCAGAATTTGGATTTGTGTTCTTCATGAAAGTTTTAGGTCTATGTCTCAGCTTTTTTACTGATAAAATTTCAGGTCAATTGGACCTTTCTACACTGAGTTATGACCAAATGAATAGACACTGATCATTTGGTCATTTTGCCCAGGCAGAATGCAAGTCACCCGGATTAGGGCAATTTTTAAGCCAACTTGGTTTAGTTTTCTGGGCAGGGTTTCTTCACCAAAGTTGTGCCATTATGTGTCTAGTTTCATGTCCAATTGGCCTTGCACCAATTGAACCTCTACAACTCCATTTATAACTGCCCAAACCTGCTGGACTCATACTCAGTCCTGCAGGTCAGCCAAGGCAGCTCACCTAAACTCAAATCCAACATCCTTACTCACTTCAATTCCTTCTCACACACATTCAAATGGTCACTAATTGGCCATTACAAGGTTAATAAACCATTGCATGAGCAAACCATAATGTTGTTAAGTGTCCACATTTTCCATGTTCGTACATACCTAAAAATGAGCAAACCATAATGTTGTTAAGTGTCCACATTTTCCATGTTCATACATACCTATACTTTGCATTTCACGTACACAACTAGTTTCAATCACTCATTTAATACCAAGGGCTGCTCATAACCATTTTTCTACCAAGTAAAATCATCAAACCCTAGCTAACCCTAGCTACCAAAATTTTTAGAGTGCACACACACACATTTTTATCTTGTTTTCTTACATTTCCTACTTACTTTATGCCATTAAACATGAATTTAATCAAAATAGAAAAAGTTTGGACACTAACCTTGATTTAGCTAATTTCCAAAGCTTGAGAACTCCTCTTTTTCTCTTTCTTTTTGCTGCCCAAGACTTGCTCTAGGTGAAGCTACGGTTTTGGGGTGATTTGGGTGGTGAACTCAAGCTTGGTGAAGCTTTAGTGGAGTTTTCCTTCCTCTCTCTCTCTCTCTCTCTCTCTATGTTTTTGGCTGCCCCAAAGGATGAAGATAGCTATTTAGTTCTTTAATTTTTATCTCCTTTTATTCATTTTTAAGTCGTTTATAACGATGTGTCAAAATTTGGTTGGGTGGGAGGATGTTTAATGACATCATAATGATGTCATAATTCAAATTTCTTTTATTTTCTTTCCTTTTCTTGTCTACCTAATTTCAATTTAATTTTTAGCAATATTTATTCACATTTTGTGTAATAATAATTATTTACTTAACTGGAAAAGTCAGCCAAAAATTACCTCTGAAGGCGAAATGACCAAAATGCCCTCCGTTTGGCTTAACAGACCAAAATTGTCTATACCAATTGAAAATTTTTTCTAAGCATTTTTTTGGCATTCTAATGCTATAGAAACCTCAATGACCCTTCTCTAGAGTCTCAAAAATTATTTTATGAATTTTTCCCTGGGTCTATGGCTCCTAATTGCGAGGACCGCAACTTCCCACTGGGTTACCCATCACTAGGGCACCGGCTCGTTTAACTTGGTTATATTTTATTTCTAAAATTTTTTCTAAATTTTTCTTATTAATATTTGAGTTAATTATGGCTCCTCACTTTAGTTTAAATGTTTTTCCAGACATTCTAACTGTCCGGACTGACACTGATCATTGGAATAGTAAAATGTACTGAATTGCTACAGTGAGGATGTTACAACTCTTCCCCTCTAATTTAAATTTCGTTCTCAAAATTTACCTGATGCAAAAAGTTGAGGGAACTGTTGCCTCATCGTCTCTTCACTTTCCCAAGTTGCCTCCTCGGTGTTGTGGTGCCTCCAAAGCACTGTCACCAGTGGAATATGCTTATTCCTCAACTCTTTCACTTCCCGAGCCAGGATTCGTATGGGTTCTTCTTCATATGTCAAATCTGTTTGTACTTCAATTTCTTCCATGGAGATGACATGTGAAGGATCTGAGTGGTATCTTCTTAGCATAGATACATAGAACACATTGTGGATATTGTCCAGCTCTGGTGGTAAAGCTAGCCTGTAGGCCACTGTATCCACACGTTGAATGACTTCATATGGGCCAATGAACCAAGGGCTTAACTTACCTTTTCTTCTAAACCTCAGTACCTTCTTCCACGGTGACATCTTGAGGAACACTTCGTCGCCAACCGCATATTCTATTTCTTTTCTCTTCAAGTCAGCATAGGATTTTTTTTTGTCTGAGGTGACCTTCAGATTTGCTTTGATTAGCTTTACCTTCTCCTCAGTCTATTTCACCAGGTCTGGCCCTACTAGTTTATCTTCACCCAATTCAGTCCAGCACACTAGAGTTCTACATTTCCTCCCATACAATGCTTCATACGGGGCCATTTGGATGCTAGCTTGGTAGCTATTGTTGTATGCAAATTCTGCCAGTGGAAGGTATCTATCCCAACTTCCCTCAAACTCAATGACACAACTCCTCAGCATATCTTCAAGGACCTGACATCTATTTCATGTTATTATTATCATTTTAGTTCAATATTTGTATTAGTTCAATTGGTTTCAATTGTTTACCTGGATTACTCTTTCTGATTACCCATGTGACAGCCCTTACCCGACTACAGTGTAGCCGAGCAAGTTATGCCACTCAGTGTGCCGGAGCACTCTATTTTATCTGATTTCATTACAGTCCTTGATTTATTTATTCCAAAACTTTATTGAAGATTTAGGCTATTTGTAACACCCTCCCGGTAACTACTCCGTACATCCTACTGTTCTGGTGACCGGTGTCGGTCCGGACAGCTAGAATGTCCGGAAAAAATATTTAAATTAAAGTCAGGAACCAAAATTAACTCAAATATTAATAAGAAAAATTTAGTAAAAATTTTAGAAATAAAATACAACCAAGTTAAATGAGCCGGTGCCCTAGCGATGGGTAACCAGAGGAAAGTTGCGATTCTCGCAACGAGGAGCCCTAGACCCGGGGGAAAAATTGTAAAATAATTTTTGGGAGTCCAGAGAAGGGTTATTGAGGTTCCTATGGCATTAGAATGCCAAGAAAATACCTAGAAAAAATTTTCAATCGGTACAGACAATTTTGACCCGTTAAGCCAAACGGAGGGCATTTTGGTCATTTCGCCTTCCGAGGTGATTTTTGGCCGACTTGTCCAGTTGAGTAAATAATTAATATAACATAAAATATGAATAAACATTACTAGAAATTAAATTGAAAATGAGTAGTGGAGGAAAGAAAAGAAAATGAGGAAAAGAGGTATTTATGACATCATGGTGATGTCATTAAGAAAACAATGACCAATCAAAATTAAGCCATTATTTGACTAACTATTAAAAGAGATAAGAGAAGACCAAATTGATAAAATCCAGCAGCCATCTCCCTTTCAAGAGAACCAGCCGAAACTTCCTCAACTCCTCCCTCCATTGATGTTCACTCCAAACCTTCAATTTCCTCTTCAATTCACCCTAAAACCCTAGAAACCCATCACTAAAATTTGCCCTAGCACCTTGCTAAAGCTTTTGGCAGCCAAGAAGGAGAAAGAAAGTGAGGTTTAGGGGCTTGGAAAATTCTGCCACTTGAGGTTAGTGCACTTATATCCATTAAACTCTTTATTTTCATGGTTTGGGACTTGAAACTTAGTGAGAATTGTGGTTTAAATGAACATAAACCTATGTGTTTGAGCTTGTGAATTTCGGCAGCCCTAGCTATGGAATATGAGGAAGTGTTTTTGATGAGCTTAAAGTGAATTAGAAACCATGTTTGAAGTTTATAAACATAAGAATGGTGAATTAATAGCTAACTAAGGTAAAGTGTAGAAATCATGACTTTGAACTAGGGTTTTTGGAGTAAAATGTGAACTTGGCCTATGCAATTGTTAAAGAACCTTTTAATGGTCAATTAGTGACCATTTTAGGTAATTTGACTAACAAATGGACTGAAAAAATGAGGTTGCAAAGTGAGGTTGCAGGCTGCCCTAGGACAGCAGCACAGGGACTGAAAATTCAGTACATTTGCACTGCCATAACTTGGGCTGTGTTAGTCCAATTGGTGTTTGGCCAATTGGACATTAAATTAGGCTTATAATGGCACATTTTTGCTGAAGAAACCATGCCCAAAAGACCAAAGCAAGAGGACCAAAACTTGGCCCCAATCCGGATACCCTGCAACTGGTTCTGTAGAATTGACCAAATGAACAGTAACTGTTCATTTGGCCATAACTCACTGTAGATATGGTCAATTGACCTGAAATTTTTACAGCAACAAGTTAAGACATATAAAAACAACTTTCATGAAGGAACCTACCCCAAATTATGGCCAGAACCTAACCCAAATGATAGTGGAAGTTACTGTTCCTGTTACTGTAGATATGGTATTTTCTGCAGAATGGGAATCCGGCCAGCTGTGGTTTTTGGACCATATCTGGAGCTACAAAACTCCAAATGGAGTGATTCAAAAAAAGAAATTCAACTAGACAAAATAAGGAACAACTTTCATGTTTTACATTTCTTCAAATTCCCACAGTAACAGTATCCAATAGAACAGTGAAGTTGACTCACCAAAACTGAAAATTCTGCTTGTGTGGGTTTACACTTTGAAATGGTATTAACACTTAATGCCAACAAGTTTTAAACACCAAATGTGGTATGTTGGGAGTGCCAAAGTCAATGTACATATTTTCTATCCAAAAGTCAACATTTTTGTTGACCAATGAGGTGAATAGTAACACCAAAACATGAAATTCACAAATTGAAGAATTTAAAAGTTTCAAATGCCCTAGTATACCTAACAAGATTGGTTTGGATAGTTTGGCATGCCAATAGGGTTCAGTTAGCAGTACTGCACATGGCAATATGCCATTCTGTGATTTCATGGCTTTTAGCCATTCTGACTTTGTATTGAGACTTGGCCTTGTGCCTGATATTATTTACAGCTTGTTAGCTGTTCTGTTGCACACCGGGAGATGCATATGTGACCGATGGTGTGACGGCCCGAGGTACTAGGTACCCAGTGCCAGTTTACCCGTTATCCAGTCCAGTCGTCTAGTGTAGGTTACTTGGGGCAACCAAATGAATAAAAGTGAACAACGTTAATGAAATCACGAATGTACCAATACCAAACAAAGAAAGCATACACATTCCATACACATTTATTTTCTTGCTATTTTCTTCTATTATATTATTGCACCACTAAGCATCATTGCTTAGCGCGTTGCTTTTGCCACCCATAGGTACCGAGATCCCGATCGTGAGCCCAAGAGACCACGCATTGGGTGAGTCCGTCCTGCAGTTCTGCTCAGTGTCCTTGTCACCTCAACTTCTGCAGTGCATTGGTAGGACACTAGGGGTCATTTTGGCATTCTGTAATTAATTTTGATTTTCTCATATGTATTTGGATCTATGTAATGTATTTTGATGTTTATGTAAATAATGAAAGTTATGGTTATAAATGCAAAACTTGAGCATTTATTTATTGTTTGTATATGAGGAATGAATGATTGAAAAATGTTGAGAATTTGATAAATGGAGTTGAGATGATGGAATATGAATATAGGAAGTGTTTTTCACAGGTTCCAAAGAGCTGGTTTCTCCATTTTTAGCCAGTACTCTGCCGGAATTTTCTATAAAATTTTCGGAACCTCAAATAAATTATAATTTCAATAATGACTTAAATAAAACATATTTCACCAGCTATAATCAAAAGTATTGATGAAAATTTATTAAGGTATAATAGAGTGTGCCGGTACACCGTGTGACATAGCTTGCTCGGCTACACTGTAGACGGGTAAGGGGTGTCACATTTAGTGGTATCAGAGCACGGTTTAGGCGTTTCTGGTCCTAGATTGAGTCCATACCATGCATTGCATTTGTAAGAGTCGAGGTGACACTAATGCAGATCTGTTTGTTTTTCTTATTTTGAATAGGATATGGACCCTTCATCTCAGAGGGCCGTTGAGGAGGAAATGGAGAGTCATGCTCCACCTGCAGCAGCTGAGACTGGGGGCATGAGAGAATCTACTCCGCCAGCTCAAGCAGAGCCTGCTCAGCCTCCACAGGCCATGTTCTAACAAATGGCTGACTTCTTCAGACAAATGGTCGGGGTAATGCCAGCACCACCACCACCACCAGCAGCTCCACAGTAGAAATCACACCTGGAAAGGCTAAGGAAGTTTGGAGCTGTGGACTTCTATGGAAAGAGAGAAGATGACTCTGTTGCAGCCAAGAATTGGTTGAACAGAACAGGCAAAGTACTAAAACAACTTCACTGCTCTCCAGAGCAAAACCTGGAAGCTGCCATCTCTTTACTGCAAGATGATGCATAGGAGTGGTGGGACACTGTGTCCAGTGAAGTGCAGCCAGAAGCTGTAACTTGGGACTTCTTCCTCTCCGAATTCAAGAAGAAATATGTTGGTACTGTATACCTGGAAGAGAGAAGAAGAGAGTTCATTAATCTGAGGCAGAGGCAATTGACAGTGGCCGAATATGAGAAGGAATTTGTTCGATTAAGCCGCTATGGAAGGGAGATAGTCCCTAATGAAGCTGAAAGGTGCAAGAGATTTGAAGAGGGATTGAATGACAATATTAAGATACAGCTCACTGCCTTGGGAATCACAGAATTTAGCAAACTAGTGGAAGCGGCAATAAGGGTTGAAAAAGTGAGAATCAGTGAGCAGACCAGAAGGGAGAGACAGCAGAAGAGGGGACCCGGTCAGTCTAGCTCAGCTCATGCATTTGGGAAGAAGTTCAAGGGTCCTCCTGCACAGATTTCAGCTCAGCCACATGGTCAGGGTCAGTCTCAGGGGCCCAGGCCACAGTTCACCCCTAGGAGAGGTCAGTCCACACCATCAGTGGGCAGCTCTCCAAGGATGGGGTTCAGGGGACCAGCCCCAACATCTTTTACATGTCCACACTGTCAGAAATGGCATAAGGGGGAGTGTTGGAGAGTGATGGTGCCTGCTTGAGGTGTGGGTCAACAGAGCATCAGTTGAAGAACTGTCCACGCAGAACTACTACAGCTGCTCCAACACAAGCGTGCACCGCTCTGCACCACCAAGGGGTAGAAGGTCCGTAAATCTGGCCGTGGGACCATCTCAGAGGCCTGCATCTGAGCCAGCAGAGAGGCCAGATAACAGACCACCTGCCAGAAATTATGCCCTGAGAGCTCAGGAGGAGCAAGATGCCCCGAACGTCATCAGGGGTACGTTCTCCCTCTACAATACTCCTGTGCATGCATTAGTGGATCCAGGATCCACTCATTCCTACATTTGCATCAACCTACCCGTAGAAAGGGGGATACTAGTGGGGGAGAGTGACCAAGACATTCTGGTCACTAATCCATTGGGTCACAGTGTGGTAGTGAACAAAGTATACAAGGGTTGCCCATTAAGGATTCAGGGGTATGAATTCTTGGCAGACTTGATTGAGTTGCCCTTCCATGAGTTTGACGTGATTTTGGGAATGGACTGGTTGTCACGTCATCAGGCAATAGTTGATTGCAAATTGAAGAGAATTTCTTTGAAAACTCCTGAGGGTAATGAGATCACTGTTGTGGGTGAAAGGACAGATTTCCTGTCCAATGTCATCTCAGCTACAGTTGCAAGAAGAATGATGAGAAAAGGCTGTGAAGCCTACCTAGCACATGTGGTGGATAATATGCAGGCTAAGCCGAACCTGAGAGATATACCCACAGTAAGAGACTTCCCAGAGGTATTTCCTCAAGAGTTGCCTGGGTTACCACCAGAAAGGGAAGTCGAATTTGCTATTGAGACACTGCCGGGTACAGCACCCATTTCCATTGCTCCTTATAGGATGGCACCCACTGAATTGAGGGAATTGAAAACTCAGTTGCAAGAGTTGCTGGATAAGGGGTTCATACGCCCCAGTGTGTCACCATGGGGAGCTCCAGTGCTGTTTGTGAAAAAGAAGGATGGGACTTTGAGGCTTTGTATTGACTACCGGCAGTTAAATAAAGTGACTGTGAAGAACAAATATCCGTTGCCTAGAATTGATGATCTGTTTGATCAGTTGAAGGGGGCAGGAGTATTTTCTAAGATTGATCTCAGATCAGGATATCATCAGTTAAGGGTGAAAGATGTAGATGTGCCCAAGACTGCGTTCAGGACCCGGTATGGGCATTATGAGTTCCTAGTGATGCCCTTTGGCCTAACAAATGCACCAGCGGCATTCATGGACCTTATGAACCGTATCTTTCATCCACACTTAGATCGGTTCGTAGTGGTCTTTATTGATGATATTTTGGTGTATTCCAAGACCAGGGAAGAACATGATGAGCATTTGAGGATTATTCTGCAAACCCTGAGAGAAAAGAAACTGTATGCTAAGTTGTCCAAGTGTGACTTTTGGCTGAATGAGATTGCATTCCTTGGACACATAGTGTCAGCTGATGGGATTAGGGTGGATCCCAAGAAAATAGAAGCAGTGATGGAATGGAAGCCTCCCAGAAATACAACTGAGGTCAGAAGCTTCTTGGGGCTAGCTGGGTATTACCGAAGATTTGTGAAGGAATTTTCCCTAATAGCTGCTCCAATGACCAAGTTGTTACACAAGAATGTCAGGTTTGACTGGAATGACAAGTGTCAGACCAGTTTTGAGAAGTTGAAGGCTATGTTGACAGAGGCACCAGTGTTAACACAGCCAGTGTCAGGAAAAGACTTTGTGGTCTATAGTGATGCCTCTCATAATGGGTTAGGGTGTGTATTGATGCAAGAGGGGAAGGTGGTCGCCTATGCTTCCAGGCAGCTAAGGCCATATGAACAGAATTACCCTACCCATGATTTAGAGCTTGCAGCAATTATCTTCGCACTGAAGATATGGAGGCATTACTTGTATGGTGAAAAGTGCTACATTTACACAGACCACAAGAGTCTAAAATATTTGCCAACTCAGAGGGAGCTCAACCTTAGACAGAGGCGATGGATTGAGTTCCTGAAGGACTATGATTGTGTAATTGACTACCATCCTGGGAAGGCAAATGTAGTTGCTGATGCTTTGAGCAGAAAGTCCATCACAGCTTTGAGATCATTGAATGCCCGTCTAACTTTGATTCGAGATGGAATTATTTTGGCTGAGTTGCAAGTGAGGCCAAACCTGCTACAGCAGATTTTAGATGGGCAAAAGGCAGATGGGAAGTTAACGGCCATTATGAGCAAAATCCCAGAAGGAAAAGCAACTGACTATGAGGTGAAAGCAGATGGGTGTCTGCACTACAAAGGAAGACTGTGTGTACCAGATAATGGGGAATTGAAAGCCAGTATTCTAAAAGAGGCACACACCAGTGTATATGCTATGCACCCAGGAAGTACAAAGATGTATCATGATCCAAGCTCCAGGTATTGGTGGCTGGTATGAAGAAGGACATAGCTGACTATGTGACTAAATGCTTGACATGTCAGTAAGTCAAGGCAGAACATCAAGTTCCATCGGGTTTGCTACAGCCTATACGCATACCTGAATGGAAATGGGATCGGGTCACCATGGATTTTGTAAGTGGCCTACCTCTCACCCGGAAGAAGCATGATGCAGTATGGGTAATAGTGGATAGATTGACCAAGTCAGCACACTTTCTCGCGATTAGACCGACTACTCACTAGAGAGGTTAGCGTAATTGTATATCAATGAGATAGTTAGACTGCATGGAATTCCACTTTCCATCATATCTGATCGAGACCCAAGGTTTACATCGAGATTCTGGAAGAAGTTGCATGAATCCTTGGGTACACAACTCCATTTCAAAGACGACTTTCCATCCTCGACGGATGGGCAATCCGAAAGAGTAATCCAGGTAAACAATTGAACCAATTGAAAAAGTACAAATAATTAATTAAAATGATAACAATAACATGATATATATGTCGTGTCCTTGAGGATATCCGAGGAGTTGTGTCATTGAGTTTGAGGAAGTTGGGATAGATACCTCCCATCGCGTAATTTGCATACAACAATAGCTACCAAGCTAGTATCCAAATGGCTCCGTATGAAGCAATCGTATGGGAGAAAATGTAGAACTCAGTGTCTTTGGACTGAATTGGGCGAAGACAAGCGGTAGGGCTGCACTGTGAAACAGCCGAGGAGAAGGTGAAACTAATCAAAGCCAACTTCAAGGTTGCCTCGCATGCATGTAAATCCTATGCCGACCTGAAGAGAAAAGAAATAGAATATGTGGTTGGCGACAAAGTGTTCCTCAAGGTGTCACCATGGAAGAAAGTGTTGAGGTTTGGAAGAAAAGGTAAGTTGAGCCCTAGGTTCATTGGCCCATATGAAATCATTGAACGTGTGGGTCCAGTGGCCTATAGGCTAGCTTTACCACCAGAGCTGGACAAGATCCACAATGTGTTCCACGTGTCTATGCTCAGAAGATACCGCTCAGATCCTTCACATGTCATCTCCAGAGAAGAAATTGAAATACAGCCGGATTTGACATACGAAGAAGAACCTCTACGAATCTTGGCTCGGGAAGTGAAAGAGTTGAGAAACAAACAGATTCCACTGGTGAAAGTGCTTTGGAGGCACCACAACACCGAGGAGGCAACTTAGGAAAGTGAAGAGATGATGAGGCAACAGTTCCCTCAACTGTTTGCATCAGGTAAATTTCGAGGACGAAATTTAAATTAGAGGGGAAGAGTTGTAACACCCTCCCGGTAACTACTCCGTACATCCTACTGTTCCGTGATCGGTCGGTCTGGACAGCTAGAATGTCCGGAAAAATATTTAAATTAAAGTCAGGAACCAAAATTAACTCAAATATTAATAAGAAAAATTTAGTAAAAATTTTAGAAATAAAATACAACCAAGTTAAACGAGCCGGTGCCCTAGCGATGGGTAACCAGAGGAAAGTTGCGGTTCTCGCAACGAGGAGCCCTAGACCCAGGGGAAAAATTGTAAAATAATTTTTGGGACTCCAGAGAAGGGTCATTGAGGTTCCTATGGCATTAGAATGCCAAGAAAATACCTAGAAAAATTTTTCAATCGGTACAGACAATTTTGACCTATTAAGCCAAACGGAGGGCATTTTGGTCATTTCGCCTTCCGAGGTGATTTTTGGCCGACTTGTCCAGTTGAGTAAATAATTAATATAACATAAAATATGAATAAACATTACTAGAAATTAAATTGAAAATTAGTAGTGGAGGAAAGAAAAGAAAATGAGGAAAAGAGGTATTTATGACATCATGGTGATGTCATTAAGAAAACAATGACCAATCAAAATTAAGCCATTATTTGACTAACTATTAAAAGAGATAAGAGAAGACCAAATTGATAAAATGCAGCAGCCATCTCCCTTTCAAGAAAACCAGCCGAAACTTCCTCAACTCCTCCCTCCATTGATGTTCACTCCAAACCTTCAATTTCCTCTTCAATTCACCCTAAAACCCTAGAAACCCATCACTAAAATTTGCCCTAGCACCTTGCTAAAGCTTTTGGCAGCCAAGAAGGAGAAAGAAAGTGAGGTTTAGGGGCTTCGAAAATTCTGCCACTTGAGGTTAGTGCACTTATATCCACGAAACTCTTTATTTTCATGGTTTGGGACTTGAAACTTAGTGAGAATTGTGGTTTAAGTGAACATAAACCTATGTGTTTGAGCTTGTGAATTTCGGCAGCCCTAGCTATGGAATAGGAGGAAGTGTTTTTGATGAGCTTAAAGTGAATTAGAAACCATGTTTGAAGTTTATAAACATAAGAATGGTGAATTAATAGCTAACTAAGGTAAAGTGTAGAAATCATGACTTTGAACTAGGGTTTTTGGAGTAAAATATGAACTTGGCCTATGCAATTGTTAAAGAACCTTTTACAGCAATAAGTTAAGACATAGACAAACAACTTTCATGAAGGAACCTACCCCAAATTATGGCCAGAACCTAACCCAAATGGTAGTGGAAGTTATCGTTCACATCAGTAGATATGGTATTTTCTGCAGAATGGGAATTCGGCCAGCTGTGGTTTTTGGACCATATCTGGAGCTACAAAACTCCAAATGGAGTGATTCAAAAAAAGAAATTCAAATAAACAAAATAAGGAACAACTTGCATGTTTTACATTTCTTCAAATTCCCACAGTAACAGTGTCCAATGGAACAGTGAAGTTGACTCACCAAAACTGAAAATTCTGCTTGTGTGGGTTTACACTTTGAAATGGTATTAACACTTAATGCCAACAAGTTTTAAACACCAAATGTGGTATGTTGGGAGTGCCAAAGTCAATGTACATATTTTCTATCCAAAAGTCAACATTTTTGTTGACCAATGAGGTGAATAGTAACACCAAAACATGAAATTCACAAATTGAAGAATTTAAAAGTTTCAAATACCCTAGTGTACCTAACAAGATTGGTTTGGATAGTTTGGCATGCCAATAGGGTTCAGTTAGCAGTACTGCACATGGCAATATGCCATTCTGTGATTTCATGGCTTTTAGCCATTCTGACTTTGTATTGAGACTTGGCCTTGTGCCTGATATTATTTACAGCTTGTTAGCTGTTCTGTTGCACACCAGGAGATGCATATGTGACCGATGGTGTGACGGCCCGAGGTACTAGGTACCAAGTGCCAGTTTACCCGTTATCCAGTCCAGTCGTCTAGTGTAGGTTACTTGGGGCAACCAAATGAATAAAAGTGAACAAAGTTAATGAAATCACGAATGTACCAATACCAAACAACGAAAGCATACACATTCCATACACATTTATTTTCTTGCTATTTTCTTCTATTATATTATTGCACCACTAAGCATCATTGCTTAGCGCGTTGCTTTTGCCACGCGTAGGTACTGGAGATCCCGATCGTGAGCCCAGTAGACCACAGACTGGGTGAGTCCGTCCTGCAGTTCTGCTCAGTGTCCTTGTCACCTCAACTTCTGCAGTGCATTGGTAGGACACTAGGGGTCATTTTGGCATTCTGTAATTAATTTTGATTTTCTCATATGTATTTGGATCTATGTAATGTATTTTGATGTTTATGTAAATAATGAAAGTTATGGTTATAAATGCAAAACTTGAGCATTTATTTATTGTTTGTATATGAGGAATGAATGATTGAAAAATGTTGAGAATTTGATAAATGGAGTTGAGATGATGGAATATGAATATAGGAAGTGTTTTTCACAGGTTCCGAAGAGCTGGTTTCTCCATTTTTAGCCGGTACTCTGCCGGAATTTTCTATAAAATTTTCGGAACCTCAAATAAATTATAATTTCAATAATGACTTAAATAAAACATATTTCACCAGCTATAATCAAAAGTATTGATGAAAATTTATTAAGGTATAATAGAGTGTGCCGGTACACCGTGTGACATAGCTTGCTTGGCTACACTGTAGGCGGGTAAGGGGTGTCACACTATTTTTACTTTTATCAAAATCTAACTAAATTGGAAATTTCAAAAATTTTAACGATAATCCGACAAAGTGTCGGCTGTAATTTGGACTAACAGTTCTTCTGAACCTGCCAAAGACAATTTCAATATATACTCAATTTCTCAAACTTAATAGTCTCAAAAATTTTCAAACATAATGTATCTCAATGCAGTATCCAGATTTCTCAGAAATCTCATTAGATTTTCAATATCTCAATATTCACAAGTATAATCTCATTATAACTCAAATTCAATTCACAAACTAAAATACTTACTTTGAATAGCTTCCATAATTCATAGGTTAATTACATGAGTTTATTTTGGACAAGATATACAAATAATTTACAATGTTCTAGGAATGAACAATATACATAACATGTATAAAATGAGCCCTATCTACATGCATTGCTGAGGAGGTGACAATCTTGAACTCTTCTGACACTTCTGCAGATCTAGACTCCAAAAATCTCAATGATCGGCCATCTGGTTTTACCTTTCAAGACTGCGCGAGGAAGCAATTCCATCGCGCTAAGCATTTCTGCTTAGTGGTGCAATAATATAACCAGAAATAATATATACAAGTAAAGAAAGAAATAAATGATAATTCAGATACTCAAGAATCAATTTAATTTGGTATGGTATTTCTAGTATCAACGATCTTATATACTAGTTTGTTCCTCTTTGGAAGTGCTTAGTTTATAACTTTTCAGTAATACTAGTAGGTATATAATTTATTCTATCTGTATTGTATTTCAAGTGCATGCAGTTACGCAATTTATATTATTTTTATTTTTGTTTTGATAATCTCTTTTGCTTATTAATTCATTACTTAATTTATTTGTACCGGATTTTCATTATACTTAACTTAACTTAGCTGCCTGAATTGAATAATACTTTAATTGATCGCCAAGTAACCTATACTAGACGATCGGATCGGATAACGGGTCGTTGGCACCGACACCGCAGTTGCCTCGTCATTCATACCATGGGACGCAGAACGTCAACCATGTATGTAGTCAGTATGGCTAAAGAGCCATGATATCACATAATCGGGCACAAAAGCCATGCATACGGGCATAAAAGCCATGAATACGGGCATAAAAGCCATAAATACGGGCATAAAGCCTTTCGCAGTACTGCTAAAACAATACCCTATTGGCATGCCAAACTATCCAAACCAATCTTGTTAGGTATACTAGGGCATTTGATACTTTTAAAATATTAATATATTGTGCTTTATGACTTCATTATTTCATGATAAATTTCAATCATAATTCATACGTTCATTTGATCATTTATATGATCATAATTCACATCAATTATTCTTTTACACCATTGTACTCAAAACATTTTTCCTTTCTCATTTATACATTCAAGAATCTACTTATGTAATTACAAATTTTATATTTCAAGTTTTGGTGTCACTATTCACCTCATTGGTCAACAAAAATGTTGACTTTTGCATAGACAATAGGTACATTGGTTTTAACACTCCCGATGTACCACATTTTGCATTTAAAACTTGTTGGAATTAATTACCAAATCCATTTCCAAACTTATTTCAAGTTTTCATGTCACTATTCACTTCATTAGTCAACTAAAATGTTGACTTTTGCATAGAAAATATGTACATTGACTTTGGCACTTCAAACATTCTACATTTTTCATTTAAAACTTGTTGGTTTTGGTCACTTTCTCAAAGCTTAGGTCATTTTGGCAAAATTGCCAATTTTCGGTTTTGGTGCTCCGAAGTTGCACTGTTTCATTGGTTGACTTACTGTTCGAATTTGACAAAACTTCCTTCATAGAAAATGTTCTTTATTTTGTCTAGTTGAATTTCTTTTTTTGAATCACTCCATTTCGAGTTTTGTAGCTCAAGTTATGGCCAAAACAAGTTTATCGCTTACGCAATCGCTCATGCCGCTATCATGGGTTACGCAGATTTTGATCCAACTTTGGTCAGTAATTTGATCAAGTTAAGTTCCTAATTTGGTCTAACTTTCTTCATATGAAATGTTCTACTATGCCTTAGGTTTCCATCGGTTCAAGAATCGCCTAAATCCGAGTTTTCTAGAGAGAGTTATAGTCCTCCAAACATTGCTGCTCAAATGAAAATTCTGGAAATCTCAGTACAATAAACTTCACTTTGCTCAATGATTTGATTAGGTTATGGTCATAATTTGGGGTAGGTTTCTTCATGAAAGTTTTTTTTCTATGTCTTAACTTGTTGCTGTAAAAATTTCAGGTCAATTGACCAAATCTACAGTGAGTTATGGCCAAATGAACAGTTACTGTTCATTTGGTCATTTCTGCAGGTGCTGTTGCAGGGTGTCCGGATTGGGGCCAACTTTTGGTCCTCTTGCTTTGGTCTTTTGGGTATAGTTTCTTCATCAAAAATGTGCCATTATAAGCCTAGTTTCATGTCCAATTGGACTAACACAGCCCAAGTTATGGCAGTCGAAGTGGACTGAATTTTCACCACTCACAGCACTAACAAGGCAAAATTTACACATTCACTTGGCTATACTATTTTTCAGTCCAATTCATGGTCAACATACCTAAAATGGTCACTAATTGACCCTTATAATGTTCTTTCACAATTTCATAAGCTAAATCCAAATTTCACTTCTCAAAACCCTAGCTTCCAATCCATGAATCATGCAACACATCCCAATTAAGGTCATCAATCATTCATATGTCACTATCTAAGCTTGTATTTAGGTTTTAGCCCAATAAAACTCATCAATTCCTCATCCTATAAGTGCTGGCCAAAATTTGCTTCTCAATTTCACACATGATTTTCTTCAATTTCTTAATTATTTATTCATATTCAAACTAAATTTCAATAAGTAAACAAGATTAGGAAGTTAATATGCACTAACCTTATTTGATAAAATTCCCAACTTGTTAAACCTTCACTTTCTTTCCTCTTCTTGGCTGCCAAAAGCTTCCCCAAGAGGTATGGACAAGTTTTGATGAAGGTGACTTAGGGTTTAGTAGTGGAAATTCATGGGAAAAATGAAAGTGATGAAAGAAACTTCTATGGAGGCTATGGAGAAGAGAGTCACGTATTGGAGGAAGAAGAAGAAGAAGAGCAGATTTATTTTGGTCCATTTTGACACTTTTAAGTGTTTTAAAAATGCTTATTAACTTGTGATTGGTTGGGATTAAGTGAGTGACATCATGTGATGTCATTATCTTTAATTTTCTTTATTTTCTTTTCTTTTCTTTTCTACTAGCTTCAAATTAATTTTTCATCAACATTAATTCATATTTTATGTCATAATAATTATTTACTCAACTGGACAAGTAGGCCAAAAATCGTCTCTGAAGGCGAAAAGACCAAAATGCCCTCCGTTTGGCTTAACGGGTCAAAATTGTCTGTACCGATTGAAAAATTTTTCTAAATATTTTCTTGGCATTCTAATGCCATAGGAATCTCAATGACCCTTCTCTGGAGTCCCAAAAATTATTTTATAAATTTTTACCCTGGTCTAGGGCTCCTCGTTGCGAGAACCGCAACTTACCTCTGGTTACCCATCGCTTGGGCACCGGCTCATTTGACTTGGTTGCATTTTATTTCTAAAATTTTTACTAAATTTTTCTTATTAATATTTGAGTTAATTATGGTTCCTCACTTTAGTTTAAATATTTTTCCAGAAGTTCTAGCTGTCCGGACCGACATCGTCACCGAACGATGAAGCGTCTTGAGTACTCAGGGAGGATGTTACAACCCATCCGTCTGAGGATGGAAAGCTGTGCTGAAGTGGAGTTGTGTACCCAAGGATTCATGCAACTTCTTCCAGAATCTCAATGTAAACCTTGGGTCTCGATCATATATGATGGAAAGTGGAATTCCATGCAGTCTAGCTATCTCACTGATATACAATTCTGCTAATTTCTCCAGTGAGTAGTTAGTCCTAACTGGCAGAAAATGTGTTGACTTCGTCAATCTATCTACTATCACCCATACTGCATCATGCTTCTTCTGGGTGAAAGGTAGACCACTTACAAAATCCATGGTGACCCAATCCCATTTCCATTCAGGTATGCATATAAGCTGTAGCAAACTCGATGGAACTTGATGTTCTGCCTTGACTTACTGACATGTCAAGCATTTAGTCACATAGTCAGCTATGTCCTTCTTCATACCAGGCCACTAATAATGAAGCTTCAGATCATGATACATTTTTGTACTTCCTGGGTGCATAGCATAAACACTAGTATGTGCCTCTTTCAGAATACTGGCTTTCAATTCGCCATCATCTAGTACACATACTCTTCCTTTGTAGCACAGACACCCATATTCTTTCATCTCATAGTCAGTTTCTTTCCCGTCTGAGATTTTACTCAAAATAGCTTTTAGCTTCTCATCTGCCTTTTGCCCATCTAAAATCTACTGTAGCAGGTTTGGCCTCACTTGCAACTCAGCCAAAATAGCTCCATCTCGAGCTAAGGATAGACGGGCATTCAATGATCTCAAAGCTGTGATGGATTTTCTGCTTAAAGCATCAGCAACTACATTTGCCTTCCCAGGATGGTAATCAATCACACAATCATAGTCCTTCAGGAACTCAATCCATCGCCTCTGTCTAAGGTTGAGCTCCTTTTTGGTTGGCAAGTATTTCAGGCTTTTGTGGTCTGTATAAATGTAGCACTTTTCACCATACAAGTAGTGCCTCCATATCTTCAGTGCGAAGATAATTGCTGCAAGACCTAGATCATGGGTAGGGTAATTTTGTTCATGTGGCCTCAGCTGCCTGGAAGCATAAGCGACCACCTTCCCCTCTTGCATCAATACACACCCTAACCCATTATGAGAGGCATCACTATAGACCACAAAGTCCTTTCTCGACACTGGCTGTGTTAAGACTGGTGCATCTGTCAACATAGCCTTTAACTTCTCCAAACTGGTCTGATACTTATAATTCCAGTCAAATCTGACATTCTTGTGTAACAACTTGGTCATTTGAGCAGCTTGAGCAGCTATTAAAGAAAATCCTTTCACAAATCTTCTATAATACCCAGCTAGCCCCAAGAAACTTTTGACCTCAGTTGTATTTTTGGGAGGCTTCCATTCCATCACTGTTTTTATTTTCTTTGGATCCACTCTAATCCCATCAGCTGACATTATGTGACCAAGGAATGCAATCTCATTTAACCAGAAGTCACACTTGGATAACTTAGCATACAGCTTCTTTTCTCTCAGGGTTTGCAGAACAATCCTTAAATGCTTATCACGTTCTTCTCTGGTCTTAGAATACACCAAAATATCATCAATAAAGACAACTACGAACTGATCTGGGTATGGATGGAAGATATAGTTCATAAGGTCCATGAATGCTGCTGGTGCATTTGTTAAGCCAAAGGGCATCACTAAGAACTCGTAATACCCATATCGGGTCCTGAATTCAGTCTTTGGCACATCTGCATCCTTCACCCTTAGATGATGATACCCTAATCTGAGATCAGTTTTTGAAAATACCCTTGCTCTCTTCAACTGATCAAACAAATCATCAATTCTAGGCAACAGATATTTGTTCTTCACTGTCACTTTATTCAACTGCCGGTAATCGATGCATAACCTCAAAGTCCCATCCTTCTTCTTTACAAACAGCACTAGAGCTCCCCATGGTGACACACTGGGGCATATGAACCCCTTATGCAGTAACTCCTGTAACTGGATTTTCAGATCCTTCAATTCTGTGGGTGCCATCCTATAAGGAGCAATAGAGATTGGTGCTATACCCAGCAGTATCTTAATAGCAAATTCGACTTCCCTTTCTGGTGGCAAACCAGGCAATTCTTTAAGGAACACATCTGGGAAGTCTCTTACTGTGGGTATGTCACACAGATCTGGCTTAGCCTGCCTAGTGTCCATCACATGTGCTAAGTATGCTTCATAGCCTTTTCTCATCAGTTTTCTTGCAACTGTGGTTGAGATGACATTGGACATGAAATCTGTCCTTTCCCCCACAACTGTAATCTCATTACCCTCAGGAGTTTTCAAAGAAATCCTCTTCAATTTACAATCAACCATTGCCTGATGATGTGACAACCAGTCCATTCCCAAAATCACATCAAACTCATGGAAAGGCAACTCAATCAGGCCTGCCAAGAATTTATACCCCTGAATCCTTAACGGGAAACCTTTGTACACTTTATTCACCACTACACTGTGGCCCAATGGATTACTGACCAGAATGTCTTGGACACTCTCCCCTACTAATATCCCCCTTTCTATGGGTAGGTTGATGCAGATGTAAAATGAGTGGATCCTGGATCCACCAATGCATGCATAGATGTATTATAGATAGAGAACATACCTCTGATGACATTCGGGGCATCTTGCTCCTCTTGAGCTCTTATGGCATAGGTGGTCTACCCTCAGGCCTTTCTGCTAGCTCAGATGCAAGTCTTTGTGATGGTCTCACTGCCTCAGATTTGCCAGATTTCCTACCCCTTTGTAGTGAAGGAGCAGGTCTGTCTACTTGTGTTGGAGCAGTTGTAGCAGTTCTGCATGGGCAGTTCCTCAACTGATGCTCTGTTGACTCACACCTTAAGTAGGCACCTGTCACTCTCCAACACTCCCCCTTATGCCACTTCAGGCAATGTGGACATGCAGAAGATGCTGGGGCTGGTCCTCTGAACCCCATCCCTAGAGAGCTGCCCACTGATAGTGTGGACTGACCTCTCCTAGGGGTGAACTGTGGCCTAGGCCCCTGGGTCTAACCCTGACTTTGTGGTTGACTTGAACTCTGTGCAGGTGGACCCTTAAACTTCTTTCCAGGTGTAGGAGATGAACTAGACTGACACAGACCTCTCTTCTGCTGTCTCTCCCTTCTGGTTTGCTCACTTATTCTAACCCTTTCAACTTTTATTGCAGCTTCCACTAACTTGGTGAAGTCTGTGATTCCCAAGGCAGTGATCATGATCTTTATATTGTCATTTAATCCCTCTTCAAATCTCTTACACCTTTTGTCACACCCTACCCCTCTGTAAGGCATAACATAATCCCGTAGTATACCTAATGAATTACCAAACTTCGTCTACTGATAACCCATTAAATACACTACAAGGGATTTTAAACCTTTTCTTACTTCTTTTTACAGTGGTAAGCACTATTTATAGGTGTTAATTTTTTTTTTTAAACTGAAGTGAAACCAGATAACACATTTGAAGTATTAATAATTTTTATAAAAATTTTGGCAGAGTGCCATCTGTATTTTGAATAAAACAATTCTTAAAAACCCTGTAAAAAGCACTTCCAATATTTCTCTCAATCCCAAACTCCAATATCTAATCAACATAATAAGTTTCTCAATATTTACCAACTCAAATCCACAATAATTTTCTAGTGTTTTCAAAAGCTGAGATAAAAGAAATATATCACAAATTTTACAAGCCAAAATAATTTACAAATTTAGTTTACAACTTTAATGTACAATATATACATATAGTGAACATACATTACAATATAAAATACAAAGTATGGTATACTCAATATACCCGATGAACTCTAAATGTAGCACTAACAACCTAGTCTGCTATCCTGTCAGTCTGTCTACCTGCGATAGCAATGAAAAGCTATCGCTAAGCCAATGTCTCAGTGGTGCACAACATTAACAAAATGCAACTTTAAATCATATATCATAAGTCGTATAAATAGTGGATACTTAAAACCATAGTTAAATTCAAAGACAGTGAATGTCATAAAGAATTTAAACTCCATTTCACAATATCACAATAAATATCAATAAATCATACACACAGCTTAATCATGTTCCAAAGTCCAATTCATCCCAAAAGCCGATGGCTAGTGAGGAATAACATAGCTAGCTAGCAATAATATGAGTACTCATTCTATTCGTCTTTAACAGGCACACACCTCAACACTTAAGCCAGAGAGGGAATTCAAAGTCAATTCGTCCCACTAGACAAGCTAGCGAGGAATTCAATCAATATACATGATAGCTGTGGTTTCAAACCAATTATAATATTTTCAAACAATAAGTATCCATTAGATTTCCATTCAAACAATTTTTCACAATTCAAAACAATAACATACAAAATTCTCATAATTTATTTCAATTGAAAAGTCAAAAGAAATAACTGTTGTGCACAAACCTCTGATAAATGTATCTTGGCCCTGACTCAGTGTTTCCTTCCCCTTCCCTGAGTCTTTGCTAACTGAAACACACAATTTGAAGTGTTTCAATACTCATTTAAACTGTCTCTAACAATACGGCTTAATAATTAATTTATTGAATCCTATTATTTTCCTTAGTCAACCTAAAATGTTGACCCTCGATGCACTCTAGGTGAATTAGGTTTAATGTCACCAATATGTCACATTTTATAGCCTCTTAGTGTTGGTACATGTTACTAAATTCATTTTCAAGTATATTGCATTTTATTGCAATTTGCCGGATTTCGGTATACTAATTTGACCTAGCCGGATGACCTAGTTCCCTCGGTTTTCAGGTTTCGGTCCAAACTACAAACTTGTATGTCTATGTCTTATTGCACACAGAGCAAAATTGCAGATCATTCTGAGTTGTGTAGACCAAGTTATGGTCAATTTACCAATGCTAGACATAAAGCATCAAAATGGTAAGTTTAGGTCATTTTTAGGTCACTTTTGGTTTGGCCAGTTTTGGTACCTGAACTTTTGCAAGCTATTTGGATTGGTTTTGGCCATTTCTGGGCTTTGGTGTTTTCATAAGAATTTTAGATCTATGTCTAAACTATTCATGGTAAAAATTCCACGTCAATTGGACTTGTTTTGAGTGAGTTATGTCCAAAAAACTAACTACTGCCCAAATGGTCAATTTTCAGGCTTCCAAGTCACTAATCCGGATTTGGTCATTTTTCAAGTCACATTCTAGGCAGAATTTTGGTAAGCTTCCTTCATAAAAGTTGGCACATTTTGTGCCTAGTTTCACCTTCAATTGGTCTCATATCAATTGGAGTCACACACTTAAGGTTCTAATCCAAAATACACACTGCCCTACTATACACTTCTCCTCACTTACCAATTACATATTCAACACTTACCAAATTACTTCCTTCATGCCATTGTACCTTACCATTAACACATTTAACAACACATTTTGGTCATTTTGGACAACTTGTAGCCATTCTCAATATGCACACTATAACACAGAATTTTTCAAAGTCCATTTACACCATTTAACCACATGAAGATACCCCATTTACATACCCAATTCCAAACCATTATACACATATCCATGCTGCCATCAATAATAACATCTTAAACAACCATAAACAAGTAAAAACAAGCTATATATATTGAATTTCCATGGCTGCCAAATTGTACATCTCCAGTAAAACATCAAACTTCAAAAATTCTTCCATAAATCAACTACCCACAACCTTGGTTACACTTTTAATGAAACAAGAATTGAAAACACTCACTTACCACTTTTGAAGTTCTTCAAAACCTCACCAGAACTTAACTTTCTTACTCCTAGTATGCTGCCCAAGGTATGGTGGTCAAGTTTAGTGAAGGAACCTAATGGAAAAAGTGACTAGAACATGGTGAACTTGAGCTTGGAGTGTGGATGGCCATGGAGGACTCCCATGGAGTTTCGGCTGGTTCTCTTCCTAAGGTTGAAGATGAGTGCTGCACCTCCCAAGTGTCCCTTTAGGTGTCCAAATGCTGAAGTTAGTGGAGCACTAAGTGAGTTTATGATTTATTTAATCCAAAATTTCCAATTTCCCACATTTAACCTTTTTTCTTTTACTATTTATATTATGTACCACCATTTTAATTTTTCATGACATTTTCAAAGTGTAATATCATTTATTTTTAATGGAAATTTAGGTCAAAAGGCAACTCGGTTTGTCAAATGACCACAATGCCCCTATTCGGGTTGCATTCTCGATTTTTTGGTAACATCGAGTTTTGTCGTTTTCTCGATTTCTTGTTTTTCTTTGTACTAATTAATTAATTTTTCTTTGATATTTCTAATGATATTTATACTTCAATAGACATTTATTTAAGTCCTAAAAATATTTTCTAGGGTTCCCCGTGGTCTAGTGCTAGTCAACGGTCCATGCCGCAACTTCCCCGTGCGATCACCCATCGCTGTAGTTCTTGGCTCGTTTAACTTGGTTACATTTCATTGCTATTATTTTTCCTTTGTTTTTCTTGTATTTTCATTTCTTGTATTTCATTATTTTATGTCTCCTCACCCATATCTAAGTGTAGTTATAGGCATCCTATCTGTCCGGATAAACACTGTCACCGGAACAGTAGAACACACTACCGAACATAGTGGTGTTACAATTCTCCCCCTCTTAAAATAAATTTCGTCTCGAAATTTTACCTGGCATCAGTTTCTGAATAGCTGTGGGTGCTGTCTCCTCATGTTCTCTTCACGTTCCCAAGTAGCTTCCTAGCCTGAATGATGGTTCCACAGCACTTTAACCAAGTGTATCTGTTTGTTCCTCAGCTGTTTCACCTCATATGCCAGAATTTCTATGGGTTCTTCCTCATATGAGAGGTCTGGATTTACCTCAATCTCTTCAACTAATAGTACATGAGATGGGTCAGATTTGTACCTCCTTAACATGGACACATGGAAGACACTGTGTATCCTTTCTAGCTCTGGAGGTAATGCTAACAGATATGCCAAAGGGCCCACTCTCTCCAGAATCTCATATGGTCCGATGAAACGAGGACTCAATTTCCCCTTTTTGCTAAATCTCATAATCCTCTTCTAAGGAGAAGCTTTAAGGAATACCTTATCACCCACTGCATATTCAATATCTCTCCTTTTCAGATCAACATAGGACTTCTAACAGTCTGATGCAGCCTTGAGTCAATCTCTAATCAATCTGATCTTTTCCTCTGTCTGCTGAACAATTTCTGGCCCAATCATCTTTCTTTCACCTACTTCATCACAACATAGGGGAGTTCTGCATTTTCTGCCATACAAAGCTTCATATGGAGGCATCCCAATGCTTGATTGGTAGCTGTTGTTATAAGCAAACTCAATCAAAGGCAAGCGTGTATCCCAACTAACTTCAAACTCAATCACACAAGCTCATAGCATATCCTCCAATATCTGAATTACCCTCTCAGACTGGCCATCTGTCTGTGGGTGGAATTGTAACACCCCAAAGTTCGGTAGTGCGTTCTGCTGTTCCGGTGACCAGTGCTGTCCGGACAGTTAGGATGCCTAGAACTACACTTTGACACGTGGGAGGAGACATAAAATAATGAAATACAAGAAAAGAAAATACAAGAAAAACAAAGGAAAAATAATAGCAAAGAAATGTGATCAAGTTAAGCGAGCCGGGAAACCTAGCGATGGGTGATGCCAGGAAGTCACGGCGTGGACCGTTGACTAGCTCGGATCATGGGAACCACGAAAATATTTTTAGGACTTAAATAGAACCTTATTGAAGTATAAATCTCATTAGAAAGATTAAAGAAAAATTAAATAATTAGTACAAAGAAAAGTGAGAAATCGAAAAATAGACAAAATACGGTTTTACCGAAAAATCGAGAACGTAACCCGAACAGGGGCATTATAGTCATTTGACATCCCGAAGTGTCTTTTGACCTAAATGTCCATTAAAAATAAATAGTATTACACTTAGAAAATAAAATAAAAGATTAAATTGGTGGTACCTAAAATAAATAGTAGAAATCATGGGTTAAATGTGGAATAAGTGGATAGTTAGCTTAAAATATGAATTAAATTTGTTAGTGGACCACTAAGAGCATTAAAAGGATTAAAAATACTCATTAGTGGGCAGATTATTCCCACTCAAAAGTCCATCTTCCTCACTTAGCTCATCCATGCCGAATTGAAGAGTGAAAAAGAGCCACCATTGACGTTTTCTTTGAGCTTCAATCTCTCCCTCCATTTCAACTCCATTCACTTAGGTTCTTTTATGAAAAATGGTCTACACATCACAAGGAAGATATTGATACAAATTTTGAGAAGTTTGGTGAAGGTTTAACAAGTTACAATTAAAGGTAAGTTTGCATTTTTGAGAATTTCTTTGTTAAAGTTTATGTTCATGTTATGAGTGTTAGTTTGGTGAAGGAAATTTTGAAGTTTAAATAGTTATTGAGATAGCCATTTTTGGACAGCCATGGGGTCACACATTTGATGATTTATTATGCATATAATTGATGAGAAATAATGTTGATCATGGTAAATTAATATCCTAATGAATTGTTTCACATATACATGGTGATTTTGGCACTTGGATGAGAATTGATGGATTGTAGGGCAATGTGGTGTTGAAGGACAATTTCGGCAGCCTTGGGGACACTTGAATAAATGTGTATATTCATGGGAGTGTTGGCAGAATTGTGGCATTAAGGAATGAAGGATATGTGTATGAAATTATTGTGTAAAGTGTATGTGAGAATTAGTGGTGTTTAGGTGTGTATGTAATGGTATTGAGATATTGTAAATGTGAATTATATTTGGTGTGTTGAGGGTAATGGTAATCTGCACAAAATAATGTCAATGTAAAGTAGATTATACTGTGGTTAATGTACCAAAACAGATTGGTAAGGAAGTAAACAAATTGCAAAGTAAATGTGTGTAGTTGATGTGTGTTAAGCAAAGTAATCAAGGGCAGTGTACATTTTAGCCTATAACCTTAAATGTGTAACCTCAATTGGTATGAGACCAATTTGAGGTGAAACTAGGCACAAAATGTGCCAACTTTCATTGAGAAACCATACCAAAATTCTGCTTGCAAGGTGACCTAAGAAAATGACCAATTCGGATTAGGTACACTTGAGACCTAAAAACTGACCATTTGGGCAGCAGTGAGTGTTTAGGCCATAACTCACTCAAACCAGGTCCAATTGACCTGAAATTTTAACCAAGAATAGTTAAGACCCATACCTACAAGTCTTATGAAGACACCAAAGCCCAGAAATGACCATAAGCAAGTCAAACAACTTGCACAAGTTCGGGTCCAAAAACTGGCCGAACCAGAATTGACCAATTTGACCTAAAATTGACCTAAAATGGTACCATTTGACCAGCAAGAGTGTAATGACCATAACTTGGTCTACTTAACTCGGATTGACCTAAAATTTTGCACCGCGGTCCATAAGACCTAAATCTACAAGTTTGTAGTTTCGGCCGAGACCCGAAAACCGAGGGAACTAGATCGTTCGGTTAGGTCAAACCAGTGTTCCGGAATCCAGCAATTTGCATTAAAATGCACTAAGCAAGGAAATGACTTTGGTAAAACATACCAAACCTAAAACCCTATCAAATGTGACATATTAACGACACTAAAACCTAATTTACCTAAAACGCAATGAGGGTCGGTATATTAGGTGATTAAGTGAATAATTGAGTTCAGTGCATTATTTACCAAACACCATCGATAGAGACAGTTTAATTTAGCACTGAAACACTTCAAATTGTGTTTCTCAGTTAACAAGGACTCATCAAAAGGGAAGGAAACACGAGTCGGATCGTGAGAGTCATCAGAGGTTTGTGCACAACTAGTTTTTAACTGATTTTATTTGAATATTTCATATGATTAAATGACATATTTTCTTATGTATTATCTTTAACAAGCATTGGATTTAATTCAATGATTACTGAAAATTGTTATAGTATGTATGAATTTAGCTTTGTGAAATAGTATCTCCACAAGTATTAAGCATTGTTATGGATTGAATAAATTATGTTTTGGAAAATTGTGATAGAACATGTTTTGAATTGTGATGGTAATTTTCATGGGAAAATGCAAATTTATGATTTGATTTGTGTTGAGCATAAAAATTATTGGATATTGGAATTGACTTTGAATCGAATTATATTGTGATTTATGCTCACTAAAAGGGTTGTGATATTGTTTTATATCTCACTATAGATGCTTGACTAGGTTATTACCGTCTCTCATTTGTTGAGAAGACAATGGAGTTAGTTGTGTTTTGATTACCATGGTGCGTGCGCTTAGATCTTCCTCTGATTTGAGGTTAGATCTAAGTTTATTTTATCGTTATGGCCCTTGCGGAAGATTCATTATTGTGATGGTGCATGCACGATGATTCGACCTCCCGACCATAGGGAGTTAGAATCGGTCGACCTCCCGACCATAGTGAGTTATAATCACATCGAATATGGCCCTTTAGGATTAGTCTTGCATAGTTAGTGAGATAAAGATTGATTTTTGAGATAAATAATGATTTTTGAGATACATATTGATTTTTGAGATACATAATGATTTTTGAGATACATAATGATTTTTGAGATACATAATGACTTTTGAGATACAATATGATATTTGAGATACATAATGATTTTGAGATCTGAGAATGGCTTTTGAATGGTGAGGAATGGTGATTTTAATTATGGTTTATGTATAATTAATTTTGTTGGAATTACTTAAATGGATAGTCAAGATATGATAAATTGAATTTTGTGCTCCAAGTCATTTATACAAATGATTTACATTATTGGCAATGAGTATTTTGAGTTGTGAAATTTGATCGATTTGATTCTCAAATTATTTCTTGTAAAATTTGTCAATGTATATTGTACTATGTTTTAAATTATAGTTGTGCACCATGAGTTCACCACTCGTGATAGCTTTGTATCTTTGTCGCAGTAAGAAGAGCATAGAGCGATAAGTAAATTTCGTTGAAGATATATTCGGATAAGCTCGGGTATATCATAGGTATACCCATGTACATAGGTTTTGATGTAAGCATGTAATAATATGTATGTAAATTATTTGAGCAGTTGTACATAAAACTCTTGTAAAATATTTTGGTATGTAATCAAATGTAAATTATTGTAAATGTAAATTTGGGATTTCAATTATCTGAATAGTTTGTAATATAAATTTTGAGTCTTGAAATGAATGAGATATTTCTTTATGATGGGATTAGTTTGAAAATGAATTGATTGTGTATTGAGAATTGAATTGTGAATTGAATTGAAGTTACTGAAGTTGTATTTGAGAAAACATATTGGGAGCATTTTTCTTTTGCAGGATTGAAGAACTGTTTTCTCAAAATATAGCCGGCACTTTGCCGAAATTTTGAAAAAAATTTTATAACACCAGATTTTAATCGATGATTTAAATTGCACAAAATTGTTTTAAAATCCCTTGTAGTATATCTAATGGGTTATCGGTACGGTAATTCATTAGGTGTACTACAGGATCATGTTACATCTTATAGAGGAGTAGGGTGTGACATGTTTTGTGGTATCAGAGCAATGGTTTTAAAGTGAATTTCGAACTGTGAATTTGAAATCTTTTTGTCGGTAACTACAACTGCTCAAATATTTGATACATATAGTACATTTACATCATAAATATGAACTAATAGAGAGGAATCTCCTTTTGTTGGTTGTACAGAAATAGAAAATCTTGTGGAAAGATATGGAAGAAAAGAATGAGACAATAGAACGATGCTGTGATGGCGGAAGTACAAATTGAGGCCCAGCTCCACAAAGTGTCGAAGGCATTGTACAGTTTACCAGTACAAATTCTGCACAAATGGCCCGACAAATGGCCACTTTCTTCCAACAAATGGCTAATAATCCGGCCCAAGCCCAAGTCTGGACCCAACCCCACAAGGGCGGTGTGAAATGGAAAGAGGAGAAACCTATGGGTGAGCTCGAGCAGTAATTTGAGAAAGAAAAGAATTTGAGGAACCAGAGCTCAAGGATATGATAGAGGTGGATCGATAAGGCGAGACCATCAAGGTCGATCGTCGAATAACTAGAAGTTCCTACCCTTCCCGCCAATGTGAAACTTGTAGAAGATATCATGGTGGGATATGCTATAAGGCGTCTGGAGCTGCTACAATTGTGGAAAACTTGGACACTTTGCTAAAGATTGTACTAAACCACCTCGACCGCTCTCTGGATTTCACAGACCGTCAGTCAGAGTCAAGATAGAAATAGAGTTGGTACTCCTTACCACTATAACACAGTGAATCAACCCGAATATGGTAGCACACCAGTCAGAGCGTCCACTATGCGCCAAGGAGAAAGAGCAGAAACTTGGATGTAGGCTGGTAAGTTCTTAATTTTTGAAAGAAACAATTAGTTATTATTTGATCCCAGCACTACTTAATTGTGTGTTAGTGTCAGAACTATATGTTCTGTTGCTATTCCCTTACAGGAGAATAAATTTGATGCATTAGTGACTAGTCTTTTAGGATCAAAACTACAATAACAAGTATGATTGACACTAATTTTGGAAGAATTGTTAACTAAAAGAATTGGGATATTGTAATCAGAATCGGTTTAGGATATTAGTGGATTCGAGAAAGATAAGATGTTAGGAAACCTAGTCCATGAGGTTATAACGTAGTGACTATATAATGCTCTCAATGTTTGTATTGTAAGCAGATTCTGATGCAGGCACGGGATTATTGTGTAGAGCTACGTGCTTCCTCGTGGTACAATAAATTAAGAATATTTGTAAGTAATCTATAAATTGATATAGTTGCACTGAATAGAGTACTAGTCTTTGAAATAAATGTGAAAATTTTAGTGAAATTTAAGACTTGAGAACTAGCCTATCAAGCGACTACACTTGTAAGGTAGCTAGAGTCGGTGACTTCGGTTACATTAATGTGAATTACGAATTGCTATAAGCTTAGAGATATCGATTACAACGTATCATCCTCGCACGGATGGACAATTGAAACAAGTGATTCAGTAAATTTTAAAACTCATTGAGTTTCTATAAATAATGAAATGAAATGATAATAATAACTTTATGTCGTGATAAGCCCTCGAGAATATACTGAGAACTTGTGTCGTTGAATCCGAGGGGAGATGGGACAGATAAATCCCACTAATAGAATTTGTATACATTAATAAGTGTCAAGCTAGCATACAAGTGGCACCCTATGAAAACATTATGAGGGAATAGATAACTATGGATTTTGTGATGAGATTTCTGAGGACACAGAATAATCATGATGCAGTATAGGTTATAGTTAATAGACTAACCAAGTCTGCTCACTTTTTGCCAGTCCGGATGGACTATAGCCTGGAAAAGATTGGCCAGATTGTACATATATGAAATTGTAAAATTGCATGGAGTGCGATGTCGATTGTGTCCGAAGAGATCCTAGGTTCACTTCTAGATTCAGGGTAGTCTTGAGAGAACCCTAGGAACTAGATTGAACTTGACCTGACATTCCACCCAGACAGATGGCGATCGAGAGGGTTATTCAGACATTGGAGGATATGCTACGGGCTTGTGTGATTGAATTGAAGGTAGTTGGGATACACACTTGCCTTTGATTGAGTTTGCTTATAACAACAGCTACCAATCAAGCATTGGGATGCCTCGATATGAAGCTTTGTATGGCAGAAAGTGCAGAACTCCCCTATGTTGGGATGAGGTAGGTGAAAGGAAGATGATTGGGCCAGAAATTGTTCAGCAGACATAGGAAAAGATCAAATTGATCAGAGATAGACTCAAGGCTGCGTCAGACCGTCAGAAGTCCTATGTTGATCTGAAGAGAAGAGATATTGAGTATGCAATGGGTGATAAGGTAGTCCTCAAAGTTTCTCCTTGGAAGAGGATTATGAGATTTGGCAGAAAGGGGAAACTGAGTCCTCGTTTCATCGGATCATATGAGGTTTTGGAAAGAGTGGGTCCTTTGGCATATCGGTTGGCATTACCTCCAGAGTTAGCAAGGATACACAATGTCTTCCATGTGTCCATATTAAGGAGGTACAGATGAGACCCATCTCATGTACTATCAGTTGAAGAGATTGAAGTAAATCCAGATCTCTCATATGAGGAAGAACCCATAGAAATTATGGCATATGAGGTGAAGCAGCTGAGGAACAAACAGATACACCCGGTTAAAGTGCTGTGGAACCATCATTCAGGCCAGGAAGCTACTTGGGAACGTGAAGAGGATATGAGGAGACAGCACCCACTGTTCGAGAGACTAATGCTAGGTAAAATTTGAGACGAAATTTAATTAAGGGGAGAATTGTAACACCCCAAAGTTCGGTGATGCGTTAACATTCGGTGACGATCTTTGTCGGACGATTAGGATGCCTAGAACTACACTTTGACACGTGGGAGGAGACATAAAATAATGAAATACAAGAAAAACAAAGGAAAAATAATAGCAAAGAAATGTGATCAAGTTAAGCGGCGGAAACCTAGCGATGGAGGAAGTCACGGCGTGGACCGTTGACTAGCCCTGGACTGCGGGGAACCCTGAAAAATATTTTTAGGACTTAAATAGAACCTTATTGAAGTATAAATCTCATTAGAAAGATTAAAGAAAAATTAAATAATTAGTACAAAGAAAAGTGAGAAATCGAAAAACAGACAAAATACGGTTTTACCGAAAAATCGGGAACGTAACCCGAACAGGGGCATTATAGTCATTTGACATCCCGAAGTGTCTTTTGACCTAAATGTCCATTAAAAATAAATAGTATTACACTTAGAAAATAAAATAAAAGATTAAATTGGTGGTACCTAAAATAAATAGTAGAAATCATGGGTTAAATGTGGAATAAGTGGATAGTTAGCTTAAAATATGAATTAAATTTGTTAGTGGACCACTAAGAGCATTAAAAGGATTAAAAATACTCATTAGTGGGCAGATTATTCCCACTCAAAAGTCCATCTTCCTCACTTAGCTCATCCATGCCGAATTGAAGAGTGAAAAAGAGCCACCATTGACGTTTTCTTTGAGCTTCAATCTCTCCCTCCATTTCAACTCCATTCACTTAGGTTCTTTTATGAAAAATGGTCTACACATCACAAGGAAGATATTGATACAAATTTTGAGAAGTTTGGTGAAGGTTTAACAAGTTACAATTAAAGGTAAGTTTGCATTTTTGAGAATTTCTTTGTTAAAGTTTATGTTCATGTTATGGGTGTTAGTTTGGTGAAGGAAATTTTGAAGTTTAAATAGTTATTGAGATAGCCATTTTTGGACAGCCATGGGGTCACACATTTGATGATTTATTATGCATATAATTGATGAGAAATAATGTTGATCATGGTAAATTAATATCCTAATGAATTGTTTCACATATACATGGTGATTTTGGCACTTGGATGAGAATTGATGGATTGTAGGGCAATGTGGTGTTGAAGGACAATTTCGGCAGCCTTGGGGACACTTGAATAAATGTGTATATTCATGGGAGTGTTGGCAGAATTGTGGCATTAAGGAATGAAGGATATGTGTATGAAATTATTGTGTAAAGTGTATGTGAGAATTAGTGGTGTTTAGGTGTGTATGTAATGGTATTGAGATATTGTAAATGTGAATTATATTTGGTGTGTTGAGGGTAATGGTAATCTGCCCAAAATAATGTCAATGTAAAGTAGATTATACTGTGGTTAATGTACCAAAACAGATTGGTAAGGAAGTAAACAAATTGCAAAGTAAATGTGTGTAGTTGATGTGTGTTAAGCAAAGTAATCAAGGGCAGTGTACATTTTAGCCTATAACCTTAAATGTGTAACCTCAATTGGTATGAGACCAATTTGAGGTGAAACTAGGCACAAAATGTGCCAACTTTCATTGAGAAACCATACCAAAATTCTGCTTGCAAGGTGACCTAAGAAAATGACCAATTCGGATTAGGTACACTTGAGACCTAAAAACTGACCATTTGGGCAGCAGTGAGTGTTTAGGCCATAACTCACTCAAACCAGGTCCAATTGACCTGAAATTTTAACCAAGAATAGTTAAGACCCATACCTACAAGTCTTATGAAGACACCAAAGCCCAGAAATGACCATAAGCAAGTCAAACAACTTGCACAAGTTCGGGTCCAAAAACTGGCCGAACCAGAATTGACCAATTTGACCTAAAATTGACCTAAAATGGTACCATTTGACCAGCAAGAGTGTAATGACCATAACTTGGTCTACTTAACTCGGATTGACCTAAAATTTTGCACCGCGGTCCATAAGACCTAAATCTACAAGTTTGTAGTTTTGACCGAGACCCGAAAACCGAGGGAACTAGATCGTTCGGTCAGGTCAAACTAGTGTTCCGGAATCCAGCAATTTGCATTAAAATGCACTAAGCAAGGAAAATGACTTTGGTAAAACATACCAAACCTAAAACCCTATCAAATGTGACATATTAACGACACTAAAACCTAATTTACCTAAAACGCAATGAGGGTCAGTATATTAGGTGATTAAGTGAATAATTGAGTTCAGTGCATTATTTACCAAACACCATCGATAGAGACAGTTTAATTTAGCACTGAAACACTTCAAATTGTGTTTCTCAGTTAACAAGGACTCAGCAAAAGGGAAGGAAACACTAAGTCGGATCGGAAAGATCATCAGAGGTTTGTGTACAACTAGTTTTTAACTGATTTTATTTGAATATTTCATATGATTAAATGACATATTTTCTTATGTATTATCTTTAACAAGCATTGGATTTAATTCAATGATTACTGAAAATTGTTATAGTATGTATGAATTTAGCTTTGTGAAATAGTATCTCCACAAGTATTAAGCATTGTTATGGATTGAATAAATTATGTTTTGGAAAATTGTGATAGAACATGTTTTGAATTGTGATGGTAATTTTCATGGGAAAATGCAAATTTATGATTTGATTTGTGTTGAGCATAAAAATTATTGGATATTGGAATTGACTTTGAATCGAATTATATTGTGATTTATGCTCACTAAAAGGATTGTGATATTGTTTTATATCTCACTATAGATGCTTAACTAGGTTATTACCCGTCTCTCTCATTTGTTGAGAAGACAATGGAGTTAGTTGTGTTTTGATTACCATGGTACGTGCACAGGCTTAGATCTTCCTCTGATTTGAGGTTAGATCTAAGTTTATTTTATCGTTATGGCCCTTGCGGAAGATTCATTATTGTGATGGTACTATGCACGATGATTCGACCTCCCCGACCATAGGGAGTTAGAATCAGATTCGACCTCCCCGACCATAGGGAGTTAGAATCACATCGAATATGGCCCTTTCGGATTAGTCTTGCATAGTTAGTGAGATAAAGATTGATTTTTGAGATACATAATGATTTTTGAGATACATATTGATTTTTGAGATACATAATGATTTTTGAGATACATAATGATTTTTGAGATACATAATGACTTTTGAGATACAATATGATATTTGAGATACATAATGATTTTTGAGATACAGAATGGCTTTTGAATGGTAATGAATGGTGATTTTAATTATGGTTTATGTATAATTAATTTTGTTGGAATTACTTAAATGGATAGTCAAGATATGATAAATTGAATTTTGTGCTCCAAGTCATTTATACAAATGATTTACATTATTGGCAATGAGTATTTTGAGTTGTGAAATTTGATCAGTATTCAGATTCTCAAATTATTTACTGTAAAATTTGTCAATGTATATTGTACTATGTTTTAAATTATAGTTGTGCACCATGAGTTCACCACTCGTGATAGCTTTGTATCTTTATCGCAGTAAGAAGAGCATAGAGCGATAAGTAAATTTCGTTGAAGATATATTCGGATAAGCTCCAGGTATATCATAGGTATACCCATGTACATAGGTTTTGATGTAAGCATGTAATAATATGTATGTAAATTATTTGAGCAGTTGTACATAAAACTCTTGTAAAATATTTTGGTATGTAATCAAATGTAAATTATTGTAAATGTAAATTTGGGATTTCAATTATCTGAATAGTTTGTAATATAAATTTTGAGTCTTGAAATGAATGAGATATTTCTTTATGATGGGATTAGTTTGAAAATGAATTGATTGTGTATTGAGAATTGAATTGTGAATTGAATTGAAGTTACTGAAGTTGTATTTGAGAAAACATATTGGGAGCTTTTATCTTGTGCAGGATTGAAGTACTGTTTTCTCAAAATACACACGGCAGTTAGCAGAAATTTTGAAAAAAATTTTATAACACCAGATTTTAATCGATGATTTAAATTGCACGAAATTGTTTTAAAATCCCTTGTAGTATATCTAATGGGTTATCGGTAGGCGAAGTACGGTAATTCATTAGGTGTACTACGGGATCATGTTACATCTTATAGAGGAGTAGGGTGTGACAGGAATGCTGTGCTGAAGTTCAATCTAGTTCCTAGGGCTCTCTGAAGACTACCTCAGAATCTAGAAGTGAACTTAGGATCTCTGTTAGATAAATTGATACTTGCACTCTATGCAGTTTTACAATCTCATTTATGTACAATCTGGCTAATCTCTCTAAACTATAGTCCATCCGAACTGTAAAAAGTGAGCAGACTTGGTCAGTCTATCAACTATAACCCATACTGCATCATTACTATTCTGTGTCCTCGGAAGTCCCGTAACAAAATCCATAGTTATCCGTTCCCATTTCCACTCTAGTACTGGCAATGGATGTAACAAACTAGCTGGAACTTGATATTTTGCCTTTACTTGCTGACAAGTTAGGCATTTGGAAACAAAATCAGCTACATCTCTTTCCATACCCATCCCCCAGTAATGCTCCTTCAACCCTCTGTACATTTTAGTTCCACCAGGATGCATAGCAAAAAGAGATTCATGTGCTTCCTTCATAATGATATGTCTCAATTCCACATCATTAGGAACACACATTCTGCCCTAATGTAGCAATAAACCATCATCTCTCACAGAAAATTCAGGTTTCTTGCCTTGTTAGACTTCTTTCAGTAGCTTCTGATATTCTTCATCACTCTAAGCAGCCATTCTGATATGATCAATCAATACTGGCTGCACATGCCATGCAACTATTGTCTGTCCCTCATCATCAATCTCCAAACTGGCATGCTATGCTTTCAACTCATTTACCATGGACAAAGGAGAAACTCTGAGACTTGCCATAGTCTTGCAACTTAAGGCGTCAGCCACTACATTTGCTTTCCCTGGCTGATAGTCTATTAAGCAATCATAGTCTTTAATCAGTTCTAACCATCTCCTCTGCCTCAAATTCAATTATTTCTGAGTGCCTAAGTACTTCAAGCTTTTGTGATCTGTGTAAATGTAGCATTTCTCTCTATATAAATAGTTTTTCCAGATTTTAAGAGCAAAAACAATAGCTGCAAGCTCCAAATCATGTGTTGGGTAGTTCCTCTCATGCGGTTTCAGCTGGCGTGATGCATAAGCAATGACATTCTGATCTTGCATCAGTACACAGCCTAACCCATTGAGAGAAGCATCACTATAAACTGTATACTCTTTACCCGATGTAGGTAAAGTAAGGACTGGAGCTTCAATCAAACACCTCTTTAACTCATCAAAACTCTGCAGACATTTATCTGTCCACTGAAATTTTACATCTTTCCGAAGCAGCTTGGTCAGTGGAGAAGCTAACATAAAAAACCCTTTCACAAACCAGCGGTAATATCCAGCTAAACCCAGAAAACTGTGAATTTCTGTGATATTCCTGGGTGGCTTCCAATTGAGGATAGCTTCTACCATGCTGGAATCTACCTTGATCCCTTCAGTTGACACAACATGTCCCAAGAAGGTGATTTTTTTCAGCCAAAATTCACATTTTGACAATTTGGCGTATAGCTGTTTCTCCCTTAAGGTCTGCAGTACAATCCGCAGATGTCTGTCATGCTCCTGTGCATTCCTCGAATATATCAAAATATCATCAATAAACACCACCACAATTTGATCGAGTTATGGTTTGAAGATAGTGTTCATCTGATCCATAAAAGCAGCTGGAGCATTAGTTAACCCGAATGGCATTACTAGAAACTCATAGTGGCCATATCGAGTTCTGAAAGTAGTTTTTGGAATACTCTGCTCTTGCACTTTCAACTGATAATAACCAGATCGCAAATCAATTTTGGAGAATACAGTTGCACCCTTCAACTGATCAAACAGATCATCAATGCAAGCCAATGGATATCTGTTCTTTATTGTTACCTTATTCAACTGCCGGTAGTCAATATATAAGTAGAAGGTGCCATCTTTCTTCTTAACAAATAATACTGGCGCTCCCCAAGGTGACACACTAGGGCGGATGAAGCCCTTTTCAAGTAGTTCTTGCAACTGTACCTTTAACTCCTTTAACTCTGCTGGTGCCATTCTATATGGTGTTATGGAGATTGGATCCACACCAGGTATAACATTAATCTCAAACTACACTTCTCTTTTCGGAGGTAATCTTGGCAATTAATCAGGAAATACATCTAGAAAGTCATATACTGTAGGGATGTCCCTCAATGCTAGACTCCCCACTTGGGTTCTACCACATGTGCCAAGTAGGCTTCACACCCCTTTCTAATCATTTTTCTGGCTAGTGCAGCCGAAACGATGTTTGATGGCAATATCTGCCTCTCCCCATGTATTACCACATCACTATACTGAAGGAGACCAAAAGTGACTATCTTCAGTCTACAGTCAAACATGGCATGATGCCTGGCTAACCAATCCATGCCCAAGATGATATCATAATCTTTGAAGGGCATTTCAATGAGATCAGGCAGAAAAGTGTGTCCTTGGATCATCAAAGGACAATCCCTATACATTCTATGTAACACCCTTATGTTCGGTAGTGCATTCTGCTGTTCCGATGATCAATGTTGTCCTGATAGCTAGGATGCCTAGAAATACACTTAGATATGAGTGAGGAGACATAAAATAATGAAATACAAGAAAAGAAAATACAAGAAAAACAAAAGAAAATTAATAGCAATGAAATGTAACCAAGTTAAACAAGCCGAGAACCCTAGCGATGGGTGACCGCACCGAGAAGTCACGGCGTGGACCATGGGGAACCCTGGAAAATATTTTTAGGACTTAAATAAATGTCTATTGAAGTATAAATACCATTAGAAATATCAAAGAAAAATTAATTAATTAGTACAAAGAAAAGTGAGAAATCGAGAAAACGACAAAACTTGACGTTACCGAAAAATTGGGAATGCAACCCGAACAGGGGCATTGTGGTCATTTGACACCCAAGTTGTCTTTTGACCTAAATGTCCATTAAAAATAAATGATATTACACTTGGAAAATGTCATGAAAAATTAAATTGGTGGTACCTAATGTAAATAGCAAAATTGAGAGCTTAATGTGAGAATTTGGGAGTTTAAGATTAAACTAATATTAAACATCATATAATGCTTCACTAACTCACCTAAGTGGACCACTACACCTCCATTGTGGACAGAAATTCATCTTCTTCCTCACCTCTCAAGATCAGCCAAAAATGGAAGAATGAAGAACTCCATGGCCGCATGGTTTTGAAGCTTCATGCAAGCATGATCCAAGCCTCTTTCCTTGCACTTTCCTTCATTAAAAGTTGTCCATACACCTTGGGCAGTAGATAGGCAGCAAGAAGATCAAGTTTAGTCAAGGTTTTGAAGAGTTTCCAAAGTGGTAAGTAGGTATTTTTGATGCTTGCTTCATTAAAGTTTGTGTGGATGTTATGGGTAGTTGAATTGTGGAAGGATTTTTGGAGTTTGATGTTTTAGGGGAGATGTATATTTTTGGCAGCCATGGAAACTCTATAAGAATAGTTTATCCTTGCATGTAAATGGTAGATTAAAGTGTTGATTAAGTGTTTATGTGTGTAGGAATAAATTGGGTGATCTATACTAAGTATATGTGAATGTACACTTAATTTTGGAAGCTTGGAAATTAATTCAAAGGGAGGTACAATTCGGCAATGTGAATGGTGGACTAAAATATGTTACTTCATGGTTTGGTTTATGGAATATTATTGTTGAATTATGGTACTTGTTATGGCAGCTTGTGTATGTGTATAAGGGTTTGAGTTTGGACATGTAAATGAGCTAGGTTATGTAGTTAAGTTGTGTGTAATTTGGACTAGGTAAATTCTGTACTATAAGGTGCATATTGAGTGTGGTTATAAGCTGCCAAAATGACCAAAAATGTGTTGTGAAATGTGTTTATGTTATGGTACAAAACAGAAATGGCATGAATGTGTAACTTGGTAAGTGTTAAAAGTGTATTTGGTATGTGATGAAGAGTGTTGCAATAAGGCAGTGTGTATTTTGGCCTAGAACCTTAAGTGTGTGGCTCCAATTGGTATGAGACCAATTGGAGGTGAAACTAGGCACAAAAAGTGCCAACTTTCATGAAAGAAGCTTACCAAAATTCTACTTGGAACGTAACTTGAAAAATGACCAAATCCGGATTAGTGCATTAAAGGCCTGAAAATTTACCATTTGGGCAGCAGTTAGTGTTTTGGCCATAACTCACTCAAAACAGGTCCAATTGACCTGAAATTTTTACCATGAATAGCTGAGACATATATCTACAAGTCTTATGAACCAAAGCCTAGAAATGACCATAAGCAAGTCAAATAGCTTGCACAATTTCGGGTCCAAAAACTGGCCGAACCTAAAATGACTTAAAGTGACCAATTTTGGTACATTCTGACCAATAATAGTAAAATGACCATAACTTGGTCTAGTAAAGTTAGAATGACCTGAAATTTTGCCATGTGTGCAATAAGACATAGATCTACAAGTTTGTAGTTTTGACCTAAACTCGAAAACTGAGGAAACTAGGTCATCCGGCTAGGTTAAATTAGTATACCAGGATCCCGCAAATTGCAATAAAATGCAATATACATGAAAATGAATTTGGTAACATGTACCAATACCAAAAGGCTATTAAATATGACAAATTGGTAACATTAAAACCTAATTCACCTAGACTGCATCGAGGGTCAACATCTTAGGTTGGCTAAGGGAATAATAGAATTCAATGAATTAATTATAAAGCATTATCATTAGAGACAGTTTAAATGAGTACTGAAACACTTCAAATTGTGTTTCTCAGTTAGCAAAGACTGAGGGAAGGGGAAGGACACACTGAGTCAGAGCCAAGAGACAGTTATCAGAGGTTTGTGCACAGCAGTTATTTCTTTTGAATTTTTCAATTGAAATAAATTATGACTATTTGTATATTATTGTTTTAAATTGTGGAAATGTGTTTGAATGGATACTTATTGCTTGAAAAGCATTGTAAATGGTTTGAAATTGTAGAAATTGTTTAAATGATATTTGATGGATACTTATTGATTGAAGAGCATTATAAATGATTTGAAACCACAGCTATCATGTATATTGATTGAATTCCTCGCTAGCTTGTCTAGTGGGACGAATTGAATTCCCTCTCTGGCTGAAGTGTTGAGGTGTGTGCCTATTAAGGACGAATAGAATGAGTACTCATATTTTTGCTAGCTAGCTATGTTATTCCTCATTAGCCATCGGCTTTTGGGATGAATTGAATACCTCATTAGCCATCGGCTTTTGGGACGAATTGAACTTTGGAACATGATTAAGCTGTGTGTGATTTATTGATATGTATTCTGAGATTGTGGAATGCAGATTAAATTCTTTATGACATTCATTGTCTTTGAATTTAACTATGGTTTTAAGTATCCACTATTTATATGACTTATGATTTGTGATTTAAAGTTGTATTTGATTATTGTTGTGCACCACTGAGACAATGGCTCAGCGACAGCTTTTCATTGCTGTCGCAGGTAGACAGACTAACAGGGCAGCATACTAGGCTACTAGGGCAACACTGAGAGATCATCGGGTATATTGAGTATACCGTATTTTGCATTTTGTATTGTAATGTATGTTCACTGTATGTATATAGTGTTCTTGGTTTTGAGCAGTTGTAAATTAAAATTGTACATTGAAGTTGTAAAATAAATTGTGAATTATTTTGGCTTGTAAAATTTGTACTATATTTCTTTTATCTCAGCCTTTGGAAATATTGAAAAATTATTGTGGATTTTAGTTGAGAAACATATTGTGTTGATTAACTGTTGGAGTTGAGATTGAGAAATATATTTGAAGTGCTTTTTACAGGTTTTCTGAAGAACTGTTTTATTCAAAATACAGATGGCACTCCTCTAAAATTTTTACAGAAATTACTAATAATTCAAATGTGTTAGCTGTTTCACTTTAGTTCAAAAAATTTTTAAAACCTGTAAATAGTGCTCACCACTGTAAAAAGAAGTAAGAAAAGTTTTAAAATCCCTCGTAGTGTATTTAATGGGTTATCAGTAGACGAAGTTGGTAATTCATTAGGTATACTACGAGATCATGTTATGCCTTACAGAGGGGCAGGGTGTGACATGTTTTAGTGGTATCAGAGCTAGTTTTTAAATTCTGTTTTCATTTATAATTTGAATATTCTTTCTTTATAGTACAACTTCTCAATATCATTGTTTGATACATACAGTACATTACATTATAAATATGCAATAATGAGAGAAAATCTCCTTGTGTTAATTGTTCAGGAGGTCTAAGATCCTCGCATTGACTATGAAAGAGGGTGATCGTTCAGTTGATCAATCAATAGAGGCTGAGGTGCAAGGGGATGCCCCAGCCCTACACAATGTTAGTTGATCAGCAGCACCAGCCCCCGCAGTACCGCAGTTTCCTACTCAGTTCACTTAGAAGATGGCTGCAATGTTCCAACAGATGGCTGGTAATATGCCTACTCAAGTCCCACTACAGACACCAGTGGTACAACCACAGTCTTCTGCTAAGCAGTATGACAAATTGATGAAATATGGGGCTACAGAGTTCAAGAGGACAGTAGATCTTCTAGAGGCAGAACAGTGGTTAGAGAGAATGGATAGGGTGTTCAAGAAGCTACATTGTACAGAGGAGCTCAAATTTGAATACTCAGTATCTCTGTTACAGGGGGTTACATATGACTGATGGAAAACCATTCCCCACAGTCTGGTAGAACCTAAAGTGCTAACATGGAATGATTTTCTACGGGAGTTCAGACAAAAATATGTCCCTGATACTTATGTGGACCAGAAGCTGCAAGAGTTCCTAAGTTTGAAACAGGGGAGTAGATCAGTGGCTGAATATGAAAGGAAATTTTCCCGCCTAAGCCATTATGCAGTAAGTCTACTTTCTACTAGTAGGGAGAGATGCAAGAGGTTTGAAACCAGCTTGAAGCTCAGTATCAGATCACAAGTGGTCAGATTCAAACATACCAACTTCTTTGAACTTATTTCTTAAGCACTAGAGTTAGAAAGAATTGAATCTGAAGCGGCCCCAAAGAAAAAGAAATCAGAGAAGATAGAGAAAGAGGGAAAATCAATAGAACAGAGTTCCAGTGGTCCTACTAGAAAGAGGAAGAACCATGGGGGACACAGCAGAGGTGGTAAAAAGTCCGGTAGGGGAAGATATTCAGGACAGAAACCTCCTTTATCTGGTCAGCAGAGTACCAGAAGTTCCTACCCTCCCCGCCAATGTGAAACTTGTGGAAGAAATCATGGTGGGATATGCTACAAGGCTATTGGAGCCTGTTATAATTGTGGAGGCACAAGGCATTTTGCCAAGGACTGCACCAGTACTCGTAGAGTTTGACCACCTCCTACTACTGCTGAAGGGTCAGTTCAGAGCCCTGTCACCAGAGGTTTACAACCAGCCAGCAGGGGTAGAGGCATAGATAGAGGTAGCCCAGCAGGCAGCCAAGGCACAGTGAAACAATCAAAGCAAGATAATGCTCCAGTCAGAGTCTATGCAATGAGATAAAGAGAAGAGGCCGAGACATCTGATGTTGTGGCTGGTACCTTCTCAACCTTTAATCAAGATGTGTTTGTGTTATTTGATCCGGGTTCTACCCATTCTTATGTGAGTGCTAGCATCATTGATTGCATTGCTGTTCCATGTACAAAAAAGGACTTTAAGGTGCTAGTAACAAGTTCGTTAGGACAAGAGGTCAGAGTTAACAGAATGTATAGGGATTGTCCTTTGGTGATCCAAGGACACATTTTTCTATCTGATCTCATTGAAATGCCCTTCAAAGATTATGATATCATCTTGGGCATGGATTGGTTAGCCAGGCATCATGCCATGATTGATCAGAGGTGAAAAATAGTCACTTTTGGTCTCCTCGATGTTGATGAGGTATTACATGGGGAGAGGCAGTTATTGCCATCAAACATCATTTCAGCTGCACTAGCCAGAAAAATGATCAGAAAGGGGTGTAAAGCATACTTGGCACGTGGTAGACACCCAAGTGGGGAGTCCAGCATTGAGGGACATCCATACAATATATGACTTTCTAGATGTGTTTCCTGATGAATTGCCAGGATTACCTCCAGAAAGAGAGGTGCAGTTTGAAATTAATGTTATGCCTGGTGTGGATCCAATCTCCATAACACCATACAGAATGGCACTAGCAGAGTTGAAGGAGTTGAAGATACAGTTGCAAGAACTACTTGAAAAGGGCTTCGTCCACCCTAGTGTGTCACCTTGGGGAGCACTAGTATTATTTGTTAAGAAGAAAGATGGTACTCTTCGCTTATGTATTGACTACCGGCAGTTGAATAAGGTGACAATAAATAACAGATATCCATTGCCTCGCATTGATGATCTGTTTGATCAGTTGAAGGGTGCAACTGTATTCTCCAAAATTGATTTATGATCTGGTTATTATCAGTTGAAAGTGTAAGAGCAGAGTATTCCAAAAACTGCTTTCAGAACTCAATATGGCCATTATGAGTTTCTAGTAATGCCATTCAGGTTAACTAATGCTCCAGCTACTTTTATGGATTTGATGAACACTATCTTCAGACCATATCTCGACCAATTTGTGGTGGTGTTTATTGATGATATTTTGATATATTCGAGGGATGCAGAGGAGCATGATAGACATCTGTGGATTGTACTGCAGACCTTAAGGGAGAAACAGCTATACGCCAAGTTGTTGAAATGTGAATTTTGGCTGAAAGAAATCTCCTTCTTGGGACATGTTGTGTTAGCTGAAGGGATCAAGGTAGATTCCAGCAAGGTAGAAGCTATCCTTAATTGGAGGCCACCCAGGAATATCACAGAAATTCGTAGTTTTTTGGGTTTAGCTGGATATTATCGTCGGTTTGTGAAAGGGTTTTCTATGTTATCTTCTCCACTGACCAAGCTACTTCAGAAAGATGTAAAATTTCAGTGGACAGATAAATGCCAGCAGAGTTTTGATGAGTTGCAGAGGTGTTTGACTGAAGCTCCAGTCCTTACTTTATCTACACTGGGTAAAGAATACACAGTTTATAGTGATGCTTCTCACAATGGGTTAGGCTGTGTACTGATGCAAGATCAGAATGTCATTGCTTATGCATCACGCCAATTGAAACTGCATGAGAGGAACTACCTAACAAATGATTTGGAGCTAGCAGCTATTGTTTTTGCTTTGAAGATCTGGAGACACTATTTGTATGGGAAGAAATGCAACATTTACACAGATCACAAGAGCTTGAAGTACTTAGGCACCCAGAAGGAATTGAACTTGAGGCAGAGGAGATGGTTAGAACTGATTAAAGACTATGATTGCTTAATAGACTATCAGCCAGGGAAAGCAAATGTGGTGGTTGACACCTTAAGTCGCAAGACTATGGCAAGTCTCAGAGTTTCTTCTTTGTCCATGGTACATGAGTTGAAAGCACAGCATGCCAGTTTAGAGATTGATGATGAGGGACAGACAGTAGTCGCATGGCATGTACAGCCAGTGTTGATTGATTAGATTAGAATGGCTGCTCAGAATGATGATAAATATCAGAAGCTACTGAAAGAAGTCCAGTAGGGCAAGAAACCTGAATTCTCTGTGAGAAATGATGGTTTATTGCTACATCAGGACAGAATGTGCATTCCTAATGATGTGGAATTGAGACAGATCATTATGAAGGAAGCACATGAGTCTCCTTTTACTATGCAACCTGGTGGAACTAAAATGTACAGAGGGCTGAAAGAGCATTACTGGTGGATGGGTATGAAGAGGGATATAGCTGAATTTTTTTCCAAATGCCTACTTGTCAGCAAGTAAAGGCAGAACATCAAGTTCCAGATGGTTTGTTACATCTATTGCCAGTACCAGAGTGGAAATGAGAATGGATAACTATGGATTTTGTTACGGGACTTCTGAGGACACAGAATAGTCATGATGCAGTATGGGTTATAGTTGATAGACTGACGAAGTTTGCTCACTTTTTGCTAGTTCGGATGGACTATAGCCCGGAATGATTGGCCAGATTATACATATATGAAATTATAAAACTGCATGGAGTGCCAGTATTGATTGTATCTTTCAGAGATCCTAGGTTCACTTCTAGATTCTGTGGTAGTCTTCAGAGAGCCCTAGGAACTAGATTGAACTTTAGCACAGCATTCCACCCACAGACAGATGGCCAATCTGAAAGGGTAATTCAGATATTGGAGGATATGCTACGGGCTTGTGTGATTGAGTTTGAAGGTAGTTGGGATACACACTTGCCTTTGATTGAGTTTGCTTATAACAACAGCTACCAATCAAGCATTGGGATGCCTCCACATGAAGCTTTGTATGGCAGGAAGTGCAGAACTCCTCTATGTTGGGATGAAGTTGGTGAAAGAAAGATGATTGGGCTAGAAATTGATCAGTAGATAGAGGAAAAGATCAGATTGATCAGAGATAGACTCAAGGCTGCATCAGAGCATCAGAAGTCCTACGTTGATCTGAAGAGAAGAGATATTGAATATGCAGTGGGTGATAAGGTATTCATCAAAGTTTCTCCTTGGAAGAGGATTATGAGATTTGGCAGAAAGGGGAAACTGAGTCCTCGTTTCATCAGACCATATGAGGTTCTGGAAAGAGTGGGTTATTTGGCATATCGGCTAGCATTAGCTCCAGAGCTAGAAAGGACACACAGTGTCTTCCATGTGTCCATGTTAAGGAGGTATATACCTGAACCATCTCATGTACTATCAGTTGAAGAGATTGAGGTAAATCCAGACCTCTCATATGAGAAAGAACCCATAGAAATTCTGGCTTATGAGGTGAAGCAGCTGAGGAACAAATAGATACACCTAGTTAAAGTGCTGTGGAACCATCATTCAGGCTAGGAAGCTACTTGGGAACGTGAAGAGGATATGAGGAGACAGCACCCATAGCTATCCAGAGACTAATGCCAGGAAAAATTTCGAGACAAAATTTATTTTAAGGGGGGGAGAATTGTAACACCCCTATGTTCGGTAGTGCATTATGCTGTTCCGGTAACCAGTGTTGTCTGGACAGCTAGGATGCCTAGAACTACACTTAGATATGAGTGAGGAGACATAAAATAATGAAATACAAGAAAAGAAAATATAAGAAAAACAAAGAAAATATAATAGCAATGAAATGTAACAAAGTTAAACGAGCTGAGAACCCTAGCGATGGGTGACCGCACCGGGAAGTCGCGGCATGGACCGTTGACTAGCCCTGGACTGCGGGGAACCCTAGAAAGCATTTTTAGGACTTAAATAAATGTCTATTGAAGTATAAATACCATTAGAAATATCAAAGAGAAATTAATTAATTAGTACAAAGAAAAGTGAGAAATCGAGAAAACGACAAAACTTGGTGTTACCGAAAAAATCGGGAATGCAACCCGAACAGGGCATTGTGGTCATTTGACACCCCGAGTTGTCTTTTGACCTAAATTTATATTTAAAATAAATGATATTACACTTGGAAAACGTCATGAAAAATTAAATTTGTGGTACCTAATGTAAATAGCAAAAATTGGGAGCTTAATGTGAGAATTTGGGAGTTTAAGATTAAACTAATATTAAACATCACATAGTGCTCCACTAACTCACCTAAGTGGAACACTACACCTCCATTGTGGATAGAAATTCATCTTCTTCCTCACCTCTCAAGATCAGTCGAAAATGGAAGAATGAAGAACTCCATGGCCGCATGGTTTTGAAGCTTCATGAAAGCTTGATCCAAGCCTCCTTCCTTGCACTTTCCTTCATTAAAAGCTGTCCATACACCTTGGGCAGTAGACAGGCAGCAAGAAGATCAAGTTTAGTCAAGGTTTTGAAGAGTTTCCAAAGTGGTAAGTAGGTATTTTTGATGCTTGCTTCATTAAAGTTTGTGTGGATGTTATGGGTAGTTGAATTGTGGAAGGATTTTTGGAGTTTGATGTTTTAAGGTGTCACACCCTACTCCTATGTAAGGCATAACATGATCCCGTAGTATACCTAATGAATTACCAACTCCGTCTACTGATAATCCATTAAATACACTACAAGGGATTTTAAAAACTTTTCTTACCTCTTTTACAGTGGTGAGCACTATTTACAGGTGTTAAAGACTTTGGTGAACTGAAGTGAAACAACTAACTCATTTGGTTTATTTGGAATTTCTGTAAAAATTTTGGCAGAGTGCCATCTGTATTTTGGACAAAACAGTTCTTCAGAAAACCTGTAAAAAGCACTTCAATAATTTTCCAAATCTCAACATCAATACATTTCTCAACACAACTATTTATCCACTCAATTCCATATAAATTTTTCAAAGTCTGAGATAAGGAAATATAATACAATTTTCACAAGTCAAATAACTCATAATTAATTTACAACTTCAAGGTACAATTTGAATTTACAACTGCTCAAAACCAAAACAAAATGTATATACAGTGTCATACATTACAGTACAAAATGCAAAATATTGGTATACTCATTATACTGTAATCCTCATTTGGATGTATATGCGGCCTAGTCTCACGCTCTGTCTCTCTACCTGCGACAACAATAAAAAGCTATCGCTGAGATAATGTCTCAGTGGTGCACAACATTAACCAAATACAATTTAAATCACAATTTATAAGTCATGTAAATAGTGGATACTTAAAATCATAGTTAAATTCAAGACAGTAATTGTCAACAAGAATTTAAACTCCATTTGTCAATATCACAATAATTTCATGAGTTAGATCATGTTTGAATTCAAAAGACAGTATATGTCAATGAGAGTTTAAATTCATTTCACAATCTCACAATACATATCAATAAATCACACACAGCTTAATCATGATCCATAGTTCAATTCGTCCCAAAAGCCGATGGCCAATGAGGTATTCAATTCGTCCCAAAAGTCGATGACTAATGAGGAATAACATAGCTAGCTAGCAAAAATATGAGTACTCATCCAATTCGTCCTCAACAGGCACACACCTCAACACTTCAGCCAGAGAGGGAATTCAATTCGTCCCACTAGACAAGCTAATGAGGAATACAATCAATATACATGATAGCTGTGGTTTCAAACAATTTCCAATGCTTTTCAATCAATAAGTAACCATCAATGTCATTCAAACAATTTTTCACAGTTTCAAATCATTCACAATATTTTTCAATCAATAAGTGTCCATCAAACTCATTTACACAATTTAAAACAATAATATACAAATAGTCAATATTTATTTCAATTGAAAATAATTCAAAAGAAACAGTTGTTGTGCACAAACCTCTGATATTTGTCTCCTGGACTTGACTCAGTATTTCTTTCCCTTTTGCTGAGTCCTTGTTAACTGAGAAACACAATTTGAAGTGTTTCAGTACTAAATTAAACTGTCTCTATCGATGGTGTTTGGTAAATAATGCACTGAACTCAATTATTCACTTAATCACCTAATATACCGACCCTCATTGCGTTTTAGGTAATTTAGGTTTTAATGTCGTTAATATGTCACATTCGATAGGGTTTTAGGTTTGGTACGTTTTATCAAAGTCATTTCCTTGTTTAGTGCATTTTAATGCAAATTGCTGGATTCCGGGACACTGGTTTGACCTAGCCGGACGGTCTAGTTCCCTCGGTTTTCGGGTCTCGGTCGAAACTACAAACTTGTAGATCTATGTCTTATGGACCTCGGTGCAAAATTTTAGGTCAATCCGAGTTAAGTAGACCAAGTTATGGTCATTACACTATTGCTGGTCAAATGGTATCAATTTAGGTCAATTTTAGGTCAATTTGGTCAACTCTGGTTCGGCTAGTTTTTGGACCCGAACTTGTGCAAGTTTTTTGACTTGCTTATGGTCATTTCTGGGCTTTGGTGTCTTCATAAGACTTGTAGGCATGGGTCTTAACTATTCTTGGTTAAACTTTCAGGTCAATTGGACCTGGTTTGAGTGAGTTATGGCCTAAACACTCACTGCTGCCCAATTGGTCATTTTTCAGGTCCTAATTGCACCTAATCCGAATTGGTCATTTTCTTAGGTCACCTTGCAAGCAGAATTTTGGTATGGTTTCTCAATGAAAGTTGGCACATTTTGTGCCTAGTGTCACCTAAAATTGGTCTCATACCAATTGAGGTTACACATTTAAGGTTATAGGCTAAAATGTACACTGCCCTCAATATGCCTTTCACACCCCACTTCAAACACACATTTACCTTTGCAATTTGTTTACTTACCTACCAATCTGTTTTGGTACATTACCAAAAGCATTTTCTACATTACATCAACATTACTTTGGGCAGATTACCATTACCCTCAACACACCAATTATAATTCACATTTACAATTTCTAAGTACCATTACATACACACCTAACCATTACAAATTTTACATACACTTTACAATATCAATCTACATACATATCATCAATCCTTCTAGGTCAATATTCTGCCTACACTTCCTTCAATATATACATTTACTCAAGTGTTCCCAAGCTGCCGCAAACCTTCTTCAACATCAAAGTGCCGTCCAACTTACCAATTCCCATCCAAGTGCATAAATCACCATATAAACATGAATTAATTCACTAGGTTACTAAATCACCATGATCAACATTATTTTTCATAATTATATGCACAAATATCTCATCAAAAACGTGACTCATGGCTGTCCAAAATGAAAACAACAATAACTCTTCAAACTCAAAATTTTCCTTCACCAAACCAATACCCATAACATGCACACAAAACTTAACAAAGGAATTCTCAAAAAATGTAAACTTACCTTTGATTGTAACTTGCTAAACCTTCACCAAACTTCTCAAATTTGGTATCAATATCTTCCTTGTGATGTGTAGACAAAGTTTAATGAAGAACCCTAGGTGATTTGAGTTTGAAATGAGGGGATGGATCAAGCTTTACACAAAACGCCCATGGAGGTTTCAAGGTTCTTCAATTCGGCAATGTTGAGCCAAGTGAGGAAGATGAACTTTGAGTGGGAATAATCTGCCCACTTACAAGTATAATTAATCATTTTAATGTTCTTAGTGGTCCACTAGCAAAATTAAATCATATTTTAAGCTAACTTCCCACTTATTCCACATTTAACCCATGATTTTAGCTATTTTCTTTAGGTACCACCAAATTAATTTTTCATTTCATTTTCTAAGTGTAATATTATTTATTTTTAATGGACATTTAGGTCAAAAGACAATTTGGGGTGTCAAATGACCATAATGCCCCTGTTCGGGTTACGTTCCCGATTTTTCAGATACTAGGTTTTGTCTGTTTTTCGATTTCTCACTTTTCTTTGTACTAATTATTTAATTTTTCTTTGATCTTTCTAATGATATTTATTCTTCAACAAGGGTCTATTTAAGTCCTAAAAATATTTTCCAGGGTTCCCCGCAGTCCAGGGCTAGTCAACGGTCCACGCCGTGACTTCCCGGTGCGGTCACCCATCGTTAGGTTTCCCGGCTCGTTTAACTTGGTCACATTTCTTTGCTATCATTTTTCCTTTGTTTTTCTTGTACTTTCTTTTCTTGTATTTCATTATTTTATGTCTCCTCTCTCATATCAAGGTACGGTTCTAGGCATCCTAGCTGTCCGGACAACACTAGTCACCGGAGCAGCAGAACGCACTACCGAACTTTGGGGTGTTACATAAGGGAGATGTATATTTTTGGCAGCCATGGAAACTCCATAAAAATAGTTTATCCTTGCATGTAAATGGTAGATTAAAGTGTTGTTTAAGTGTTTATGTGTGTAGGAATAAATTGGGTGATGTATACTAAGTATATGTGAATGTACACTTAATTTTGGAAGCTTGGAAATTAATTCAAGGGGAGGTACAATTCGGCAATGTGAATGGTGGACCAAAATATGTTGCTTCATGGTTTGGTTTATAAAATATTACTGTTGAATTATGGTACTTGTTATGGTAGCCTGTATATGTGTATAAGGGTTTGAGTTTAGACATGTTGATGAGCTAGGTTATGTAGTTAAGTTGTGTGTAATTTGGACTTGGTAAATTCTATACTATAAGGTGCATATTGAGTGTGGTTATAAGCTGCCAAAATGACAAAAAATGTGTTGTGAAATGTGTTTATGTTATGGTACAAAACAGAAATGGCATGAATGTGTAACTAGGTAAGTGTTAAAAGTGTATTTGGTATGTGATGAAGAGTGTTGCAATAGGGCAGTGTGTATTTTGGCCTAGAACCTTAAGTGTGTGGCTCCAATTGGTATGAGACCAATTGGAGGTGAAACTAGGCACAAAAAGTGCCAACTTTCATGAACGAAGCTTACCAAAATTCTGCTTAGAAGGTACTTAAAAAATGACCAAATCCGGATTAGTGCATTAAAGGCCTGAAAATTTACCATTTGGGCAGCAGTTAGTGTTTTGGCCATAACTCACTCAAAACAGGTCCAATTGACCTGAAATTTTTACCATGAATAGATGAGACATATATCTACAAGCCTTATGATGACATGAAAGACCAGAAATGACCATAAGCAAGTCAAATAGCTTGCACAAGTTCGGGTTCAAAAACTGGCCGAACCTAAAATGACCTAAAGTGACTAATTTTGGTACATTCTGACCAGCAATAGGAAAATAACCATAACTTAACCTAGTAAACTCAGAATGACCTGAAATTTTGCCCCGCATGCAATAAGACATAGATCTACAAGTTCGTAATTTTAACCGAAAAACCAAAGGAACTAGGTCATCCAGCTAGGTCAAATTAGTATACCGGGATCCGACAAATTGCAATAAAACGTAATATACATGGAAATGAATTTGGTAACATGTACTAATACCAAAAGGCTATTAAATATGACACATTGATAACATTAAAACCTAATTCACCTAGACTGCATCGAGGGTCAACATCTTAGGTTGACTAAGGGAATAATAGAATTCAATGAATTAATTATTAAGTATTATCGTTAGAGACAGTTTAAATGAGCACTGAAACACTTCAAATTGTGTTTCTCAGTTAGCAAAGACTGAGGGAAGGGGAAGGAAACACTGGGTCAGAGCCAAGAGACAGTTATCAGAGGTTTGTGCACAACAGTTATTTCTTTTGAATTTTTCAATTGAATCAAATTATGACTATTTGTATATTATTGTTTTAAATTGTGGAAATGTGTTTGAATGGATACTTATTGCTTGAAAAGCATTGTAAATGGTTTGAAACTGTGAGAAATTATTTAAATGATATTTGATGGATACTTATTGATGCAAGAGCATTGTAAATGGTTTGAAACCACAGCTATCATGTATATTGATTGAATTCCTCGCTAGCTTGTCTAGTGGGATGAATTGAATTCCCTCTCTAGCTGAAGTGTTGAGGTGTGTGCCTGTTGAGGACGAATAGAATGAGTACTCATATTTTTGCTAGCTAGCTATGTTATTCCTCATTAGCCATCGGCTTTTAGGATAAATTGAATACCTCATTTGCCATCGGCTTTTGGGATGAATTGAACTTTGGAACATGATTAAGCTGTGTGTGATTTATTGATATGTATTGTGAGATTGTGAAATGGAGACTAAATTCTTTATGACATTCATTGTCTTTGAATTTAACTATGATTTTAAGTATCCACTATTTATATGACTTATGATTTGTGATTTAAAGTTGTATTTGATTACTGCTGTGCACCACTGAGACAATGGCTCAGCGATAGCTTTTCATTGCTGTCGCAGGTAGATAGACTGACAGGGTAGCAGACTAAGCTACTAGGGCAACACTGAGAGATCATCGGGTATATTGAGTATACCGTATTTTGCATTTTGTATTGTAATGTATGTTCACTGTATGTATATAGTGTTCTTGGTTTTGAGCAGTTGTAAATTAAAATTGTACATTGAAGTTGTAAAATAAATTGTGAATTATTTTGGCTTGCGAAATTTGTACTATATTTCTTTTATCTCACCCTTTGGAAATATTGAAAAATTATTGTGGATTTAGTTGAGAAACATATTGTGTTGATTAACTGTTGCAGTTGAGATTGAGAAATATATTTGAAGTGCTTTTTACAGGTTTTCTGAAGAACTGTTTTATTCAAAATACAGATAGCACTCTGCCAAAATTTTTACAGAAATTACTAATAATTCAAATGTGTTAGCTATTTCACTTTAGTTCAAAAAATTTTTAACACCTGTAAATAGTGCTCACCACTGTAAAAAGAAGTAAGAAAAGTTTTAAAATCCCTTTTAGTGTATTTAATGGGTTATCAGTAGACGAAGTTGGTAATTCATTAGGTATACTACAGGATCATGTTATGCCTTACAGAGGGGTAGGGTGTGACATTCTATTGACCCTGACCTCCTGTCCTAGCGGACTTGTTACTAGCACCTCAAAGTCCATTTTTGTACATGGAACAATAATGCAATCAATGATGCTAGCACTCACATAAGAATGGGTAGAACCCGGATAAAATAACACAAACACACCTTGATTAAAAGTTGAGAAGGTACCAGCCACAATATCAGATGTCTCGGCCTCTTCTCTCTGTCTCATTGTGTAGACTCTGACTAGAACACTGCCTTGCTCTGATTGATTCACTGTGCCTTGGCTGCCTGCTGGACTACCTCTACCCCTGCCTCTACCTCTGCTAGGTGGTTGTGAACCTCTGGTGATAGGATTTTGAACTGACCCTTTAGCAGTAGTAGGAGGTGGTCCAACTCTACGAGTACTGGTGCAATCTTTAGCAAAGTGCCTTGTGCCTCCACAGTTATAACAGGCTCCTATGGCCTTGTAGCACACCCCACGATGATTTCTTCCACAAGTTTCACATTGGCGGGGAGGGTAGGAACTTCTGGTACTCTGCTGACCAGATAAAGGAGGTTTCTGTCCTGAAAACCTTCCCCTATCGGACTTTCTACCAACTCTGTTGTGTCCCCCATGGTTCTTCCTCTTTCGAGTAGGACCACTGGAACTTTGTTCTACTGACTTTCCCTCTTTTTCTGTCTTCTCTACTTTCTTTTTCTCAGGGGCCGCTTCAGATTCAATTCTTTCTAATTATAGGGCTTGAGAAATAAGCTCAGAGAAGTTGTTATGTTTGAATCTGACCACTTGTAATCTGATACTGGGCTTCAAGCCGATTTCAAACCTCTTACATCTCTCCCTACTGGTAGAAAGTAGACTTACTGCATAGTGGCTCAGGCGGGAAAATTCCCTTTCATATTCAGCCACCGATCTAGTCCCCTGTTTCAGACTTAGAAACTCTTGCAGCTTATGGTCGACATAAGCATCACGAACATATTTTTGTCTAAACTCCCGTAGAAAATCATTCCATGTTAGCACTGAAGGTTCTACCAGACTATGGGGAATGGTTTTCCACCAGTCATATGCATCCCCCTATAGCAGAGGCACTGAATATTCAAATCTGAGCTCTTCTGTACAATGTAGCTTCTTGAACACCCTATCCATTTTCTCTAACCCCTATTCTGCCTCTAGAGGATCTACTATCCCCTTGAACTCAGTAGACCCATATTTCATCAATTTGTCATACTGCCTAGCTGAAGACTGTGGTTGTACCACTAGTGTCTATAGTGGGGCTTGAGTAGGCATGTTACCAGCCATTTGTTGGAACATTGCAGCCATCTGCTGAGCGAACTGAGCAGGGAACTGTGGTACTGAGGGGGCTGGTGCAGTTAATCCATTGAGATTATGTAGGCTGGGGTATCCCCTTGTACCTCAACCTCTATAGATTGATCGACTGAACGATCCCCTTCTTCCATAGTCGATTTGAGGATCTTAGACCTCCTGAACAAATAACACAAGGAGATTTCCTCCCGTTAGTGTATATTTATAATGTAATGTACTGCATGTATCAAATAATGACATTGATCAGTTGTACTATGAAGAAAGAATATTCACATTACAGGTGAAAATAGAATTTAAAAACTAGCTCTGATACCACTTAAACATGTCACACCCTACCCCTCTGTAAGGCATAACATGATCCCGTAGTATACTTAATGAATTACCAAACTTCGTCTACTGATAACTCATTAAATACACTACAAGGGATTTTAAACCTTTTCCTACTTCTTTTTACAGTGGTGAGCACTATTTACAGGTGTTAAAAAAAAATTTTTTTAACTGAAGTGAAACCAGATAACACATTTGAAGTATTAATAATTTCTGTAAAAATTTTGGCAGAGTGCCATCTGTATTTTGAATAAAACAATTTCTTCAAAAACCTGTAAAAAGCACTTCCAATATTTTTTTCAATCCCAAACTCCAATATCCAATCAACACAATAAGTTTCTTAGCATTTGCCAACTCAAATCCACAATAATTTTCTAGTGTTTTCAAAAGCTGAGATAAAAGAAATATATCACAAATTTTACAAGCCAAAATAATTTACAAATTTAGTTTACAACTTTAATGTACAATTTTAATGTACAATTTTAATTTACAACTGCTCAAAACCAAGAATAATATATACATACAGTGAACATATATTACAATACAAAATGCAAAGTATGGTATACTCAATATATCCGATGAACTCTCAATGTAGCACTAGTAGCCTAGTCTGCTGCCCTATCAGTCTGTCTATCTGCGACAGCAATGAAAAGCTATTGCTGAGCCAATGTCTCAGTGGTGCACAACATTAACAAAATGCAACTTTAAATCATAAATCATAAGTCATATAAATAGTGGATACTTAAAACCATAGTTAAATTCAAAGACAGTGAATGTCATAAAGAATTTAAACTCCATTTCACAATATCACAATAAATATCAATAAATCATACACACAGCTTAATCATGTTCCAAAGTCTAATTCGTCTCAAAAGCCGATGGCTAGTGAGGAATAACATAGCTAGCTAGCAATAATATGAGTACTCATTCTATTCATCCTCAACAGGCACACACCTCAACACTTCAACCAGAGAGGGAATTCAAAGTCAATTCATCCCACTAGACAAGCTAGCGAGGAATTCAATCAATATACATGATAGTTGTGGTTTCAAACCAATTGCAATATTTTCAAACAATAAGTATCCATCAAATTTCCGTTCAAACAATTTTTCACAATTCAAAATAATGACATACAAAATTCTCATAATTTATTTCAATTGAAAAGTTAAAAGAAATAATTATTATGCACAAACCTCTAATAAATGTCTCTTGGCCCTGACTCAGTGTTTCCTTCGCCTTCCCCGAGTCTTTGCTAACTGAAACACATAATTTGAAGTGTTTCAGTACTCATTTAAACTGTCTCTAACAATACAGCTTAATAATTAATTTATTGAATTCTATTATTTTCCTTAGTCAACCTAAAATGTTGACCCTCGATGCACTCTAGGTGAATCAGGTTTAATGTTACCAATATGTCACATTTTATAACCTCTTAGTGTTAGTACATGTTACCAAATTCATTTTCAAGTATATTGCATTTTATTGCAATTTGCCGGATTTCGGTATACTAATTTGACCTAGCCGGATGACCTAGTTCCCTCAGTTTTCGGGTTTCAGTCCAAACTACAAACTTCTAGGTTTATGTCTTATTGCATGCGGGGTGAAATTTCAAGTCATTCTGAGTTGTGTAGACCATGTTATGGTCAATTTACCAATGTTGGACAAAATGCATCAAAATGGTAAGTTAGGTCATTTTTAGGTCACTTTTGGTTTGGCCAGTTTTGGTACATGAAATTGTGCAAGCTATTTGGATTGGTTCTGGCCATTTCTGGGCTTTAGTGTCTTCATTGGAATTGTAGATCTATGTCTAAACTATTCATGGTAAAAATTTTAGATCAATTAGAACTGTTTTGAGTGAGTTATGTCCAAAGCACTAACTACTACCCAAATGGTCAATTTTCAGGCTTTCAAGTCACTAATCCGAATTTGGTCATTTTTTAACTCACCTTCTAGGTAGAATTTTGGTAAGCTTCCTTCGTGAAAGTTGGCACATTTTGTGCCTAGTTTCACCTCCAATTGGTCTCATATCAATTGGAGTCACACACTTAAGGTTCTAAGCCAAAACACACACTGCCCTACTACACACTTCTCATCACTTACCAATTACATATTCAACACTTACTAAATTACCTTCTTCATGCCAATTCTGGTTTATACCTTACCACTAATACATTTAACAACACATTTTGGTCATTTTGGACAGCTTGTAGCCATTCTCAATATGCACACTATAACACAGAATTTTCCAAAGTCCATTTACACCATTTAACCACATGAACATACCCCATTTACATACCAATTCCAAACCATTATACATATATCCATATTGCCATCAATAACAACATCTTAAACAACTATAAACAAGTAAAAGCAAGCTACATATACTAAATTTTCATGGCTGCCAAAATGTACATCTCCATTAAAACATCAAACTTCAAAAATTCTTCCATAAATCAACTACCCACAACCTTGGTTACACTTTTAATGAAACAAGAATTGAAAACACTTACTTACCACTTTTGAAGTTCTTCAAAACCTCACAAAAACTTAACTTTCTTGATCCTAGTATGCTGTCCAAGGTATAGTGGTCAAGTTTAGTGAAGGAACTTAATGGAAAAAGTGGCTAGAACATGGTGAACTTGAGCTTGGAGTGTGGACGGCCATGGAGGACTCCCATGGAGTTTTGGCTGGTTCTCTTCCTATGGTTGAAGATGAGTGCTGCACCTCCTAAGTGTCCCTTTAGGTGTCCAAATGCTGAAGTTAGTGGAGCACTAAGTGAGTTTATGATTTATTTAATCAAAAATTTCCAATTTCCCACATTTAACCTCTTTTCTTTTACTATTTATATAATGTACCACCATTTTAATTTTTCATGACATTTTCAAAGTGTAATATCTTTTATTTTTTATGGACATTTAGGTCAAAAGGAAACTCGGGGTGTCAAATGACCACAATGCCCCTAATCGGGTTGCATTCCCGATTTTTCGGTAACACCGAGTTTTTTCGTTTTCTCGATTTCTCGTTTTTCTTTGTACTAATTAATTAATTTTTCTTTGATATTTCTAATGATATTTATACTTCAATAGATGTTTATTTAAGTCCTAAAAATATTTTCCAAGGTTCCCTGCAGTCCAGGGCTAGTCAACGGTCCACGCTGCAACTTCCCAGTGCGGTCACCCATCACTATGGTTTTCGGCTCGTTTAACTTGGTTACATTTCATTACTATTATTTTTTCTTTGTTTTTCTTGTATCTTCTTTTCTTGTATTTCATTATTTTATGTCTCTTCACCCATATCTAAGTGTATTTCTAGGCATCCTAGCTCTCCGGACAGACACTGTCATCGAAACGGTATAACGCACTACCGAACATAGGGGTGTTACACCTTTCGGCCTCATTCGGGACAATCTCCTTTCCGTGGCGGCTCAGCCTTACAAATTCCTTTTCATACTTGGCCACTGTCAGCTGTCTCTGCCTCAAGTTAATGAACTCTCTTCTTCTCTCTTCTAGGTATACACTACCCACATATTTCTTCTTGAATTATGAGAGGAAGAAGTCCCAATTTATTACTTCTGGCTGCACTTCACTAGACACTGTATCCCACCATTGGTAGGCATCATCTTGTAACAGAGATACAGCAGCTTCTAGATTTTTCTCTGGAGTGCAATGGAGTTGTTTTAAAACCCTTCCTGTTCTGTTTAACCAATTTTCAGCTGTAACAGAATCATCTTCTCTCTTGCCAAAGAAATCCACTGCTCCAAATTTTCTCAGTCTTTCCAGGTGTGATTTATACTGTGGAGGTAGTGGTGGTGGTGGCATTACCCCAGCCATTTGTCTGATGAATTCGGCCATTTGTTGAAACTTGGCCTGTGGAGGCTGAGCAGGCTCTGCTAGAGGTGGCGGAGTAGGTTCTCCCCTACCCCCAGTCTCAGCTGCTGCAAGTGGAGCATGACTCTCCACTTCCTCCTCAACTGCCCTCTGAGATGTGGGGTCCATATCCTATTCAAAATAACAAAGACAAACAGATCTGCATTAGTGTCACCTTGACTCTTACAAATACAATGCATGGTACGGACTCGATATAGGCCCAGAAATGCCTAAACCGTGCTCTGATACCACTAAATGTGACACCCCTTACCTGTCTTACCCGTCTATAGTATAGCCGACTAAGATAGGTAACATAGTGTACCGGAACACTCTATTTTATTTCAATCATTTTTATCTTTCCTAATTTAGTTCTTTCATGGTTATGAAGTATAATTTGTGAAATATCATTCATTGAAGTCATTTATTGAAATTATAAATTTATTTGAGGCTCCGCAAATTTTATAGAAAATCCGGCAGAGTACGGACTAAAAATGGATAAAACAGTTCTTCAACAGGTTCAAAATTTTCTCAGTCATTCCCAAACTCCATTTCATCAACGAAATCTCAATATTTTTTAACAAAAATTCCATTTCTCATTCATTCATTTCCTATGATATTCATATACAAGTCATAAATAAATATTCACTTCTTTATTCATAAACAAAATTTTTGCTATTTACATTAATACCAAAATACATTACATAAGTCTCAATTATACATGAGAAAATAAAAGTCAATTACAAAACACCAAAATGAAACCTAGTGTCCTACCAATGCACTGACGTCGGTGAGGTGACACGGACACTATACAGAGTTGCAAATCATCTCACCTAATATGTGATCTACTGGACTCTCGGTCGGTCTCTCCAGAAGCTACGTGTGGCAAAAAGCAACGCGCTAAGCAATGATGCTTAGTGGTGCCAATAAAAAAATAAAAGGAAATAACAGAAAATAAATATGCAGTGTATGTTCTGATGTCTTATATAGACAATTTTTTGATCATTATTGGTAATCTTATTTATTATGTACTTGTTCTATTCATTATTTCATTAAATTTGTTCACTTTCATTTTTAGTTGCCCAAGTAACTTATATTGGATGACTGGACTGCATAAACGGGTAAACTGGCACTGGGTATCAAGTATCTCGGGCCGTCACACCATCGGTCACATATGTATCTCCCGATGCAAATGTAATGACTAATAAGTCAGATAAAAATTAGGCACAAGGCCAAGTATCAACATAATGTCGAATAGCTAAAAGCCATAAAATCACGTAATGGCATAATGCCATGTGCGATCGCTAATCGAACCCTATTGGCATGCCAACCTATCCAAACCAATCTTGCTAGGTGTACTAGGGCATGTTACACTTTTAAATTTTACAATTCTTGAAATTTAAGTTTAGGTGTTACTATTCATTTCATTAGTCAACTAAAATGTTGACTTTTGCATAGACAATAGGTATTTTGGTTCTAATACTCCCAACATACCACATTTTGCATTCCAAAGTTGTTGGTATTGGTTGCCAATACCATTTCTAAGCTTAGTATTAGTTATTCAAATTTTCAAATTTCAAGCCTTATATTTTATGTTCCATTAATCATTTTTACAGTAGGAATTTGGAAAAATTTTCTTCATGAAAGTTGTTCCTTATTTTGTCTAGTATTTTGTCTAGTTACATTTCCTTTTTTGAATCACTCCATTTGGAGTTTTGTAGCTCAAGTTATGGCCTAAACACCATAACTGGCCGGATTGGATAGAATCCAAATTCTGGGGAAAACTGGTTCTGCCAGATTTGGTAACCTAAGTTTGATTGGCAATTTGACTAGGTTATGGTCAGAATTTGGATTTGTGTTCTTCATGAAAGTTTTAGGTCGATGTCTCAGCTTTTTGCTGGTAAAATTTTAGGTTAATTGAAGTTGTCTACACTGAGTTATGACTAAATAAATAGACAATGTTCATTTGATCATTTTGCCCAGGCAGAATGCAAGTCACCCAGATTAGGGCAATTTTTAAGCTAACTTGGTTTGGTTTTCTAGGCAGGGTTTCTTCACCAAAGTTGTGCCATTATGTGTCTAGTTTCATATCCAATTAGCCTTGCACCAATTGAACCTCTACAACTCCTTTTATAACTACCCAAACCTGCTGGACTCATACTCAGTCCTGCAGGTCAGCCAAGGCAGCTCACCTAAACTCAAATCCAACATCCTTACTCACTTCAATTCTTTCTCACACACATTCAAATGGCCACTAATTGACCATTACAAGGTTAATAAACCATTACATGAGCAAACCCTAATGTTGTTATGTGTCCACATTTTCCATGTTCATACATGCCTAAACTTTGCATTTCACTTACGCAACTAGGTTCAATCACTCACAAGGGCTGCTCATAACCATTTTTCTACCAAGCAAAATCATCAAACCCTAGCTAACCCTAGCTGCAAAAATTTTTAGAGTGCACACACACATATTTTTATCTTGTTTTCTTACATTTCGTACTTACTTCATGCCATTAAACATGAATTTAATCAAAATAGCAAAAGTTTGGACACTAACCTTGATTTAGCTAATTCCCAAAGCTTGAGAACTCCTCTTTTTCTCTTTCTTTTTACTGCCCAAGACTTGCTCTAGGTGTAAGGGTAAATATTTGTGAAGCTAGGGTTTTGGGGTGATTTGAGTGGTGAACTCAAGCTTGGTGAAGCTTTAATGGAGTTTTCCTTCCTCTCTCTCTCTCTCTACGTTTTTGGCTGCCCCAAAGGATGAAGATAGCTGTTTAGTTCTTTAATTTTTATCTACTTTTATTCATTTTTAAGTAGTTTATAATGATGTGTCAAAATATGGTTGGGTGGGAGGATGTTTAATGACATCATAATGATGTGATAATTCAAATTTCTTTCATTTTATTTCCTTTTCTTGTCTACTTAATTTCAATTTAATTTTTAGCAACATTTATTCACATTTTGTGTCATAATAATTATTTACTTAACTGGACAAGTCGGCCAAAAATCACCTCTGAAGGCGAAATGACCAAAATGCCCTCCATTTGGCTTAACAGACCAAAATTGTCTGTACCAATTGAAAAATTTTTCTAAGCATTTTCTTGGTATTCTAATGCTATAGGAACCTCAATGACCCTTCTCTAGAGTCCCAAAAATTATTTTATGAATTTTCCCCTGGGTCTAGGGCTCCTAGTTGCGAGGACTGCAACTCCCACTGGGTTAGCCATCACTAGGGCACCGGCTCGTTTAACTTGGTTGTATTTTATTTCTAAAATTTTTCCTAAATTTTTCTTACTAATATTTGAGTTAATTATGGCTCCTTACTTTAGTTTAAATGTTTTTCCAGACATTCTAGCTGTCCGAACAGACATCGGTCACTGGAACAGTAGAATGTACGGAATTGCTATAGTGAGGATGTTACCTGTAGTGCCTCCAAAGCACTTTCACCAATGGAATATGCTTATTCCTCAACTCTTTCACTTCTCGAGCCAGGATCCGTATGGATTCTTCTTCATATGTGAAATCTGGTTGTACTTCAATTTCTTCCATGGAGATGACATGTGAAGCATCTGAGCGATATCTTCTTGGCATAGACACGTAGAACACATTGTGGATCTTGTCTAGCTCTGGTGGTAAAGCTAGCCTGTAGGCCACTGGACCCACACGTTCAATGACTTCATATGGGCCAATGAACCTAGGGCTTAACTTACCTTTTCTTCCAAACCTCAGTACCTTCTTCCACGGTGACACTTTGAGGAACACTTTATCGCCAACCACATATTCTATTTCTTTCCTCTTGAGGTCGGCATAAGATTTCTGTCTGTCTGAGGCAACCTTCAAATTAGCTTTGATTAGTTTTACTTTCTCCTCAGTCTGTTTTACCAGGTCTGAACCTACCAGTTTATCTTCGCCTAATTCAGTCCAGCACACTGGAGTTCTACATTTCCTCCCACACAATGCTTCATACGGGGCCATTTGGATACTAGCTTGGTAACTGTTGTTGCATGCAAATTCTGCCAGTGGGAGGTATCTATCCCAACTTCCCTCAAACTCAATAACACAACTCCTCAGCATATCTTCAAGGACCTAACTTATATTCCATGTTATTATTATCATTTTCGTTCAATATTTGTATTAGTTCAATTAGTTTCAATTGTTTACTTGGATTACTCTTTCTGATTGCCCATCCGTCTGAGGATGGAAAGCTGTGCTGAAGTGGAGTTGTGTACCCAAGGATTCATGCAATTTCTTCCAAAATCTCGATGTAAACCTTGGGTCTCGATCAAATATGATGAAAAGTGGAATTCCATGCAGTCTAACTATCTCACAGATATACAATTCTGTTAACTTCTCCAGTGAGTAATCAGTTCTAACTGATAGAAAGTGTGCTGACTTCGTCAATCTATCTACTATCACCCATACTGCATCATGCTTCTTCTGGGTGAGAGGTAGACCACTTACAAAATCTATGGTGACCCGATCCCATTTCCATTCAGGTATGCGTATAGGCTATAGCAAACCCGATGGAACTTGATGTTCTGCCTTGACTTGCTGACATGTCAAGCATGTAGTCACATAGTCAGCTATGTCCTTCTTCATACCAGGCCATTAATAATGAAGCTTCAAGTTATGATACATTTTTGTACTTCCTGGGTGCATAACATAAACACTGGTGTGTGTGCCTCTTTTAGGATACTGACTTTTAATTCCCTATCATCTAGTACATCTGCTTTGTAGTACAGACACCCATCTGCTTTCACCTCATAGTCAGTTGCTTTCCCCTCTGAGATTTTACTCACAGTAGTCTTTAATTTCTCATTTACCTTTTGCCCATCTAAAATCTTCTGTAGCAGGTTTAGCCTTACTTGCAACTCAGCCAAAATAGCTCCATCTCAAGGCAAGGATAGACGGGCATTCAATGATCTCAAAGCTGTGATGGATTTTCTGCTCAAAGTATCTACAACTACATTTGCCTTCCCAGGATGGTAGTCAATCACACAATCATAGTCCTTCAGAAACTCAATCCATCGCCTCTGTCTAAGGTTAAGCTCCTTCTGGGTTGGCAAGTATTTCAGACTTTTGTGGTCTGTGTAAATGTAGCACTTTTCACCATACAAGTAATGCCTCCATATCTTCAGTGCGAAGATAATTGCTACAAGCTCTAGATCATGGGTAGTGTAATTCTGTTCATGTGGCCTTAGCTACCTGGAAGCATAGGCGACCACCTTTCCCTCTTCAATCAATACACACCCTAACCCATTATGAAAGGCATCACTGTAGACCACAAAGTTCTTTCTTGACACTGGCTGTGTTAACACTGGTGCCTCTGTCAACATAGCCTTCAATTTCTTAAAACTGGTCTGACACTTATCATTCCAGTCAAATCTGACATTCTTGTGTGACAACTTGGTCATTGGAGCACCTATTAAAGAAAATCCCTTCACAAATCTTTTGTAATATCTAGCTAGCCCCTAGAAAATTCTGACCTCAGTTGTATTTCTGGGAGGCTTCCATTCCATCACTGCTTCTATTTTCTTGGGATCCACCCTAATCCCATCAGCTGACACTATGTGTCCGAGGAATGCAATCTCATTCAACCAAAAGTCACACTTGGACAACTTAGCATACAACTTCTTTTCTCTCAGGGTTTGTAGAACAATCTTTCAATGTTCACATGTTCTTCCCTGGACTTGGAATACACCAAAATATCATCAATAAAGACCACTACGAATCGATGTAGGTATGGATGGAAGATATGGTTCATAAAGTCCATGACTGCTTGTGGTGCAATTGTTAGGCCAAAGGGCATCACCAGAAACTCATAATGCCCATACCGAGTCCTGAATGCAGTCTTTGGCACATCTGCATCCTTCACCCTCAACTGATGATACCTTGATTTGAGATCAATTTTGGAAAATACTCCTGCTCCCTTCAACTGATCAAACAGATCATCAATTCTAGGCAACGGATATTTATTCTTCACAGTTACTTTATTCAACTATCGGTAATTGATGCATAACCTCAAAGTCCCATCCTTCTTCTTTACAAACAACACAGGAGCTCCCCATGGTGACACACTAGGGAGTTTGAACCCCTTATCCAGTAACTCCTATAACTAAATTTTCAGTTCTTTCAATTCTGTGTGTGCCATCCTATAAGGAGCAATAGAGATTGGTGCTGTACTCGGCAGTACTTCAATAGCAAATTCGACTTCCCTTTCTGGTGGCAAGCCAGGCAATTCTTCAGGGAACACATCTGGGAAGTCTCTTACTGTGGGTATGTCACACAGATCTGGCTTAGCCTGCCTAGTATCCACCACATGTGCTAGGTAGGCTTCACAGCAATTTCTCATCAGTTTTCTTGCAACTGTAACTGAGATGACATTGGACAAGAAATCTGTGCTTTCCCACACAACTGTAATCTCATTACCCTCAGGAGTTTTCAATGAGATCCTCTTCAACTTACAATCAACCATTGCTTTATGACGTGACAACCAGTCCATTCCCAAAATCACGTCAAACTCATAGAAAGGCAACTCAATCAAGTCTACCAAGAATTCATACCCCTGAATCCTTAACAGGTAACCCTTGTATACTTTGTTCACCACTACACTGTGGCCTCATGGATTAGTGACCAGAATGTCTTGGTCACTCTCCCCTAGTAATATCCCCCTTTCTACGAGTAGGTTGATGCAGATGTATGAATGAGTGGATCCTGGATCCACCAATGTATGCACAGATGTATTGTAGAGGGAAAACGTACCTCTAATGACGTCTAGGGCATCTTGCTCCTCCTGGCTCAGATGCAGGCTTTTGTAATGGTCCCACTGCCTCAGATTTCCTACCCCTTTGTGGTGCAGGAGCAGGTCTGTCTGTTTGTGTTGGAGCAGCTATAGTAGTTCTGCGTGGACAGTTCCTCAACTGATGCTCTGTCGACCCACACCTTAAGTAGGCACCATTCACTCTCCAACACTCCCCCTTATGCCATTTTAGGCAATGCGGGCATGCAGAAGATGCTGGGGCTGGTCCCCTAAACCCCGTCCCTGGAGAGCTGCCCACTGATGGTGTGGATTGACCTCTCCTAGGGGTGAACTGTGGCCTGGGCCCCTGGGACTGACCCTGACCTTGTGGTTGACCTGAACTCTGTGTAGGTGGACCTTTGAACTTCTTTCTTGGTGCAGGAGATGAGCCAAACTGACCTGGGCCCCTCTTCTACTGTCTCTCTCTTCTGGTCTGCTCACTTATTCTAACCTTTTTAACTTTTATTGTAGCTTCCACTAACTTAGTGAAGTCTGTAATTCTCAAGGCAGTGATCATGATCTTTATATTATCATTTAATCCCTCTTCAAATCTCTCATATCTTTCAGCGTCATTAGGGACTATCTCCCTTCTATAGCGGCTCAGTCTGATAAATTCCTTTCATACTCTGCCACTGTCAGCTGTCTCTCCCTTAGGTTAATGAATTCTCTTCTTCTCTCTTCTAGGTATACACTACCTACATATTTCTTCTTGAATTCTGAGAGGAAGAAGTCCCAAGTTATTAATTCTGGCTGCACTTTACTAGACACTATATCCCACCATTGGCAGGCATCATCTTGCAACAGAGATACAACAGCTTCTAGATTTTGCTCTGGAGTGCAGTGGAGTTATTTTAAAACCCTTCCTGTTTTGTTCAACTAGTTTTCGGCTGCAACAGAATCATCTTCTCTCTTGCCAAAGAAATCCACTACTCCAAATTTTCTTAGTCTTTTTAGATGTAATTTCTGCTGTGGAGGTGGTGGTGGTGGTGGTGGCATTACCCCAACCATTTGTCTGAAGAATTAGGCCATTTGCTGGAACATGGCCTGTGGAGGCTGAGTAGGCTCTGCTGGAGCTGGTGGAGCAGGTTCTCCCCTACCCCCAGTCTCAGCTGCTGCAGGTGGAGCATGACTCTCCACTTCCTTCTCAACTGCCCTCTGAGATGTGGGGTCCATATCCTATTCAAAATAAAAAAAAAAAACAAATAGATCTGCATGTCACACCCTACCCCTCTGTAAGGCATGACATGATCCCGTAGTATACCTAATGAATTACCAACTTTGTATACTGATAACCCATTAAATACACTACAAGGGATTTTAAAACTTTTCTTACTTCTTTTTACAGTGGTGAGCACTATTTACAGGTGTTAAAAAAATTTTTGAACTGAAGTGAAACAGCTAACACATTTGAAAAAATAATAATTTCTGCAAAAATTTTGGCAGAGTGCCATTTGTATTTTGAATAAATCAGTTCTTCAAAAACCTGTAAAAAGCACTTTAAATATATTTCTCAATCTCAACTCCAATATTTGATCAACTCAATATGTTTCTCAACTCAAATCCACAGTAATTTTTTAGTATTTTCAAAGGCTGAGATAAAAGAAATATAGTACAAATTTTACAAGTCAAAATAATTCACAATTTATGTTACAACTTCAATGTACAACTTTAATTTACAACTGCTCAAAACCAAGAACACTATATATATACAGTGAACATACATTACAATACAAAATGCAAAATATGGTATACTCAATATACCCGATGATCTCTCAGTGTAGTACTAGCAGCCTAGTCTGCTGCCATCTACTGCGACAAAGAATGAAAAGTTATCGCTGAGTAAAATTTACTCAGTGGTGCACAACAATAATTTGAAATGCGATACATAAATCTTTTATTGACAATTCACAAATCAAATAATTTACAATTCCATTTTACAATTTACAAGTTCATATAACACCATTTGATCAAATAACTGAATAATACAGTTTTGCCAATCAACAACACAATTTGATCAAATAGCTGAATAATACAGTTTTGCCAGTCAATAACACCATTTGATCAAATAACTGAATAATACAGTTTTGCCAATCAAAAACACCATTTGATCAAATAACTGAAGAATACAATTTTGCCAATCAATAATACCATTTAAATGCTGCACAATTACATTTCACAAATTATCAAAGCTCATTATAGAAAAATATTGAGTCAAATAATTTAATAAACACAGTGTTGCCAATTCATACACAACTTAAGCCATGACACAAAGTTTCCGATCAATGCCGTGTTGTACACCACGACAAAGCAATCTACAACCCCGCTAATCAAAATCAATGAGGGAGGAAGCTAGCTATATAATGAGTACTCATCCGATCTCAACCTCAACTGGCAAGCTAGAGAGGGAGGAAAATAAACGATCTCAACCCCATAAATGGAGGAGGAATAATGTGATACTGTCATGCTAAGTGTGAACACAAAATCAATTCCAAACATTTTATTCAAATGATTCGTGAGAATCCAATAAATTTCCAAAGTCATAATTTCATTCACAAAATGGCAACACAATTCATAACTAACTTCAATTTTCACAAATCACACTAAATAAAATTTTCCACAGTTTTAAACCATTTACAATGCTTTTCAAGCAATAAGTATCCATTCAAACACATTTCCATAATTGAAAACAATAATATACAAATAGTCATAATTTATTTCAATTGAAAAATTCAAAAGAAATAATTATTGTGCACAAACCTCTGATAACTGTCTCCTGGCCTTGACTCAGTGTTTCCTTCCCTTTCCCTTAGTCTTTGCTAACTGAGAAACACAATTTGAAGTGTTTCAGTACTCATTTAAACTGTCTCTAATGATAATGCTTGATAATTAATTCACTGAATTCTATTACTTGCTTAGTCAACTTAATATGTCGACCCTTAATGCATTCTAGGTAAACTAGGTTTGAATGTTACTGATATGTCACATCCAATAGTCTTTTAGGGTTGGTACATGTTACCCAATTCATTTCCATGTATATTGCATTTTCTTGCAATTTGCTGAATTCTAGGATACTAGTTTGACCTAGCCGGACGACCTAGTTCCCTTGGTTTTCGGGTTTCGGTCAAAACTAAAAACTTGTGGATCTATGTCTTATTGCATGTGGGGCAAAATTTCAGGTCATTCTGAGTTATGTAGACCAAGTTATGGTCATTTTACTATTTCTGGTCAAAATGCATCATAATTGGTCACTTTAGGTCATTTTAGGTCATTTTAGGTTCGGCAAATTTTTGGATCCGAACTTATGCAAGCTTTTTGACTTCCCTATGGTCATTTATGGGCTTTGGTGTCTTCATAAGACTTGTAGATATAGGTCTTAACTATTTATGGTAAAAATTTCAGGTCAATTGGACCTGTTTTGCGTGATTTATGGCCAAAACACTAACTGCTGCCCAAATGGTCAATTTTCAGGCCTTAATTGCACTAATCCGGATTTGGTCATTTTTCAAGTTACCATACAAGCAGAATTTTGGTAAGCTTCCTTCATGAAAGTTGGCACATTGTGTGCCTAGTTTCACCTCCAATTAGTTTCATACCAATTGGAGCCACACACTTAAGGTTCTAAGCCAAAACATGCACTGCCTTATTGCTCATTGTCCATCACTCATCAAATGATACATTTAACACTTACCAAATGACACATTCATGCCAATTCTGGTTTGTACCATAACCTAAACAAATTTCACAAAATATTGTTGGTCATTTTGGCAGCTTACAATCACACTCAATATGCACCACTTAGTACAAAATTTTTCAAGCTTCCAAATTTAAGTACACATTTACATATACTTAATATACATCACCCAAATAAATTCTTACAAACATAAACACTTAATCAACCCTTTAATCTACCATTTACAAGCAAGAATAAACTGTCCTCAAGGAGTTTCCATGGCTACCAAAAATAAACATCTCCCTTAGAACATCAAACTCCAAAATTTTTTCCACAATTCTAGTACCCATAACCTCCTCACAAACTTTAATGAAGCAATAACCAAAAATACAAACTTACCACTTTGAAAACTCTTTAAAACCTTTACTAAACTTGATCTTCTTGCTGTCTATCTACTGCCCAAGTGGTGTAGAACAGTTTTTGTGAAGGAAGCTAGTGAAAAATATGGCTAATCATGGTTGCATGGAGCTTGGCCATGGATGGCCATGGAGGTTCTTTAATGGAGGCTCACGGCTGGTGTTTGCAATGTTGAAGAAGATGAGCAATCTGCCCAAAATATGCTGATTATATGGCCACTTAATTGAGTTAGTGGACCACTAACTTAGATTAAACATTTAATATTCTAAAGTTTTCATATTCCCACATTTAACTCCTAATTTTTGCTATTTAAACTATGTACCACCAATTTAATTTTTCATGACATTTTCCAAGTGCAACATCATTTATTTTTAATGGACATTTAGGTCAAAAGACAACTCAGGGTGTCAAATGACTACAATGCTCCTGTTCGGGTTGCATTCCCGATTTTTCGATAACACCGGGTTTTGTCGTTTTTTGATTTCTCACTTTTTCTTTGTACTAATTAATTAATTTTTCTTTGATATTTCTAATGGTATTTATACTTCAATAGACATTTATTTAAGTCCTAAAAATATTTTCTAGGGTTCCCCGCGGTCTAGGGCTAGTCAACGGTCCACGCCGCAATTTCCCGGTGCGATCACCCATCGCTAGGGTTCTCGGCTCGTTTAACTTGGTTACACTTCATTGCTATTATTTTTCCTTTATTTTTCTTGTCTTTCCTTTTCTTGTATTTCATTATTCTATGTCTCCTCACTAATATTTAAATATAGTTCTAGGCATTCTAGCTATCCGGACAGACACTGGTCACCGGAGCAGTAGAACGCACTACCGAACATAGGGGTGTTACAATTCTCCCTCCCTTAAAATAAATTTCGTCCGCAAAATTTTACCTAATAGCCATCTTACAATAGTCATACATTTATTTTCTCCTTTCTATATGATCGTATAATCTTCTTTCCTTTGAATTTGTATAAGACTTTTAACAATCTAATACAACGTTTAATTTGTTTGTATAACACCAATCTCCTCTTACTATTGTGCTGTCTAATATTTCGGTTAATGTTTCTTCTTGAATAACCCTTGAGGTCATGTTAGAATCATTTATCTAGTCATTGATCCTCTGACTATTCTAGTCAATAGTCTTCCTCACATTCGTAACATTTCTTTGTTATATCTGAACCAACTGTTAGAATTTTTTACTTCCATAACTCTTTTTATCTATCAATATTCTATAACTTATGTCCTTTTGTACTAAACTATAACCTTTCGATACTCTAACTTTTGAGTTTTAGATCCCTAAGTAGGATTTTCAAACTTATTTCTAACAATTAAATTTGGTCCTGGCATAACTATACCAAAACAGATGCCGTTGGCAACTATTCTCATCTTGGTGTACTATTGAGTAGTACGTAGCTCTACACAATAATCTCAAGTCAGTACTGTAATTTGTAACTTACAGTATAAACATCAAGAACATTGCACAGTTACTACGATACATCCCAATAGATTAAATTTTCTGATATTTTATCCTTTTCGAATTTACTGATATTCGAATCTTATTCTAATTATAATATCCATTAACAATTACTAACAGTCACATCCTTGCCCTCATCTAGAGCAATTCTATTACTGTAACTTACTTTTACGTCCTCTTGCCTTATATCAAGTAGGCTCGCCAATTAGCTTTATAATTTATGGTGTGTTAGAAAATACTTTTTGCCGATAAACTCTTTCAAAACCTATTTCACTTATTATCACAATCCTTATCTTAAAGGACTAATCACTAATGCATCAAAATTTATTCCCCTGTAAAGGAATAACAACAGAACATATAATTCTAACACTAACATAAAAGTATACAGATTCTAGGTCAAACAATACATAAACGAAGAGTGCCATTCTTCTTCTTAACAAACAATACTGGTGCTCCCCATGGTGACACACTAGGGCGGATGAAGCCCTTTTCAAGTAGTTCTTGCAACTGTACCTTCAACTCCTTCAACTCTTCTGGTGCCATTCTGTATGGTGTGATGGAGATTGGATCCACACCAAGCAGAATATTAATTTCAAACTGCACCTCTCTCTTCGGAGGAAATCCTAGCAATTCATCAGGAAACACATCTGGAAAGTCATATACTGTAGGGATGTCCCTCCATGCTAGACTCCCCACTTGGGTGTCTACCACATGTGACAAGTATGCTTCACACCCCTTTCTGATCATTTTTCTGGCTAGTGCAGCCGAAATGACGTTTGATGGCAATAGCTGCCTCTCCCCATGTATTACCACATCACTGTACTGAGGGAGACCAAAAGTGACTGTCTTTAGTCTACAGTCAATCATTGCATGATCCTTAGCTAACCAATCCATGCCCAAGATGATATCATAATCTCTGAAGGGCATTTCAATGAGATCAGACAAAAAAGTATGTCCTTGGATTATCAAAGGGCAATCCCTATACATTCTATTAACCCTGACCTATTGTCCTAACGGACTTGTTACTAACACCTCAAAGTCCATTTTTGTACATGGAACAGCAATGCAATCAATGATGCTAGCACTCACATAAGAATGGGTAGAACCCAGATCAAATAACACAAACACATCTTGATTAAAAGTTGAGAAGGTACCAGCCATAACATCAGATGTCTCGACCTCTTCTCTCTGTCTCATTGTATAGACTCTGACTGGAGCACTACTGGAGCACTGTCTTGCTCTGATTGTTTCACTGTGCCTTGGCTGCCTACTGGGTTACCTCTGCCCTTGCTTCTACCTCTGCTGGGTGGTTGTGAACCTCTGGTGACAGGGCTCTGAACTAACCCTTCAGCAGTAGTAGGAGGTGGTCCAACTCTACAGGCACTGGTGCAGTCCTTGGCAAAGTGTCCTATGCCTCCACAGTTATAACAGGCTCCTATGGCCTTGTAGCATACCCCACCATGATTTCTACCACAAGTTTCACATTGGCAGAGAGGGTAGGAACTTCTAGTTGTTCGACGACTGGACCTTGGTGGTCTCTGCCTTGATGATCCACCTCTGTTATATCCCTGAGCTCGGGGCTCCATAAATTCTTTTCTCTTTCTCAAATTACTGCTTGAGCTCTGACCCATAGGTTTCTCCCTCTTCTCTATTTCATGTTGCCCTTGTGGGGGTTGGGTTTGTACTTGGGCTTGGGCTGACAGAGTATCAGCCATTTGTTGAAAGAAAGTGGCCATTTGCTGGGCCATTTGTGCAGCAATTTGTACCGGTAAAACTAGTACAGTCGGGCCTTCGACACTTTGTGGAGCTGGGGCCTCAACTTGTACCTCAGCCTCTATCGATTGATTGACTAAACAATCTCCCTTTTCCATTGTCAATTCGAGGATCTTAGACCTCCTGAACAAATAACACAAGGATATTCCTTCCCGTTAGTGCATATTTATAATGTAATGTACTGTATGTATCAAATAATGAAATTGAGCAGTTGTACTATGAAGAAAGAATATTCAAATAACATGTGAAAAAAGAATTTAAAAACTTTACTCTGATACCACTAAAACATGTCACACCCTACCCCTCTGTAAGGCATGACATAATCCCGTAGTATACCTAATGAATTACCAACTTCGTTTACTGATAACCCATTAAATACACTACAAGGGATTTTAAAACTTTTCTTACTTCTTTTTACAGTGGTGAGCACTATTTACAGGTGTTAAAAAAAATTTTTGAACTGAAGTGAAACAGCTAACACATTTGAAAAAATAATAATTTCTATAAAAATTTTAGCAAAGTGCCATTTGTATTTTGAATAAAGCAGTTCTTCAAAAACCTGTAAAATGCACTTCAAATATATTTCTCAATCTCAACTCCAATATTTGATCAACTCAATATGTTTCTAAACTCAAATCCACAGTAATTTTTTAGTATTTTCAAAAGCTAAGATAAAAGAAATATAGTACAAATTTTACAAGTCAAAATAATTCACAATTTATTTTACAACTTCAATGTACAACTTTAATTTACAACTGCTCAAAACCAAGAACACTATATACATATAGTGAACATACATTACAATATAAAATGCAAAATATGGTATACTCAATATACCCGGTGATCTCTCAGTGTAGTACTAGCAGCCTAGTCTGCTGCCCTGTCAGTCTGTCTACCTGTGACAGCAAGGAAAAGTTATCGCTGAGTAAAATTTACTCAGTGGTGCACAACAATAATTTGAAATGCGATACATAAATCTTTTATTGAGAATTCACAAATCAAATAATTCACAATTCCATTTTACAATTTACAAGTTCATATAACACCATTTGATAAAATAACTGAATAATACAGTTTTGCCAATCAATAACGCAATTTGATCAAATAACAGAATAATACAGTTTTGCCAATCAATAACACCATTTGATCAAATAACTGAAGAATACAGTTTTGCCAATCAATAATACCATTTAAATGCTGCACAATTACATTTCACAAATTATCAAAGCTCATTATAGAAAAATTTTGAGTCAAATAATTTAATAAACACAGTGTTGCCAATTCATACACAACTTAAGCCATGACACAAAGTTTCCAATCAATGCCGTGTTGTACACCACGACAAAGCAATCTACAACCCCACTAATCAAAATCAATGAGGGAGGAAGCTAGCTATATAATGAGTACTCATCCGATCTCAACCTCAACTGGCACGCCAGAGAGGGAGGAAAATAAACGATCTCAACCCCATAAATGGAGGAGGAATAATGTGATACTGTCATGCTAAGTGTGAACACAAAATCAATTCCAAACATTTTATTCAAATGATTCGTGAGAATCCAATAAATTTCCAAAGTCATAATTTCATTCACAAAGTGGCAACACAATTCATAATTAACTTCAATTTTCACAAATCATACTAAATAAATTTTTCCACAGTTTCAAACCATTTACAATGCTTTTCAAGCAATAAGTATCCATTCAAACACATTTCCATAATTGAAAACAATAATATACAAATAGTCAAAATTTATTTTAATTGAAAAATTCAAAAGAAATAATTATTGTGCACAAACCTCTGATAACTGTCTCCTGGCCTTGACTCATGTTTCCTTCCCTTTCCCTTAGTCTTTGCTAACTAAGAAACACAATTTGAAGTGTTTCAGTACTCATTTACACTGTCTCTAACGATAATGCTTGATAATTAATTCACTGAATTCTATTACTTGCTTAGTCAACCTAATATGTTGACCCTCGATGCATTCTAGGTAAACTAGGTTATGGAGACCAAGTTATGGTCATTTTACTATTTCTGATCAAAATACATCACAATTGGTCACTTTAGGTCATTTTAGGTCATTTTAGGTTCGACCAATTTTTGGACCCGAACTTGTGCAAGCTTTTTGACTTGCCTATGGTCATTTCTAGGCTTTAGTGTAAGACTTGTAGATATAGGTCTTAACTATTCATGGTAAAAATTCCAGGTCAATTGGACCTGTTTTGAGTTAGTTATGGCCAAAACACTAACTGCTGCCCAAATTGTCAATTTTCAGGCCTTAATTGCACTAATCCGAATTTGGTCATTTTTCAAGTTACCTTACAAGCAGAATTTTGGTAAGCTTCCTTCATGGAAGTTGGCACATTTTGTGCCTAGTTTCACCTCCAATTGGTTTCATACCAATTGGAGCCACACACTTAAGGTTCTAAGCCAAAACACACACTGCCCTATTGCTCATTGTCCATCACTCATCAAATGATACATTTAACACTTATCAAATGACACATTCATGCCAATTCTGGTTTGTACCATAACCTAAACACATTTCACAACATATTTTTGGTCATTTTGGCAGCTTACAATCACACTCAATATGCACCATTTAGTACAGAATTTTTCAAGCTTTCAAATTCAAGTACACATTTACATATACTTAATATACATCACCCAAATAAATTCCTACACACATAAACACTTAATCAACCCTTTAATCTACCATTTACAAGTAAGAATAAACTGTCCTCAAGGAGTTTCCATGGCTGTCAAAAATAAACATCTCCCTTAGAACATCAAACTCCAAAATTCTTTCCACAATTCAAGTACCCATAACCTCCTCACAAACTTTAATGAAGCAATAACAAGAAACACAAACTTACCACTTTGGATACTCTTCAAAACCTTGACTAAACTTGATCTTGTTGCTGCCTATCTACTGTCCAAGTGGTGTAGAACAGTTTTTGTGAAGCAAGCTAGTGAAAAATATGGCTAAATCATGGTTGCATGGAGCTTAGCCATGGATGGCCATGGAGGTTCTTCAATGGAGGCTCACGGCTGGTTTTTGCAATGTTGAAGAAGATGAGCAATCTGCCCAAAATATGCTGATTATATGGCCACTTAATTGAGTTAGTGGACCACTAACTTAGATTAAACATTTAATATTCTAAAGTTTTTATATTCCCACATTTAACTCCTAATTTTTGCTATTTAAACTATGTACCACCAATTTAATTTTTTATGACATTTTCTAAGAGTAACATCATTTATTTTTAATGGAAATTTAGGTCAAAACATAATTCGGGGTATGAAATGACCACAATGCCCCTATTCGGGTTGCATTCCTGATTTTTCGGTAACACCAGGTTTTGTCGTTTTTCGATTTCTCACTTTTTCTTTGTACTAATTAATTAATTTTTCTTTAATTTTTCTGATGGTATTTATACTTCAATAGACATTTATTTAAGTCCTAAAAATATTTTCGAGGATTCCCCGCGGTCCAGGGCTAATTAACGGTCCACGCCGCAACTTCCCGGTTCGGTCACCCATCGCTTGGGTTCTCGGCTCGTTTAACTTGGTTACACTTCATTGCTATTATTTTTCCTTTATTTTTCTTATCTTTCCTTTTCTTGTATTTCATTATTCTATGTCTCCTCACTAATATTTAAATATAGTTCTAGGCATTCTAGCTATCCGGACAGACACTGGTCACCGGAGCAGTAGAACGTACTACCGAACATAGGGGTGTTACACTGCATTAGTGTCACCTCAACTCTTACAAATACAATGCATAGTATGGACTCGATCTGGGCCCAAAAACGCCTAAACCATGCTTTGATTGTCACACCTTACCCCTCTATCAGGCATAATATGTTCCCGTAGAGTACCTAATGAACTACCGAACTTTACCTACCGATAACTCTTTAAGTACCCTACAAGGGATTTTAAAACAATTTTCTTACATTTTGGAAGTGGTGAGTATTTTGGTAGGAATTAAAATCATTTATTCAAAGCTTAAAAACTAGTAAAAATTTTTATCCATTTTTATTTTTCCGCAAATTTTATAAAAATTTCAGCAGAGTGCCGTCTGTATTTTGAGAAAACAGTTCTTCAAATACTTGAGAAAAACACTTCCAATAAATTTTCCACAACTCCCAACCTTCAAATAATCTCAAGTCAACACAATTCAATTTATTCCACAATTCAACCAAAAATTTATCAACTCAAAATATTTCATAACTTCATTCATAGTGCATATAGTATGAAATTCACAAATACAAATCTTGATTTACAAACACAAAATCTAAAAATAATATTATTACAATTTATTATACAACTGCTCAACTTTACATTGATACATAAAACATTACAATATTTGCATCAAAATAACTACAAGGGTATAAAACAATATCCGTACAAAAAGATCAGTGTAGTCCTCAATATCAGTAGCAGCTCACTCTACTGCTTTCTCCTTGTTCTTATCTGCGATAGCAAAATAAGCTATCACTGAGTATAAAAATACTTAGTGGTGCACAATAAAAATTTAAAATACAATACATAAATCATTCATTGACAAAACACAATTTAAATGTTGCACAATTATATTTCACCAATTATCAAAACTCATTGCAGCAAAATCTTTGGGTCAAATAATTTAATAAACACAGTGTTGCCAATTCATACACAACTTAAGTCATGACACAAAATTTCTGATCAATGCCGTGTTGTACACCACGACAAAGCAATCTACAACCCCACTAATCGAAATTAATGAGGGAGGTGGCTAGCTAGCTAATGAGTACTCATCCGATCTACAACCTCAACTGGTAAACCAGAGAGGGAGGAAAAATAATCGATCTCACCCCATTAATGTAGGAGGAATAATAAGGCACTGTCATGCTAAGTGTGAAATAAAAATCTATTTCAAACATTTTATTCAAATAATTCATGAGAAATCCGATAGATTTCCAAAGTCATAGTTTCATTCACAAAGTGGCAACACAATTCATGATTAATTCCAATTTTTCATAAATCATACCAAATCAATTTTTTTCAATGACAAAATGCTCAAGTAAGGTTTATTGTGCACAAACCTGACGTGAGTCGCCTCTAGGCCTTGACTCAGTCTCTCAGACCTTCCAAGTCTTTTTCAGCTAAAACACACAGTTTCACAGTGTATCAGTACCATAACTTAGCATAAATCCAAAAATAAATTCAAATTCACTTTTATCTAGCTTATATCTGCTAAACTTGACGTTCTTTAAAATTTGTGTTTCGGGGTTACTATTCACTACACTATTCAAGTCAATTTGTTGACTTTCTAAGGCTTAATAGGTATGGGAATTCCAACTTCACCCACATACCACATTTTGGTCACTAAATTTGTTGGTTTTGGTTGTTCACTCAAATTCTAAGTCTTTTAGGCAATTTTGCAAATTTTCAGTTTTGGTGTCTAAAGTTGCACTGTTCCATTAGTCATTTTTCTATTAGAATTTGGCAAACCTTCCTTCATAGAAAATGTTTCCTATTGTCCTAAGTTTATTTTCCTTTTTGAATCACTCCAATTGGAGTTTTTTAGCTCAAGTTATAGCCATTTGAACCATGGCTGCCGGATTGGACTCAACCCAGATTTTCTGGGCAAATTTTGGTTCTGGCAGTTTTAGGTCACCAACTTGTGGTGGCCAAATGACTTGGTTAATGACATAATTTGGGTTTGTGTTCTTCATGAAAGTTTTAGGTCTATATCTCATCTATCCACTGGTAAAATTTCAGGTCATTTAGACCTGCATAGCTCAAGTTATGGCCAAATGAACAAACACTATTAATTTAGTCATTTTGTACAGGGCAAACTGAGATTTTCTAGATTTGGTCAATTTGTTCACTAGGTTTTGGTCACTTTTTGGGCATGGTTCCCAAATGAAAATTGTGTCATTTAGTGTTTATTTTTATTTCCAATTAGTCTCATACCAATTGGACTTGTAAATTTTCAGTTTTGGTCCCTCAAAGGGACCTTGGTCTTGCTGTCAGCAACATGACCTCATTGAATCCGAATTTGCTTTTGGTTCAAACACTTCTAACACACTTCATTTGGTCACAATTGACCATTTCTCACTTCAAACTAGATCAAAGACATCATTCATGTCACACCCTACCCCTCTGTAAGGCATAACATGATCCCGTAGTATACCTAATGAATTACCAACTCCGTCTACTGATAATCCATTAAATACACTACAAGGGATTTTAAAAACTTTTCTTACTTCTTTTACAGTGGTGAGCACTATTTACAGGTGTGAAAGACTTTGGTGAACTGAAGTGAAACAACTAACTCATTTGATTTATTTGGAGTATCTGTAAAAATTTTGGCAAGGTGTCATTTGTATTTTGGACAAAACAGTTCTTCAGAAAATCTGTAAAAAGCACTTCAATATATTTTCAAATCTCAACTCCAACATTTTACTCAACACAACACATTTCTCAAGTCAAATCCATAGAAATTTTTCAAAGTCTGAGATAAGGAAATATATTACAGTTTTTACAAGTCAAATAGCTCATAATTAATTTACAACTTCAAGGTACAATTTGAATTTGCAAATCGCTCAAAACCAAAAACAAAATATACATACAGTGAATATACATTACATTACAAAATACAAAATGCGGTATACTCACTATACCCAAAAATCTCTCATTGGCGGTACTAGCACCTAGTCACGCCTCTATCTGTCTTTCACCTGCGATAGCAATAAAGCTATCATTTGAGACAATGTCTAAGTGGTGCACAACATTAACCAAATACAAATTTTAAATCACAATTCATAAATCATATCAATAGTGGATACTTAAAACCATAGTTAAATTCAAGACAATGAATGTCATAAGGAATTTAAACTCTAATTCACAAATTATCAAAATTCATAATAACACAATTTAGTCAAATAGTTTAAGAATACCGTATTGCCAATTCATGCACAATTTGATCAAATAACTGAATAATACCTTTTTGCAAATCAATAACACAATTGATCAAATAACTGAATAATATCGTTTTGCAAATCAATAACACAATTCGATCAAATAATTGAATAATATCGTTTTGCAAATCAATAACACAATTCGATCAAATAATTGAATAATATCCTTTTGCAAATCAATAACACAATTCGATCAAATAATTGAATAATATCCTTTTGCAAATCAATAACACAATTCGATCAAATAATTGAATAATATAATGTTGCCAATCAATAACACAATTCAGGTCATGATACACATTTTTCCATATATGCCGTGTTGTACAACATGACAAGACATACTCACCCCAATAATCGAAATCAATGAGGGAGGGAGCTAGCTATATAACGAGTACTCATCTATACTCACCTCAGACTGGGAAGTCAAAGAGGGAGGAACATAATCATACTCACCCCAGACTGATAAGTCAAAGAGGGAGGAATAATCACACTCACCCCATTAATGGAGGAGGAACATAGTATCAGTGTCATGCCAATTGTGAGTCAAAACAATTCCAAACATTTTATTCAAATGATCCGTAAGAATACAATAAATTTCCAAAGTTATAATTTCATTCACAAAATGGCAACACAATTCGTAATTCACTTCAATTTCCACAAAAACCATTTACAGTGCTTTTCAATCAATAAGTATCCATCAATATCATTCAAACAATTTTTCACAGTTTCAAACCATTCACCATGTTTTTCAATCAATAAGTGTTCATCAAACACATTTCCACAATTTAAAACAATAATATACAAATAGTCAATATTTATTTCAATTGAAAAATTCAAGAGAAATAGTTGTTGTGCACAAACCTCTGATATTTGTCTCCGGTCCCGACTCAAGATTTCTTTCCCTTTGCCGAGTCCTTGTTAACCGAGAAACACAATTCAAGTGTTTCAGCATCAAATTAAATTGTCTCTATCGATGGTGTTTGGTAAATAATGCATCAACTCAATTATTCACTTAATCACCTAATATACCGACCCTCGCTATGCTTTAGGTAAATTAGGTTTTAGTGTCGTTAATATGTCACATTCGATAGGGTTTTAGGTTTGGTACGTTTTGCCAAACTCGTTTCCTTGTTTAGTGCATTTTAATGCAACTTGCTGGATTCCGGGATACTGGTTTGACCTAGCCGGACGGCCTAGTTCCCTCGGTTTTCGAGTTTCGGTCAAAACTACAAACTTGTAAATCTAGGTCTTATTGCACGCGGGGAAAAATTTCAGGTCAATCCGAGTTAAGTAGACCAAGTTATGGTCATTATACTATTGCTGGTCAAATGGCACCAATTAGGTAATTTTTTTGGTCAATTTGGTCAACTTTGGTTCGGCCAGTTTTTGGACCCGAACTTGTGCAAGCTTTTTGACTTGCTTATGGTCATTTCTGGGCTTTGGTGTCTTCATAAGACTTGTAGGTATGGGTCTTAACTATTCTTGGTTAAAATTTCAGGTCAATTGGACCTGGTTTGAGTGAGTTATGGCCTAAACACTCACTGCTGCCCAATTGGTCATTTTTCAGGTCCTAATTGCACCTAATCCGAATTGGTCATTTTCTTAGGTCACCTTGCAAGCAGAATTTTGGTATGGTTTCTCAATGAAAGTTGGCACATTTTGTGCCTAGTTTCACCTCAAATTGGTCTCATACCAATTGAGGTTACACATTTAAGGTTATAGGCTAGAATGTACACTGCCCTCAATATGCCTTTCACACCCCACTTCAAACACATATTTACCTTTGCAATTTGTTTACTTACCTACCAATCTGTTTTGGTACATTACCAAAAGCATTTTCTACATTACATTAACATTACTTTGGGCAGATTACCATTACCCTCAACACACCAAATATAATTCACATTTATAATTTCTAAGTACCATTACATACACACCTAACCATTACAAATTTTACATACACTTTACAATATCAATCTACATACATATCATCAATCCTTCTAGGTCAATATTCTGCCTACACTTCCTTCAATATATACATTTACTCAAGTGTTCCCAAGCTGCCGCAAACCTTCTTCAACATCAAAGTGCCGTCCAACTTACCAATTCCCATCCAAGTGCATAAATCACCATATAAACATGAAGTAATTCACTAGGTTACTAACTCACCATGATCAACATTATTTCTCATCAATTATATGCATAATAAATCATCAAATGTGTGACCCCATGGCTGTCCAAAAATGGCTATCTCAATAACTATTTGAACTTCAAAATTTCCTTCACAAAACTAACACCCATAACATAAACATAAAGTTTAACAAGGAAATTCTCAAAAATGTAAACTTACCTTTGTTTGTAACTTGCTAAACCTTCACCAAACTTCTCAAATTTGGTATCAATATCTTCCTTGTGATGTGTAGACCATTTTTTATGAAGGAACTTAAAGGATTGGAGTTGAAAATGGGGAGGTTAAGTGAGCTCATGCAAAACGTCAATGGTTGATTCTTTCATCTTCATTCACGGCATGGTTGAGCTAAGTGAGGAAGATGAACTTTGAGTGGGAATAATCTGCCCACTTACAAGTATAATTAATCATTTTAATGTTCTTAGTGGTCCACTAGCAAAATTAAATCATATTTTAAGCTAACTTCCCACTTATTCCACATTTACCCCATGATTTTGGCTATTTTCTTTAGGTACCACCAAATTAATTTTTCATTTCATTTTCTAAGAGTAATATTATTTATTTTTAATGGACGTTTAGGTCAAAAGACAATTCGGGATGTCAAATGACCATAATGCCCCTGTTCGGGTTACGTTCCCGATTTTTCAGATACACGGGTTTTGTCTGTTTTTCGATTTCTCACTTTTCTTTGTACTATTTATTTAATTTTTCTTTGACATTTCTAATGATATTTATTCTTCAACAAGGGTCTATTTATGTCCCAAAAATGTTTTCCGTGGTTCCTCAGCCAGTGTACCAACGGTCCACGCCGTGACTTCCCAAAGTCTGTCACCCATCGTTAGGTTTCCTACTGCTTAACTTGATCACATTTCTTTGCTATCATTTTTCCTTTGTTTTTCTTGTACTTTCTTTTCTTGTATTTCATTATTTTATGTCTCCTCACTCTCATTGAAGTGTGGTTCTAGGCATCCTAGCTGTCCGGATAGCACTGGTCACCGGAACAGCAGAACGCACTACCGAACTTAGGGGTGTTACAATTCACCAATTTTTCACATTTTTTTCTCTAAACCCTAAGTGTCCAAACCCTAGTTCACAATTTCTTTTGCGTTTAACTAATTCAAAGACTTTAACTATAATCACTTAACTCCTAAATGTTCATATCCCCATCCAAATCAATCAAACCATGCAAATCACTCTCCCCACCATGCTGGCAAAAATTTCAGTTTGATCCTCCACAAATGTTTTTATTTCATTTCATTTGTTTCTAAGTTACTTTAAGCTACAAACACAACTAATAAATCTCAAAATTTCAAATTAGGGTGCTTACCTCCACTTGGATTTGAATTCTCTAATTTCCTTCTTCTTTTCTTCTTTCTTTGGTGATCACTCTTCTTTTCAAGTGACTAAAACAAGTTTTTATGGAATAATTATGGAAGAACTTGGGGTTTAGTAGGGATTTAAAAGCTTGAACTCAAGCTTTAATGGAGTTTAGAAATGGAGAGGGAGAGGGAGAGTGGTGGACGTCCACTTGAAGAAGATAAGTGTTTTTGTTTTTTTTTTCTTTTCTTTTCTTTTTTTTTTTTATGTCTTATGGAAGACCAAAATATCACTTTAATTAAATTTATTAATTATAGGATTTATGGCATCATACATGATGTCATGCATGATGTCATCTCCCTTCACTTTTTCATTTTCTTTTTTTTTTCATTTATTTTTCCATTAGTTCTTTAATTTAATTCTCGATTCCGAAATTTTCTTTTCTCTGATTTTATTTGTGATTAGGTCGAGTCGAGTCACTGGTCAATTGACCAAATTGCCCCTCGCCGGTTCAACCCGGTTTACAAATAATTCAATATTTCTTCCAGCTCCCTGACCTAATTATTTGACTGGCTTAACAATTCTTTTTCGTGATTTTCTCTTTTCCACTGTGTTCATAATGGTCCTAAGGACCGCAGCGTCACATTTTACGGTTCGAAATTTGAGTTTAAATCGACTTCGCAATCCTTCTCGAGAAGGTCACCCATCACTGTGACTCTCGGCTCATTTAACTTCTTATATTCTGTTCTTCTTATTTATACTTAACTAATTGGCAATTATTAATTATTTGTATTTATGGCTTCTCTAGTTGTCTTAAGTGTGGTTCTAATCCCCTTAATTGTCCTGACCGAGTCCGATCACCGGAACAATGAAATATACCAGGCTATGCAAATAGGGGTGTTACACTGATACCACTAAATGTGACACCCCTTACCCTTCTACAGTGTAACCGAGCAAGATATGCCACACAGTGTACCGAAACAGCCTATTTAATTCAATCATTTTTATTCTTCCTTCTTTATTTTTTTTTTCATAGTTATGAAGTACAATTTGTGAAATATAATTCATTTAAGTCATTTATGGAAAACATCAATTTATTTGAGGTTCCACAAATTTTATAGAAAATCCGGCAGAGTACCGGCTAAAAATGGAAGAAACAGTTCTTCAAAACCTGTGAAAAACACTTCCAATATGTTTTCAATCAATCAATCCCAAACTCCATTTCATCAACAAAATCTCAATATTTTTCAACAATATTTCCATTTCTCAATCATTCATTTCATATGATATTTATGTAAAGTCAACAATAAATATTCACTTTTTCATTCAGAAGCACAATTTCCACTATTTACATCAATACCAAAATACATTACATAAGTCTTAATTACACATGAGAAAATAAAAGTTAATTACAAAATACCCAAAATGAAACCTAGTGTCCTACCAATGCACTGATGTCGGTGAGGTGACACGGATACTATGTAGAGCTGAAGATGGTCTCACCCAGTCTGTGGCTACTAGGCTCTCTATCAGTCTCTCCAGAACCTACACGTGGCAAAAAGCAACGCGCTAAGCAATAATGCTTAGTGGTGCCAATAATAAAATAAAAAGAAATAACAGAAAATAAATATGCAGTGCATGTTTTGATGTCTTATGCAGATATTTTTTTTTATCATTATTGGTAATCTTATTTATTTTGTACTTGTTATATTCATAATTTCATTAAATTTATTCACTTTCATTTTTGATTGCCCAAGTAACCTATACTGGATGACTGGGCTGAATAAATGGGTAAACTGGCACTGGGTATCAAGTACCTCGGGCTGTCACACCATTGGCCACATATGTGTCTCCTGGTGTGCAACATAATAACTAATGTGATGTAATAAATATTAGGCACAAGGCCAAGTATCATCACAATATCAGAATGGCTAAAAGCCATAAAATCACAGAATGGCACAATGCCATGTGCAGTACTGCTAACTGAACCCTATTGGCATGCCAACCTATCCAAACCAATCTTGCTAGGTGTACTAGGACATGTTACACTTTTAAATTGTACAATTCTTGAAATTTAAGTTTAGGTGTTACTATTCATTTCATTAGTCAACTAAAATGCTGACTTTTGCATAGACAATAGGTATATTGGTTCTAATACTCCCAACATACCACATTTTGCTTTCTAAAGTTGTTGGTATTAGTTGCCAATACCATTTCTAAGTTTAGTGCTAGTTGTTCAAAATTTTCAGATTTCAAGCCTTGTGTTTACTATTCCATTGGTCATTTTTACAGTAGCAATTTGGCAAAGTTGTCAACATGAAAGTTGTTCCTTATTGTGTCTAGTTACATATCTTTTTTTGAATCACTCCATTTGGAGTTTTGTAGCTCATTTTATGGCCTAAAAACCATAACTGACCGGATTGTAAACTTTCCAGATTTTCTGGACTGACCAAATCTATAGTGTTTTGTGCAGTGACTGCAAGTCACTTTTTGAACATGTTATGGTCAAAATTTGGGTTAGGTTTCTTCATGAAAGTTGTAAGTCTATATCTCAACTTTCTGCTGGTAAAATTTCAGGTCAATTAGACTTTTCTACACTATGTTATGACCATTTGGTCATTTTGCCTAGGCAGAATGCAAGTCACTCGGAGTAGGGCAATTTTTAGGTCAACTTGGTTTGGTTTTCTGGGCAAGGTTTCTATACCAAAGTTGTGCCATTATGTATCTAGTTTCATGTCCAATTAGCCTTGCAACAATTGAACCTCTACAACTCCATTTATAACTGCCCAAACCTGCTAGACTCATGCTCAGTCTTGCAGGTCAGCCAAGGCAGCTCACCCACACTCAAATGCCAAGCCTCAACTCACTTCATTTCCTCATCATATACATTCAAATGGTCACTAATTGACCATTACAAGGTTAATGAACCATCACATGAGCAAACCCTAGAATTGTTCAAGTGTCCAATATTTTTCATTTCATACATGCACAATTCTTATATTTCACTTACTTAATTATGCTTAATACCCCATCCACTACCAAAGGCTGCTCATAACCATTTTTCTACCAATCAAAATCATCAAACCCTAGCTAACCCTAGCTGCCAAAAATTGTAAGTTGCACACACACACTTGTTTGCTTTATTTCCTTATATTTCCTACACAATTCATGCTATTGAACATGAATTAAAGCAAAAGGAGTAAGAGTTGGACACTAACCTTGTTGGAGCAGAATTTCAAGCCAACTAAACTTGCTCTTTCCTTCCTCTTTTGGTTGCCTAGAGGATGTTCAAGTTGCTAGGTAAATCTTTTGTGAAGCTAGGTAAGGGTTTCAAGTGAGATTTGGAGAGGTTGGGAGCTTGGGTGAGCTTTCATGGAGGAAATAGCTATGGGAGAGGAGGGAGACGGCTAGATTGGTTTGGAGCAGTTGGTGAGCCTCTTTTGTTTATTCTTATCTCATTTTATTTATTTTAAATGGGCTTGATTAATTGTAATTAGTGGTAAGTGTTTAATGATATCATGGTGATGTCATAATTAGCTTTTTATCTCATTTTCTCTTATTTTCTTCTCTACTCATTTTCAATTTAATTTTTAGCAATATTTATTCACATTTTGTGTCATGATAATTATTTACTTAACTAGACAAGTCGGCCAAAAATCATCTCTGAAGGCGAAATGACCAAAATGCCCTCTGTTTGGCTTAACAGACCAAAATTGTCTATACCGATTGAAAAAAAATTTTAAGCCTTTTCTTGGCATTGTAATACCATAGAAACCTCAATGACTCTTCTCTGGAGTCCCAAAAATTATTTAATGAATTGTCTCTTGGGTTTAGAGCTTCTAGTTGCGAGAACTGCAACTTCCCATTGGGTTACCCATCGCTAGGGCACCGGCTCATTTAACTTGATTGTATTTTATTTCTAAATTTTTTTCTAAATTTTTCTTATTAATATTTGAGTTAATTATGGTTCCTCACTTTAGTTTAAATATTTTTCCGGACGTTCTAGCTGTCCGGTCCGACACTGGTCACCGGAATAGTAGAATGTACGAAGTTGCTACAGGGAGGGTGTTACACAACTTAAGGAAGCTTTAGAGGAAGGAAAGAAAAGAAGAAAAGGAAGAAATTGGAGAGTTGAATTTCAAAGTTAAGGTTAGTGGTTTGAATTGAAAATTTATTGTTTAATCTTTATGTTTTTAGTGTAAGTAACATAGAACTTAACTTAAAATCAAAAGAAAACAATTATTGAGGGACCAAACAAGAAATTCAGCCAGCTAGGATTAAGGTTTAAAATGAATGAGTTTGATGGTTTTGAATGATTATTTGAGATGAATTAAGTGTATAGATGTTGATTATGTACTTTAAATTCATTAATTGAATGAATTGTGTAAGTTAGGGTTCTTGGCACTTAGGGTTTGGGAGAAAAATTATAGAAAATGGTCAGTGGATGTAAATGACCTTATTTGAGTTGAGAAATGGTCAATTATGACTATTTGTGGTGTGTATGAATTGTTGGAACTAAGTTCTAATTCGGATTGGTGAAGGTCAATCTGCAGGCAGCTTGACCAAAGTCCATTTCAGGGATTAAAACTGAAAATTTACCAACCCAATTGGTGTGAGGTCAATTGGGAATGAAAATAGACACAAAATGGCACATTTTTCATTTAGGAATCATGCCAGAAAGTGACCATAACTTAGTGAACAATAAGGCCAAAACCGGATTAGGGTACACTGACCTATACAAAAATGACCAAATGAATAGTAGTTACATAAATGACCATAACTTAGTCTAGGAAGGTCCAAATGACCTGAATTTTTGTCGATGTAAAGATGAGAAATAGAACTACAATTTTTATGAAGAACACAAACCCAAATTTTGACCATAACCCATCCAAAAAGTGAGATGTAGTCAACACACCAAAACTACCAGAACCAAGAAAGTGCCCAGAATTCTGGGTTTAAACTAATCTGGCCAGCCTTAGGAAAATGGCCATATCATAGGTTAAAAAACTCCAAATGGAGTGATTCAAAAATGGAATTAAAGCTAAGACAGTAAGGAACAACTTTGATGAAGGAAAGTTGGACAAATTTCCACTATAGACAGACCAATAGAACAATATAAACAAGTAACCCAAAACTGAAATTTTGAGATTTAACCCTAATAGGCTTTGAATTGAATTTCGCAATCAATGCCAACAAAAATATTACTCAAAATGTGGCATGTGGGTGTAGTTAAAATTAGCATATCTAATTAGTATGGAAAAGTCAATATTTTGACCAAATGGTGAAATGAATAGTAGCCACAATTATACTAAGAACAAAGGACTCAATTTTGTGGGATAAATTAAGTGTACAAAATTTAGTTATTGAATTTATTTATTAGAAATGAATTGAATAGATATTGAAACACTTTAGTTATGTGTTTTAGTGGGAAAGGAGCCCTCCAAGGAAGGAGGAGGAATTGAACCAAGACAAGTCTAGATAAGAGGTTTGTGCATAACTCTTTTGTTATTTTTCACTTCCAAATTGATTTGAATAAATTTATTGTATGATTTATGATTTTTGTTATGTTAATAATTTTAACTTGTTGAATGAAATTGTATAAATTAAATGTAAATTTTCTTATGCATTAAAGGATTTATTGCATGGGTTTTGAGAATTGTAAGTTTTAAGTTTGATGTGTTGCCAACCTTGAGCATGAATTTATAATGATTAAATATGTTAATGGTTTGCAAACACTTTTGTAATTAGAAATTGTTTTGACTATGATTTGAAACCACAGTTGACATGGCAATATATTTTGAATTCTCATTAGCTTGTCTAGTGAGATATCTCCTCCACTAGATGGGGTGAGTTCCTTCCTCTCTGGCTTGCCAGTTGGGGAAGAGTTTGGATGAGTACTCATATATACTAGCTAGTCTTTGTACCTCTCTTTTAGCCTCGGTTATTGGGAGAGTTTGAAATTTCGTGGTGTACAACACGACATCTATTATGAATTTTGTGTCATGAGTCCAACTATGTGAATTATTGGCAACACCCTTTAAATTATGCATAGTTTGATAAATTGTGGTTGAAATAAATAATTTGTCAGTGCTTCAAAATTTTTGTATTATTTCAGGATTTAAAAGAAGTGTAGATAAATAGTTACTATTTGATCAAAAAGTTATTCAAATGAATAATTTGCATGAATGAAAATATTGATTTATGGATGTTATGAATTTTGAAGAATTTAGAAATTTTAAATTTTTATTTGTTATGAATTGTCAAAGCATAACTTGTGTTAAGTTTTAAATTATTAGTTTGTGCACCACTGAGTTCACCACTCAGCGATAGCTTTATATGCTGTCACAGGAAAAAGAAAATATAGAGCAGCTGAGCGAGGTTACTGAAAGACACAGTGAGACTATCTTTGGGTATATCATAGGTATACCCTTGTACATTAGATTTTGATGTAATTCTGTAATTAGATGCATGTAATTTCATTTGAGTAGTTGTATCAACTCTTTTATAATATATTTTTGGACTGTAATCAAATACAAATTATTGTAATATTATCTTGAGATTTTATATACTTATAAAGTTTTGTACTACTAAATTTTTAATACTCCCATGAATGTAAATATTAATTTTTTTATCTTAATGATATATTTCAATGTTTGATTTAATTTAAACTGTGTATTGAGTTACTTGTGCTGATTTGTGAAAAGAAATTGATTAATGGAGTTGTGATTGAGAAATATATTGGGAGTGTCTTTATTTTCAGGTTTTAAAGAACTGTTTTCTCAAAATATAGACGGCACTCTGCCTAAATTTTTATAAAAATTGCAGAGATTTTAAATATCTAAAAATTTGATTTATGTTTGAACTTTAAATAAATGTTTTTAATATCTGAAAAAAAATTTTCCCACCAATTTAAAAATGAACGAAAGTTGTTTTAAAATCCCTTGTAGTATATTTAATGGGTTAGCAGTAGGCGAAGTACGGTAATTCATTAAGTGTACTACGGGAGCATGTTACATCTTATGAGGAGTAGGGTGTGACAATTGTTTTCCTGGTATTAGAGCTAGTTTTTAAAGTAAATTTTGAATTGTGAATTTGAAATATTTTTCGATAAGTACAACTGCTCAAATGTTTGATACATATAGTACATTTACATTATAAATATGAACTAAAGGGGAGAAATCTTCTTGTGTTGGTTGTACAGGAAATAAAAAAAAAATCCTGTGAATAGATATGGACAAGGGGGATAAAACAGTAGAGCAGTTTGATACAGCTGACGTACAAGGAGAGGCCCCAGTTCCACAGAGCGTTGGAGGTCCAGTTGCACCAGTCCCTCCTATACAAATTACTACACAAATGGCCCAGCAGATGGCCATGTTCTTTCAGCAAATGGCTGATATTCTGTCAGCCCAAGCCCAAGTATAAACCCAACCCCCTCAAGAGCAGTATGAAAAAGAGAAAAGTGGGAAACCTATCGGTCAAAATTCGAGTAGTAATTTGGGGAAAAAAAAAATATTTTGAGGGACCCCGAGCTCCTAAGTATGATAGAGGCAGATCTTTAGGGCTGAAGCAATTAAGAGCCATTCCTCAAAGAACTAGAAGTTCCTACCCTATCTGTATCTGTGACATTTGTGGAAAATTACACAGGGGTATTTGCTATAAGGTCACTGGAGCCTGCTTCAATTGTGGTGGAATTGGGCATTATGCCCGAAATTGTACTAGCGCACGTCGATTTATGCTACATACTACACCAAAGGAATTAGTCCAAGGTTCTGATTTTTAGAGGCTCATTAATAGTTAGTAGGGGCAGAAGTTAAAGTAGAGACAGCACTTCGGGTAATCCTAGCACAATGGACCAACCCGAGCAGAGGAATACACTAGAAAGAGGGAATGCCATGCATTGAGGGGAAGAAGCAGAGACTTCAGATGTAGTTGCCGGTATGTTCTTAACTTGTGAAAGGAATAATTATGTACTATTTGATTTCGGCTCTACTTGTTTATATGCTAATGCTAAAATTATATGTTTTACTGCTATTCCCTTGCATGGAGATAAATTTTGATGTGTTAGTGATTAGTCTTTTAGATAAGAATTACGATAATAAGCGTGATTGGAATTAATTTTGAAAAAGTTTCTAGTGAAAGGCATCTCCTAGACTACGATAAGTTATAAAGTTAATTAGTAAGCCTAATTAGGTAAGGCAAGAGGACCTAAAAGTAAGTTATAGTGATATAGCTACCATAGATGCGGGTAAAGGTATTACTGCAGATAGATGTCAGTGGGTACCATAATCAAAATAAGTTTAAGATATTAGTGGATTTGAAAGAAATAAGATATAGGGAAGTTTGATCTATTGGGATGTGTCGTAATAACTATGCAATATTTTTTATGTTTGTGCTGTAAGCTGCAGATTACAGTACTGACTTGAGATTTATTGTGTAGAGCTATGTACTACCTAATAGTATACAAGGATAAGAATAGTTACAAATGGCTTTCGCTCTGGTACAAATATACCAGAATAGAGTTTTATTACTAGAACTGAGTTTGAAAATCCTAATTCGGGATTTAAAACTCTATAATTAGAATATCAAAATATCATGGTTGCAAGGTAGTGAGAGTTAATGACTCCGTTACCCTAGCATGAATTACAGTACATCTAAAATTGTTATGGGACTAGAGATTTTAGTATGGTCAAAATTTAAAAAATAACACCTATAGGGCTAAGTCATCCAGTCTCCGATATGGGGTTTATAGTTGTTGTGGTACTGCAATGGATCTTTTGCTCAAAGTTTAGTAAGGAATAGTATTCTATTTGTGTAGCAGTAAGACACAAAATATAATTTTGTTCCCCTGGAAGAGACAGGATGCTATGGATGATAATTATAACTTATAAAACAGTTAAGAAATAATGTTCTACTGATAACAGTAATTTGATAGGAACTAGTTGCTCAGGTATTCTTTAGGAAGAGCACAATTTTATTGTGCGGATCATAAGGATTAGATTATGATTAGTGCGAAACTTCTGAATAGCATGGGAAAAAGGAGAGTCCAGTAGACTCTCTTCTTAAGGTTAAAGAATTGTTTATGGTTTAAAAAAAAAGGGTAATGATCGCAAACCAGCAAAAAATAAGCTATAGAATATTGATAGATAAAAGAGTTGTGGAAGTAAAAATTAGAATAGTTGGTGCAAATATAATAAAGAAACGTTATGAATATTAGTTAAAGTGTGGACTAGAATGGTCAAAGAACCAAATCAAAGTAATATTGAAGTATAGCGGATTTATTAGGGATGATAAGAGGTGCTAAATCACGATTTGATAGTCAAGGAAAAAGATAAGATTGAGGAATAAAATAATTAAAGTTAAGTTGTGGAATGAAAAAAAGAAACAAATAGAATAATAATAAGAAATGAGAAAAACACTAGATGAGGAATGTCACACCTTACCCCTCCATAAGGCATAACATGATCCCGTAGTATACCTAATGAATTACCAACTTCGTCTATTGATAACCCATTAAACACACTACAAGGGATTTTAAACCTTTTCTTATTTCTTTTTACAGTGGTGAGTACTTTTGACAGGTGATAAAATTTTTTTAATCGAAGTTAAATCACACATTAGGTCTGAAATAGCTATAAATTTTATAAAAATTTCGGCAGAGAGCCATCTGTATTTGGAGTAAAATAGTTCTTCAAAAACCTGTAAAAAGCACTTCCAATATATTTGTTCAATCCCAAACTCTAATTCAACATCAATTTTTAGTATTTCCAAAAATAGACTACAAAATGACCGAGTAGTTCAAAAGCTGAGATAATAGAAATATATTACAACTTTAGTTTACAACTGCTCAAGACCAAATACAATATCTACATACAGTGCACATGTGACACCCCTTACCCGTCTACAGTGTAGCCGAGCAAGCTATGCCACTCAGTGTGCTAGACGACCAATTCATGTTTCAATTACAATTTATCCCTTTTAATTCATTTCTTTAAAATTTTTGATAAATTTGAATTTTTACGCAATTTTTATAGAAAATCCGGCAGAGTGCCGGCTATAAATTGGAAAAACAGTTCTTCTGAACCTGTTTAAAAACACTTCCAATATAATTTCCAAATCCAAACTCCATTATACACACACATCTCAACTCAAATTCAAAATCTCAATATTTTTTTTTTTTTAATTTTTCTTTTCTGTTCACATCATCACTGGAAGCTCATTCATAAATATTTCTCAACATTTCATTTATCGACATACATTATACAGAAAATTTCAATAACATGAAATTTCATATATTTACATCATCAAATAATTTCAAGAGTTTATAGTTACAATCCAAAACTAATACAAAGTACAAAATACAAAATGCTACCCCAAAGTCCTAATGTCCTACCATATGCACTGCAGATGTGAGGTGACTCTGGACTCTGGATGCAGATTTGAAGGCTCACCCGGTCTGATGTCTACTGGGCTCCCCAGCTAGGTCTCCAGTACCTGCGCGTGGCAAAAGCGACGCGCTAAGCAATTTTGCTTAGTAGTGACAATATAAAATAAAATAAAAATAAGTATGCAGAATATATGTTTACATTTTTGGGTAGACTTAATTTCTGATATTATTTGCAGTATTATTCAATTAAAATTTGGTAAGGTTTATTATCATTGCCCGAGTAACCCATACTAGTTGACTGGACTGGATAAATGGGTAAATTGGAATGGGTACTAAGTACCTCAGACCATCACACCATCGGTCACATTGTGTCTCCCGGTGTGCAACAGAACAGCTAATAAGCTGTAATAATTATCAGGAATAAAACCCGAGTGTAACAACTCAAATAACATAGCCAAAGGCTATTATGTCACAGAATGGCATGGGAAGCCATGAAACACAGAATGGCATAGAGCCATATGCAGTACTGCTAACAGAACCCTATTGGCATGCCAACCTATCCAAACCAATCACATTAGGCCTACTAGGGCATTTAACACTTTTAATTTATGTAATTCTTTGAAATTGAAATTTTATGCCTATTATTCATTTCATTAGTCAACTAAAATGTTGACTTTTGCATTGACAATAGGTATATTGGTTTAAATATCATCAACATACCACATTTTGCAATTTAAAATTGTTGGTATTGGTTGCCAATACCATTTCTAAACTTAATGTTCATTGGACAAAATTTTCAGTTTTCATGCTTTGTTTTTATTATTCCATTATTCATTTTTTCAGTGGAAATTTGGCAAAATGATCAACATGAAAGTTGTTCCTTATTTTGTCTAGTTGCATTTCTATTTTTCGAATTACTCCATTTGGAGTTTTGTAGGTCATGTTATGGCCCAAAAACCACAACTGGCCGAATTGCAATTTTTCCAGAATTTCTGGACTGACCAAATCTACAGTGTTAGGAGTAGTGACTTCAGGTCACTTTTTGAATATGTTATGGTCATAATTTTGGTCAAGTTTCTTCATGAAAGTTGTTGGTCTATATCTCAGCTTGTTGCTGGTAAACTTCAGGTCAATTGGACCTTTGTACACTGAGTTATGGCCAAATGACTAAATACTGTTCATTTGGTCATTTTGCCTAGGCAGAATGCAAGTCACCCAGATTAGGGCAATCTTTTGGTCAACTTGGTTTAGTTTTCTGGGCATGGTTTCTTCACCAAAGTTGTACCATTATGTGTCTAATTTCATGTCCAATTGGCCTTGCACCAATTGAACCTCTACAATTCTAGTTATTGCTGCCCAAACCTGCTGGACTCATGCCCAGTCCTGCAGGTCACCAAGGGCAGTCACACCAAACTCCAATCCCACTACACAATTCACTTCATTTTTAATTTAAACAGAACCAAATGGTCACTAATTGACCATTAAAACCCACTTCCATCATCACATGGTCAAAGTCTCATTTTTCACCCCAAACCCTAACTCAAACATTACAAATCATGCATTATCATTGCACTTCATCACTCCACTTATAAGATGCATATTAAGGGCAGCCATACTAGCATGTTAGCCCCATAAAACTCATCATAAGCATACCCTAACCAAGGCTGCTGAAATTTAGGGATGGCATACAAATGGTATTTCATCAATTTCTTTGTCATTTGCACTCATTCATAGTCCTTAAATGAATTGAAAATGAAAACCAAAGTTAGGTCACAAACCTCTAATGGAGTGAGATTTCCCACTTGCTAGAGTTCTTCCTTTCCTTTTCTTTTTGCTCCCAAAAGACTCTCCAAGGTGTAAGAACACTTTTTAGTGTTGGGAATATAGGGTTTAGTGGGACAAAAGCTAGGGAAATCAAGCTTTGAAAGCTTGCTCAAGGTTGGCAATGGTGGGTATGGGTGACGGCAAGAAGAAGATGAGGGAGAGAGTTCTAATTTTTTTTTCATTTTTCAGCCCATTTAGTCTCTTTTAAATAAACTTATGCCATGTGTCAACATTGGATTGGTTGGGAGAATTTTAATGACATCATTATGATGTCAGAATTCCATTTTCATTCATTTTCTCTCCTTTTCTTGTCTATTTAATTTCAATTAAATTTTTAACAACATTTATTCATATTTTATGTTATATAAATTATTTATTTAACTGGACAAATTGGCCAAAAATCATCTCTAAAGACGAAATGACAAAAATGCCTTCTTTTTGGCTTAACGAGCCAAAATTGTGTGTACCGATAGAAAAATTTTTCTAAGCATTTTATTAGCATTCTAATGCCATAAGAACCTCAATGACCCTTCTCTGGAGTCCCAATAATTATTTTATAATTTTCCCCTGGGTCTAGGGTTACTAACGGCCTTCACCGTCACTTCCCCTTCAGGTTACTCATCCCTGGGGTTTCGGCTCGTTTAACCTTAGTGTATTTGGTTTCTAAATTTTCCCTTGATTTTTATGAGCATTATTTAGTTTCATTATAACTCCTCACTCTAGTCTATTTATAATTTTAAACATTCTAGCTGCTCGGACCGACATTGGTTACCGGAACAGTAGACTGTACGGACTAGCTAAAGTGAGGATGTTACAGCACATACATTACAACAAAAATTACAAAAAGGTGGTATACTCAATATACCCGACAGAATCCCAAAATGTAGCACAAGCAGCCTACTCTGCTGCTCTGTCTGTTTGTCTACCTGTGACAACAATGAAAAAGCTATCGTTGACTAAAATTTACTTAGTGGTGCACAATAATAATTTAAAATGTGATATATAAAACATTTATTGACAATTCACAATTCAAATGATTCACAATTTCATGTCACAATTTTCAAAGCTCATATAACACAAATTCGATCAAACAATTGAATAACACAGTGTTGCCAATCAATAACACAACTTAGGTCATGACACAAATTTTTCGAACATGCCGTGTTGTACACCACGACAAGGCATACTCACCCCACTAATCGAAATCAATGAGGGAGGTGGCTAGCTAGCTAATGAGTACTCATCCAAACTCACCTCAGATTGGCAAGCCAGAGAGGGAGGAATATATTCATACTTAGCCCTTAAATGGAGGAGGAATATAGTGTACTTATCAGAGCACTTGCAGGAGTTACGTATCGCCGTCCCTGCAAGCTCCTGGGCAGAGAGTCACGCTTCGCCACAGTTCACGCGTGAGAGTTCCAAAGAATCGTAGGCATTACATATCGCCGTCCTTACTTTACCCTGATACCACTAAACACATTTTATCTCAAAATTTCCATTTATAAAGTAGGCAACACAATAATTCTCAAATAAAATTCCCAAAGCCAAAACAATAAAAAAAAAATTATTCAGAACTCATTTCTCCAAATAAAGTTTCTAGTAAAAGCAGTGAATATAAAAAGTATTGTGTACAGACTTGGTTTGAGTCGCCTCTAGGCCTCGACTTAAAGTTCCTTATGCTTTTTAATATCCTTTTCAACTGAAACACACAATTTAAAGTGTTTTAGTACTTAGTTAAATTGTTTCTAACAATAAGGTTCAATAATTAATTTATTTAGTACTATTGCTTTCATTAGTCAACCTATAATGTTAACCTTTGATGCACTATAGGGGAATAAATTTTAATGTTATCAATATGTCACATTTTATAGTCCTTTGGTGTTGGTACATGTTACCAATTTCATTTTCAAATGTATTGCAATTTATTGCAATTTATCCGATTTTGGTATGCTATTTTGACCTAGCCGGATGACCTAGTTCCCTCGATTTTTGGGTTCTGGTCCGAATTATAAACTTGTAGGTCTATGTCTTAGTGAAATTTTGCCACAAATTTTAGGTCACCAAGTTATGGTCATTTTACCAATGCTAGACAAATTGCACTATATTGCAAAGTTTAGGTCATTTTAGGTCAAAGTCAATTCGGCCAGTTTTTGTAACCCAACTTGTGCAAGAATTTTGACTTGGTTCTGGTCATTTCTAGGCTTTGGTGCCTTCATAAGAGTTGTAGCTCTATGTCTAAGATTTCCATGGTATAAATTTCAGGTTCTTTGGACTTGTTTTGAGTGAGTTATGGCCAAAATACTGACTACTATTCAAATGGTCAGTTTTTAGGTTTGCAATGTCACTAATCCGGATTTGGTCAATTCTCATGTCACTTTCTGGACAGAATTTAGGTAGGCTTTCTTCATGAAAGTTGGCACATTTTGTGCCTAGTTTCACCTCCAATTGGCCTCATACCAATTGGAGTCACACAATTCCATTTATAGCCTAAAACACATATTGCCCTTAACACATTTTTAAAGCCTTAACCATTCACACATTCAACTAACCATACTTCATTTACCAAACCTAATTTTGCATTTGGTGCTAACCATAACCATTCATTAGTTTACATTATAGTAACTTTGAGTAGAATATAACCAATTGGCAATGCACCATTTACATTTCCATTTCACAATATCCAACTTCAACAATACATACACATGAATACCTCCCATTAACACATCTAATTTCCCACCAATAATTACATATACATACTGCCATCCTTAGTAACATAATTCAGCAAATTATTTCATGAATTTAGACACTCTACCATATATCACAAGGCTGCCTGTCGCAAGGTGTTTTGCGGTCGCCTGAACGAACCCTCACCGAAGTGGAAAAGAATGAAGACTCGCCACTTTAGTTTTGAGGGAAACTAAAGAAAACCATTTGTGAAGATAAATTGAAATAAAACCACTTCAAAAGAGAGATTCTAAGTTCGGGGTCTGTAAACGGGTGGGGAAGGTGTTAGGCACCCCACCTCGTCCCTTAATTAGGGTAAGTAGATTTAACTTCGCACTCTTTATAAATTAGTTAGGAGGACTTGAATGGAAATGTTAATCATTTTGACAAAAGGTATATTTGATTTTTCACTAATTCGGATTACCCAGATACATAAGTAAATGAGACAACCTTAGTGAGTTACTGTTGTATGTTAGTTTTGTTTGAAGGGCTATTTTATTAGAATCCAATTTTTGAAATTGGATGAGAACTCTCCTCCGATCTCTTTTAAATATTTATTTAAATTTTAGATTGAGAACCGGATAAGAACTCTCCTCCGATCTCTTTTAATATTCATTTAAATTTTAGGTTGAGAACCGGATAAGAACTCTCCTCCGATCTCTTTTAATATTTATTAAAATTTTTGGATTGAGAATCGGATGAGAACTCTCCTCCGATCTCTTTTAATATTTATAAAAAAATTTTAAGCTTGAGAACCGGATAAGAACTCTCCTCCGATCTCTTTTAATATTTATTAAAATTTTTAAGCTTGAGAACCGGATAAGAACCCTGCTCCGATCTCTTTTAATATTTATTAAAATTTTTAAGCTTGAGAACCGGATAAGAATTCTCCTCCGATCTCCTTTAAAATATTTGTTAAAATTTTAGATTGAGAATCGGATAAGAACCCTCCTCCGGCCTCTTTTAATTAAATGGTAGTCGGATAAGGATTTTTTCGTTCTCTCTAAATTTTACCTATCGAGAGGGCCTAAGGCTAAGGGTTCTGACGTTCAAAGGTGTCAGGGGGTCTACGCAAGACTTCTTTAACTTATTGGTACCTTAGGACTGGGCAGGGGATGCCAAACCGAATCCTCCGACCTTCCTATATGGTCGCCTCACCAGCATTTTTTGGTAGCCGATCTATTCCATTTAGTTATCCAGGGTTTGGTTTTACTCTGTCTTATGACGTCTTGCCCTATGACCTACTAAGTCATTCTAGTGACTCAGCTTTACCATTTTCCAGGCTTATTATTCAGACCTTTCATTATTTCAAAAGGACTCTTAAGTTGTCGTTACTCACATCTCATCCAACCACTTATGTATCGCTTGGAACTAGATGACTTACGCTCAGAAATAATAAAGATTAACAAAGGTATCGACACGGAAATAAACTAGAGCACAACCTTTCTCTGTATCTTTCTAGCGTGATATGAACTTAAAGAAAATAACATACGTAAAGAAAGAAGAATGGAAATGCGTAAAACAAGAACTAAACTTAATAAAATGGCAACATGAATACTGACCTGTAAGGAGTCGATTCTAGTGAACTAACCGAGAATCACAAAACGCAATAAGATTGCAAGTTGATAGCCGGGAGACTAAGGTTCGCCTTGGAACAAAGAGTGCTTCACTAAATGCAATCGAGTCAGAATTATACCCGAGTTTAAATGAGATTGAGCATGGGCGATGGAAGTGAAAATAAAGATAACAAGGAACTGAAAAATGTGAATGCTACGGGATAATGAACGAGCTGAAAATGGAGAGTTTCAGTGTTCAAAATCTTTTAAGGAAACACTTCAGAAAACTGGTTCCAAAAGTTCTTCTTATGAAAGCAGAGTAACGATCTGAATTAAATTTCAGAGTTCTTCCGCTATAGTAACTTCCTCCTTTTTTGTCCGTCCTTTAAACAGTTTTTCATGCAGGTATTTATAGGGACGGGGTGTTCCCCTTGAAGGGTCAGGATCTATCTTGAGGGAGATGGAGGGTCAAGATTTCAAAGGACATAATCCTAAGCTCAAGAATTAAAGAGAATCAGAATAGACGGCCGAGATCCACTTCAGAATATTTGTCTTTTTCCTCCTCTAATCTGACGGTCCCAAATTCTCTTGTCCGGGGCGATCCAAGGGCTAGGAGTGAAAGGCACTGGTTTTGTCGTCTTCTTCTTTGATCCAAGGGCCTTGGGCTCGTCCTTACAAGTTGGATCAATGGTGGAGATTGGGAGGTACAGCGCTGTCATGACATATTCTGGCACCTGTCAGTAATGCGGGCGATTCTGGGGCGTGCGGTTGAGATTTTACCTGCAACGCTTTAACTACCTCGGCTCTGATCATGGCGACGACGGTAGGCGCCTTATTCTTTTTGTTTTCTGCTCTCTCTTCCTTTCCGATCTTCTTAACATGATCCTTCTCCGATCTTTCATACCGGTCTCCCATCTTTCGATCTCTATTATTCCAATATTTCCCTTAATCAGGCCCGGTCCGGTCAAAGCATTAATTCCCCTCGATTCGGCGTCAAGCCGTTTCTGCTTAGCAATAAATGCCCGATTTTCCCCTATATATACCCCTGACGGAAGAGACTTTCCTCATTCGATTTTCCTCTCTTCCTTCTTACTTTCCAGTTCTAGCTGCTCCGGCAGAAGTTCCGGCCACGATTGTGGCTTTTGATCCTTTTCCGATGGACCTCTTTATTCCCCGACTGAAAATTTATGATCCCGGTGATCGAGGAATTATGATGACCTTATCTGATGATGGTGAGAGAACTGGACTAACTAACCGATCCGGGTCGAGGACCTTGATCGTGCCGATCTCGAGCTGTTCGATCGGTATAACCGGCGAACCGATCTTGGCCGAGAAAACTGCTAATGTTCCGCCGACCCTTGGCGGTTGCCCTTCCAAGTTTATTCGGCTTCTCACCGCATTGGGTGTTCTGACAGCGACTTTCCTCCACACTGGGTGTTCCAACAGCGGCTCAGTTCCGAGCGGTAATACCGGTGACGATCTCTCTCTTTCTCATGAGAGTCATTATCACCAGCATCTAAGCTGTACATCTATCCGATGTCGTCGGTCGGTCTTCTGGTCGAACACATCCTTTGGATCAGTCACAGCCTGGGCTTTTACATAGGCCCTTTAGATGGGATGTTCCGCTGATCGCTAAAGATCAGCTTTTGATGTAGTCAGGTCCTTAAATGTAATCCGATCTCTTGAAATCGCCCAAATGATGTAATATGACTTTTGGAAATGTAATCCGATCTCTTGGGATCGCCCAAATGATGTAATCTGGCTTTTGGAAATAAAATTTTATTTTGACAGTTATCATTTTATTATTGTTGCTTCCGATCTCTGAAGTGTTTGTCCGATCTGGTTCCCAACTGAACAGTCTTTATCCGATCCATACTTCCAAACATCGTTTTTAATTAGCCGATCCCTAACTATCCGGTCCCTCCTTATGGAATTTTGGAATATTCGTGAGATGTGTCAGAACAGCTGGCGAGTCCCGCTAACCGATGCAGTGCCTGGAACATCGTGAGCATTAAATGCTCGGACGAGTATAAATAGGGGTGGGGTTAGCCAATTGCTCCCGTATGTCATTTTCAGTCTCTCGCTCACAACTTCAAAATTCTCTCATTTTCTCAAGTTCTTCCGACGCCGATCAGACTCCGGTAAGGGCTTTGATCTTTCTTTTAGTTTAAATTCTTTATTTCCTTTGAAAATGAGTGGTGCCGAGGGTCAGAGAGTGGCAAGCCCCCCTTCCGTTCAGGTCTCGTGGTCATCCGATGAGGTAGAGGTGGTCGGACCGAGCGTTCGGACTGAACCTGTTAGGGCCTCCGCCCCAATTCAGGGGCAGGCGACATCTTCGAAACGAACACATTCTTCAGGGAGAGAAAACCTCCCCATGGATGAGCTACCGTCCATTCTTAAAGAAACCGACCTACAGTCGTTCAGCCAAGAATACAACATTCACCCTGACTTATTCGAACTCATTAAGTGTCACGGCGATCTTCGAGCCGATCACTTCTTTGAGGGGAATGACATGATCATGGTGTACGAAGAGCAGTTAAAAGCCGGGCTGCGGTTCCCTTTAGACGACTTCTTCAAAGAAGTTCTGAAATTTCACCAAGTATGCATCGCACAAGTTCACCCGAACTTGTGGCGGATCCTTGTGGCCTTCCGTGGCCTGTGCCGAGCTAAGGGAATTAGTCCTACTGCCAAGGTGTTCGCTGACCTTCATAGGTTAACTCATCGAAAGGACGACGAGTATTGGTTTTTCCAGGCGAAACCCCACTGCGGGCTTTTTACCGATCTGCCGTCCTCCCTTAAGAATTGGAAGAACCGCTTTTTTATCCTGAGAAGCAAAATCCCAAACGGTTTTGAGGGTTTCCCACGCAGTTGGCTGCACCAGGGTCCATTAATTCCGAGGCACCTTGCCCTGAATAGGGAAGAGGGCGCAATGGTGATGGATTTGAAAGAGCAGGCGAGCAGAGAGAAGTTCTCTTGCCTGGATGCGGTGACTGCCGAGCTGCACCATTGGACTATGGAATTAATCACCGGCAAAGATCGCGGGCTTCAGCTCTCTGACCTCGGCATCGGTATTTTCTACATCTCAGATCTCAGGACCTTAGCGATCTCACTGACCTCTTCTTTGTGCAGGTATGGCAAGCGGCGAAGCCTCCAAGGAGAGCCGGAAGCGAAAGAGGGAGATCTCCCGGAAGGTACGGGAGATGAAGCGGGCCGAGGAGATGCAGACACCTCATCACGAGCCCGGGGAAATACGAGAAGGCTCATCTCAACCTTCGGGACCGCCAATCTCCGAGGTGGAAGTGATCCGATCTCCTCCTTGGAGGGAAGAGCCGCCTCCGCCTCCTCCAGTTGTTCCGGGCGCGGAAGGGGGTCCTTCCCAACAACAGGTGAGGCCCCTTTCTCGCGGTGCCCAGGTCTTGGTCCATTCACTGGAGAAAAATCGCACGGTTCGGGAGAATCCTGGTTTCGCCAAGGTGCTAGCGTCCTCTATCTGCCTTCAAGAAGATCGGGATAGGCTTTCTCCGGATAGCCTTGATGATATCTTGACCAGATCTATGAGCTTGAACGTTGAGTGTTTGGTGAATCAGCACATGATCCGGGAGAAGGCGCATCGGCTGGGTAAAGAGGTCGAGAGGATAGGTCATGAAGTAGCTTCCCTCCAATCCCAACTATCATCCGCTCGAGACTACATATCTCAACTTGAGGGGCGATCGAAGTATTACGAGGACAAGCTGGCTGAGCAAGCTCATGTTCTGGCTGAGCGGGATCATGCTCTTGAGGAAGTGCAAGCACTCCGAGCCGATGAAGCTGCTCAACTTGCTCACCTTGCTGAGGAGCTCAAGGCGAAAGAGGAAGAGATGGTGACTGGAGTGGCCGGCGCTTATGTAAATGCCCACAGAGATCTTCTGGCTGAGCTCAATAAGCGTTACCCTGAGAAGGACTTCTCCTGGATGGCCAACCTGGCTCCTGAGGATGAAGGCGAGGAGAGTGAGGAGGCTGAGGGTGAGGGGGGAGACGGACAAAATGTAGATCAGGCTGGGGGTGATCCTCCAGCTGAATAACTTGTACAAATTTTTGAAATGAAATGAAATGGAATACCTCTTTTATTCGATGAATGGTTGTGATCGGAAAATTTCTAAATTATTTAAACACTTGATTGTCTGAGTATGTTGAAATAACTGAAAGTGATTATTAACCTAAGTGTGAGAGATCGGAAAACACAATGAGCATGAGATCGGTAGGGAACCAACGCTAAACGGGACTTGATTAAAATTAGAAATTTGGCTTGAACATTTAAGATCGGGATCATCATTAAACCGGAACGGAACCTTTGATTATTCTTAAACTTTTGAAAGGGAGATCGGCAACAAAAATGGTAACAAAGATCTAGTGTCAGTTCAATTTCATTTGTCAACAGAGATCAGGAATATACTTGACTGGTCAGGAGATTCGACAATGGGTTTGAGAGATCGGTGAGTGATTTAATAGACCGGTAAGGCTTTGACTGATGTGAGGACTTAGTATTGATTCAATTCCTTGTGAGCAGAGATCGAAAATGTGGTTATCTAGCAAAGAGAGATTGGAAATGTGGTTAGTTGTCAAAGGGAGACTTAGTACTGGGGATCGGTTTCAAAGTTTATTAATTCTGGGGATCGGCCAAAATATGGTGTCGACACTGCCCAATTGCTCATATACATCGAGCTTCCCAATTTCAATATATAATCTCACTTTACATTCTTAATTCACACATACAAGAGGATTAAATTGCTAGCACTTCAAATGGACTCAACTAACACTAATTCCCATCAATTACCACCAATTTAATGCAAGAAAAACTCAAGCAACTCACCTCCCATGGCTGCCAAAAATGGACAGTCCATAACTCAACCATTTCTTTAAATTTCTTCACCCAAAATACTACCCATAACCTGAACACAACTTTTAATTAAGCAAGGGAAGAAAATGGGCACTTACCTCTTATTGGATCTTGCTAAAACCTCACTAATCTTGCTTCTTTTTGCTGCCATAATACTGAAGGAACGGAAGCGTGAAAAACACAAGTTTATACCATTTAATTCAAAAATTTTCACCTAGGGTCACATGCATCATGCAAGATTTATTTTTATCTATTTGATTTCAATGATAAACAAACATATTAAAACTCTTTTAATATGTTTTTGGATCTGTATTTGCCATTTAAGATTTTAAAATTAATCAGATTAATTTTAGAACCCTAGATTAAATCAAGAACGATTACACTAACCTCTTGATGCACTGCAGCGTGTCTGCGCCTTTGAGATTCGTCTTCAGGACACCAGATGTTGTCCCTCTTGCATGTCCATACCAAGAACACCTATGGCAGCCCTTGAACAGCTACTAAAGCCTTTTCTATTAATTAGAAATTCAAGTTCTGCCTTTTAAGAGATTAGAGATGTAAACAGGACACTAGAAACAATTTCTAGTGTTCTTAATTCAAGAGATTGATGGCTAATCTCTTTGAATTGATGAGAGATGAAGAAGAATAGATAAAAAGCCTCAAAGTGCCATGACAAAGGAGAGGAGTGGCTGCTGGTTATTTTTTCTTTTCATAACCACACTTAAATAGCTAGGTTAACACATTAAACCCTTGCCACATGTCACCCTTTGATTAGCTCTAGGTTTAAGTGACCCAATCACATTGTGCTAAGTGTCAAACCTATATTTAATCTTGATTTTAATCATCTTACATGATTAAAAAAAAAACATTTGGCATGCTTATGTGTAATCCCATGTGTCACCATCTCATGGTGCCACGTGTCACACTGTGAAATGACCAAAATGCCCCTGTGTCTTAATTTTGAGTTCTTAATCCAAAATCATTATTTTTCTTCTTCTAATTAATTTATATCAAATATAAATTAATTAATTAATCTCTATTAATTAATTTCTCATTAATTAAATTCATATTTAAACACTTTAAATATAAATTTAATTTATACTACACATCCAATAATCTAGATTTGGTTTCAAGTCATGCTAGGGACTTTGCAATTTAATTGCAAACCAAACCTATTTAATTAATCAATTAAACTCTTTAATTAATTAATTAAATCATATTTAAATAGGTGATAACTTGTGTATGTGTGTGACTTACTAGGCTCATCACTAATTGGCAATGAGACATGATATCAACTCTTAATATCATCAGAACTCTTTCTTACCATAAATGATTTCTCTAAATCATTTTATGAACCTCATAGACCATGGTTAACACCTAGCATAGCATGCCATGGCCACCCAATTAGTAATAAGGTTTACCTTAAATGAACCTATAATCATATGTTACCATGCACTAGAATCTCTCTGTTATAAAATCCCAACTCAAGCTGGAGTCATGGTTTATCTCAAACTCCATTTGCTATGAATATTATGTTCTCTTTTAATTCCAGTTCTTGATTAAAAAGATTTTCTCATCAGAAACTCTTTTCTGAATAAATCTATATGTCCTGGCCAGGAACTTGAAACATCAAGAACAATCAAATGAACATAGGATTTTATCTCTATTTACTTAGAGGAACAGATTCCATCTTAATCAACACCTACCTCCATATATAACTAGTAGGAGCCAACACATGCCCATATACCCATACATAGTACAAGTATGAAAGCAGTATCAAACTCAAAACACCTATATACAAGACAACTGTGCTATCTCAGGTCTAAAGATTATATACACTGATATGATTTATGAGAATACATTGACAAGAGTAAACTCCATGTACTTGTCATAAGTGTCACAGGTTTGACCTACTTATCATTTATAAGTGCCTATCATGTTTGTTATATGGCATGAGACTCACCATTCTAAATATGTACAAAATACATACTAAATGATATGCTCTAGGGCATACTACTAACAATCTCCCACTAGCACTAGAGCCATTCATTATAATATCTTAGACCTATCTTCTCAAGATGTCGGTCTAACTGAGTCTGTGACATAGGCTTAGTGAATGGATCAGCTGGATTTTCAGCTGATGCTTTTTTCTGCGTGGCTACATTGCCTCGTCCAACTATTTCTCTGCTAATGTGGTAGCACCTTTCTATATGTTTGGATTTCTGGTGAGACCTTGGTTCCTTAGCCTGTATGACTGCTCCATTATTGTCACAGTGTAGTGGAACTGCTGACTCAATGGAAGGAACTACTGTAAGTTCTGTCACGAACTTCTTTATCTAAACAGCTTCCTTTGTAGCATCTGATGCAGCAATATACTCAGCCTCTGTAGTGGAATCTGCAGTCATGCTCTGTTTGGAACTCTTCCAACTGACTGCACCTCCATTACAAATGAACACATATCCAGAGGTAGACTTTCTATCATCGATATCTGATTAGAAATCAGAATCAGTATAACCATCTAATTGCAAGTCTCCACCTCCATAAATCAAGAATAAATCCTTAGTTCTTCTCAAGTACTTAAGGATATTCTTGACAGCTATCCAGTGTTCCAAACCTGGATTGGATTGATACCTGCTAGTCAAACTAACAGCATATGCGATATCCGGCCTAGTACACAATATTGCATACATTAAACTTCCAATAGCCGAAGCATATGGAATCCTAGCCATCTTATCTCTTTCTTCAGGTGTCTTTGGAGACATCTCTTTAGAAAGGTGGATACCATGTCTCACTGGTAACAATCCTCTCTTGGAATCAAGCATGTTAAACCTCTTTAACACCTTTTTCCAAGTATAGACTTTGAGATAAACCAATTATTCTTTTCGCTCTATCTCTATAGATGCGAATCCTAAGAATATAGGTTGCTTCCCCTAAGTCTTTCATGGAGAATGTATTTGACAACCATACCTTTATAGTCGTCAACATACCTGTGTCATTACCCATCAACAGTATGTCATCCACATATAAGACAAGGAAAGTGATAGCACTGTCACTAACCTTCTTATAGACACATGGCTCATCCTCATTTTTTATAAAACCAAAGGATTTAATGGCTTCATCAAAATAGATGTTCCAACTCCTCGAAGCTTGTTTCAACCCATAAATGGATCGCTTTAGCTTGCATACCTTAGAACCATCTTGGGATTCAAAACCCCTAGGTTGTTCCATGAAAATGTTTTCTTCAATGTATCCATTGAGATAAGCTGTTTTGACATACATCTGCCAAATCTCATAATGATAGTATGCAGCTATTGCTAATAAAATCCTAATTGATTTAAGCATGGCAACAGGCGAGAAAGTCTCCTCATAGTCGATTACTTGCCTTTGGCGAAACCCTTTCGCTACTAGCCTTGCCTTATAGGTCTCTACCTTTCCATCAGAACCAATTTTCTTCTTGAAAACCCATTTGTTCCCTATAGGTACAATACCTTCAGGTGGGTCAACAAGATCCCAAACTTGATTCTTATACATGGAATCAATCTCGAATTTCATAGCATCAATCCATTTTGAAGAGTCTATATCTGATATAGCTTCTTCATAAGTAAGTGGATCATCTTCATGATCTACTTCTTCATGAGTAGACAACTCTTGTTCTTCTTCATGAAGAAAACCATATCTCACTGGTGGGTGAGATACCCTGGTTGTTCTACGAGGAACAGCTGTAGATGTTTCATCAACGGGTATAGGTTGACTAGATGGATCTATATCCATCTGATCTGTTGGTTGGTCAGAATTCTCCAATTCTAACTCTATTTGACATCCTTTGCCTCCTTCTTGAACAAACTGTTGTTCAAGAAATGTGGCATCTCTACTTATCACAACCTTTTATGAAGTAGGCAAATAAAAATAATATCCAAAACTATCTTTTAGATATCCAACAAATCAACATTTTTCTGATCTGGTCTCCAATTTATCAGTGTTCAACTTTTTAATATAAGCTGGACAACCCCAAATCTTAACATGCTTAAGACTTGGTTTTCTTCCATGCCATATCTCATAAGATGTGGAAGAAACTGATTTTGATGGAATCCTATTCAGAATATACAAAGCTGATTCTAATGCAAATCTCCAAAAGAAGATTGGCATATCAATATAGCTCATCATACTACGTACCATATCCAATAGGGTACGATTTCTCCTTTCAGATACACCATTCAGTTATGGCGTTCCTGGAGGAGTCAGCTGAGAAACAATGCCATGCTCTCTCAAGTATTCATCAAATTCAGTACTCAAATATTCACCTCCACGATCTGATCGAAGAGCTTTACTACTCTTTCTTGTTTGATTTTCTACTTCAGATTTAAATTCTTTGAACTTTTCAAAAGATTCATGTTTGTATTTCATCAAATACAAATACCCAAACCTTGATTTATCATCAGTAAAGGTAATAAAATAATGAAAACCCCCTCTAGCCATTTCTTTAAATGGACCACATACATCACTATGTATTATTGCTCCAAAATATTTTTAGCTCTTAGCCCTTGTCCAACAAAGGGTGATCTAGTCATTTTGCCCTGAAGGCAAGATTCACAAGTTGGAGTAGGCTCAGAGCCCAATGAGGATAGAATCCCCATTTTCTCCAGTTTTGCAATCCTATCTTCTGCAACATGACATAACCTTAAGTGCCAAATATATTTTGAACTTGAGTTGGTTTTCACCATGGCATTGCATTCTTTTAGATCACTTGCATTCAATTTGTGTTTGTCATTATTATCCAAATAATAAAGACCATCATTCATATAACCTGAACCAACATATTTATTTCCAAAATAAATATTGCAAACATTATCTGTGAACTGAAATTCATAGCCATTTCTAGTCAAACTAGATATAGAAATGATGTTCTTAAAAGCATCAGGTACATATAAAATATTATCCATACACAAAACATGTCCAAACATGTAAAAAGATTTAGATCCTATGGCTAAAGCTTCAATAGTTGAGCCATTGCCAATCCGAACTCTAATATCTTGAAAACGCAAGCTGCTACTGTTTGCTAGTTCCTGCATATCATTAGAAATGTGAGAACTGGCACCAGTATCTAAAACCCAAGCTGTAGATGAACTATGAGTATCATCAGAATCTAAATAACAAGATATGGACATACCTTCCGAAGGTGTATCCTTCTTGTCCTTCAGAGAAGCAAGATACTCTGGGCAGTTCCTTTTCCAGTGCCCATCCTTTTGGCAGTGGAAACACTTTCCTTTGCCTCCACCAACTTTAGTCTTCCTTTTCTGTTTAGCTATTTTCTTGGAAGGACCAGGAATCTGAGGTTTCTTTTTCTTATTGCCCTTCTTCTTGTTGGACTTTCAAGCAGAAGAAGATGCAACCAAAGCTACCTCTTTTCCTTTATTGCCTGGCATATTCTTTTGGGCAATAACCAGAATGTTGAGCAAACCAGCTAAGGTGCATTCCTGTTTAGTCATATGGAAATTTTTCACAAAATTCCCAAAAGACTCATGAAGGGACTGAAGGATCAAATCCGTTTGTAGTTGGAAATCCATGTTGAAGTCAAGATGTTCCAACTGCTCAATCAGCTGAATCATCTTGTGGACATGATCCCCAACATTCTGTCCCTCAGACATCCTCATACGGAATAGCTGTCTAGATATCTCATACCTAGTATTCCTGCTGTGCTCACCATACAACTCTTGTAGGTGAAGGAGGATCTCACTCGCACTCTGCATGTTCTCATGTTGCTTCTGTAACTCATTACTCATGGAAGCAAGCATGTAACAATTAGCTCTCATATCATACTCTTTCCACTTGTCCAAAGTTTCATGTTCCTCTTGTGTGGCCTCTGGAGGTAAGGGACCAGGAACATTTGAATCTAGAACATATCCTATATGTTCAAGGTTCAGGACAAGTTTCAAATTTCTTAGCCAATCAGACATATTAGGTCTTGTCAACCTATTGTGATCACGTATGCTTGCAAGGATATTGGATGGTGGTGGTTGTTTTGTGCTCATTTTTATCAGAAAATTAACTGTAGAAAATAACCAGATTAATTAGTAAATGTATTATGTAATTAATCAAAATGATTATGGTCTTTTAATCAAATTGGTCCTCCCACTAACTTAGCGAATCCTACACTTCCAAAGTAGAAAACGGAAATCCTAGTTGGATGGATTTCTAGTGGGTGATTGAATTCTTATAATTCTATTGATCATTCTCAGGTACATCCATTATTGGAATTACAATAAACTATAAGTGAGCAACTCCTTTCCCATCACATCTCATGTGAGGTTCAATCCTTTACCTGGCCCCTAATGCTCAAAATCTCAGGTACATCCATTATTGACTTATCTTGCATTAGTTAAGTTGATCCCATTGAGCCAGTAATTATGCAAATAATTTTAATGTCCTCAGGTACATCCAATATTGGCCACTAAACCATTTACATATTTACAAAATCTCATGCTTAACAATTATTCTTAATAAAATCTCTTAAATTAATTGCATCTTATGCAACTATTTAAAATTTCTTAAAATAATTGCCCCAATGGAGGGCCTATGTTATAATTACTTTAATTATAGCATTTCCAACTTAATCATTTGTTTGGAAGATTTTATGGTCATTCTAATTACTATTAAGGTCTCACTTTGCACATTATCCAATTAGCATGCATATATCATATAATAGCATACATTCCTATACATCTCATGCATTCATGGATAAGCAATAAATATGGTATGATCATAGACTTTCTTAGGGATTCAATTCTGAGCCACCAAGAATTGAATCAAGGCATTCCTAGGTGCATTTCATTCATTCATTCATTTTAGAAGAGTTGCTGAAGGAGTACATAATCAACACTTGATCTTGAATTCCTCCCACTAGTCCCACCAATGCTCTTGACCTCCTTAAACTTCTTGCAATCCAATATTACATGGTAATCCTTGGCATACCAAGGCGAATTTACAAGAACTTAAATAAATGAAATTACAACCCAAAAATTATTACAAAAGTAATAATACATGCCCAAAATAAATTAAAATAAATTAATTAATTTACAATCCCAAAGAAATATAAAAGAAACAAATCCAATCACATTGGTCTTTTATAGTCCATGATCATCCATCATGCATATCACTATTTAACAATTAAATAAAACATACATACTTAAATTAAATTGAATATCTCATATTCAACTTAAAAATCCAGATTTGAATATGATTCAAATAAATTTAAAAATTCAGATTTGAATCTCATTCAAATAACTTTAAAAATTCATATTTGAATCACATTCAAACATTTTTAAAAAAAATTAGATTTGAATCACATTCAAACATTTTTTAAAAAATCAGATCTGAATTTTATTCAATCAATTTGAAAAAATCAGATTTAAATATGATTCAAACAACTTTAAAAATTTAGATTTGAATCACATTGAAACAACTTTTAAAATTCAGATTTGAATCACATTCAAACAATTTTTAAAATTCTGATTTGAATCATAATTTAATTGTGTGATTAAAATTCTAATTAAACAATTTAATTAGACATAGGATGAGCTTTTAGATCATACAAAAATTGTAAATTAAAAAGCAAACCTTGCGCCACCTTGAAGAAGTATTGTTGTCGCCACCAACGGTGGCTTCACCTTGTGTGCCGCCACACATCCATTGCAAATAGCAATGGATCAATCATCTCATGATCAAATCACACAATTAAATCATATAATCAACAATCTAAACGGCAAATATAGTGGCTCTGATACCAATTGAAGGAACGGAAGCGTAAAAAACACAAGTTTATACCATTGAATTCAAAAATTTTCACCTAGGGTCACATGCATCATGCAAGATTTATTTTTATCTATTTGATTTCAATGATAAACAATATATTAAAACTCTTGTAATATGTTTTTGGATCTGTATTTGATATTTAAGATTTTAAAATTAATCAGATTAATTTTAGAACCCTAGATTAAATTAAGAACGATTACACTAACCTCTTGATGCACTGCAGCGTGTCTGCGCCTTTGAGATTCGTCTTCAGGACACCAGATGTTGTCTCTCTAGCTTGTCCACACCAAGAACACCTATGGCAGCCCTTGAACAGCTTCTAATGCCTTTTCTATTAATTAGAAATTCAAGTTCTGCCTTTTAAGATATTGGAGATGTAAACAGGACACTAGAAACAATTTCTAGTGTTCTTAATTCAAGAGATTGATGGCTAATCTCTTTGAATTGATGAGAGATGAAGAAGAATAGATAAAAAGCCTCAAAGTGGCGTGACAAAGGAGAGGAGTGGCTGCTGGTTATTTTTTCTTTTCATAACCACACTTAAATAGCTAGGTTAACACATTAAACCCTTGCCACATGTCACCCTTTGATTAGCTCTAGGTTTAAGTGACCCAATCACATTGTGCCAAGTGTCAAACCTATATTTAATCTTGATTTTAATCATCTTATATGATTAAAAAAAAAAACATTTGACAAGCTTATGTGTAATCCCTTGTGTCACCATCTCATGGTGCCACGTGTCACACTGTGAAATGACCAAAATGCCCCTGTGTCTTAATTTTGAGTTCTTAACCCAAAATAATTATTTTTCTTCTTCTAATTAATTTATATCAAATATAAATTAATTAATTAATCTCTATTAATTAATTTCTCATTAATTAAATTCATATTTAAACACTTTAAATATAAATTTAATTTATACTACACATCCAATAATCTAGATTTGGTTTCAAGTCATGCTAGGGACTTTGCAATTTAGTTGCAAACCAAACCTATTTAATTAATCAATTAAACTCTTTAATTAATTAATTAAATCATATTTAAATAGGTGATAACTTGTGTATGTGTGTGACTTACTAGGCTCATCACTAATTGGCAATGAGACATGATATCAACTCTTAATATCATCAGAACTCTTTCTTACCATAAATGATTTCTCTAAATCATTTTATGAACCTCATAGACCATGGTTAACACCTAGCATAGCATGCCATGGCCACCCAATTAGTAATAAGGTTTACCTTAAATGAACCTATAATCATATGTTACCTGTGACACCCCTTACCCGTGTACAGTATACCCGAGTAAGTAATGCCACCTGGTGTACCGGCACACTCTAATATTCCTCAATTAATTTAGACAATGCTTTTGCATATAATTTATGAAATACAATTTATTTAAACCATTTATCAAAAGTATCATTCATTTAAGGTTCCGAAAATTTTAAAGAAAATCCGGCGGAGTACCGGCTAAAAATGGAGAAAACCGTTCTTGAACTGTTAAAAACACTTCCAATATACAATTTCATTCATTCTCAACTCCACTATCTTCACATAACTCAATATCAATTTATCAAGTATTTTTACATTTATGTTCTCAACAACCTTTTATTTTCTCATAACATCCCTTTGTCAGGGTTCTCATATATAAACACCCATTTAATAAACAAATTAATACCATACATGACCATAAATCTTTATTATTTACAATAAGCTCAAAATACATTACATAAATCCCAAATACATATGAGAAATAAAAATTTAATTACAAAATGACAAAATGACATCTAGTGTCCTACCAATGCACTGCAGGTGACGAGGTGACACGGACACTGAGCAGAACTGCCGGATGGACTCACCCAGTCTGTGGTCTACTGGGCTCGCGATCGGGATCTCCAGTACCTACGCGTGGCAAAAGCAACGCGCTAAGCCATAATGCTTAGTGGTGCAATAATATAATAAAAGAAAATAGCAAGAAAATAAATGTGTAGAGAATGTGTATGCTTTCTTTGTTTGGTATTGATATATTCATTGTTTCATTAACGTTGTTCACTTTTATTCATATGGTTGCCCCAAGTAACCTAAACTAGACGACTGGACTGGATAACGGGTAAACTGGCACTGGGTACCTAGTACCTCGGGCCGTCACACCATCGGTCACATATGCATCTCCCGGTGTGCAACAGAACAGCTAACAAGCTGTAAATAATATCAGGCACGAGGCCAAGTCTCAATGCAAAGTCAGAATGGCTAAAAGCCATGAAATCATAGAATGACATTTTTGCCATGTGCAGTACTGCTAACTGAACCCTATTGGCATGCCAAACTATCCAAACCAATCTTGTTAGGTATACTAGGGCATTTGAAACTCTTAAATTTGTCAATTTGTGAATTTCAACTTTTTTGGTGTCACTATTCATCATTGGTCAACAAAAATGTTGACTTTTAGAATAAAAATGTGTACATCAACTTTGGCACTCCCAACATACCACATTTGGTGTTTAAAACTTGTTGGCATTAAGTGTTTTTGCCATTCCAAAGTGTAACTCAACATAAACAGATTTTTCAATTTTGGTGAGTCAACTTCACTGTTCCATTGGACACTGTTACTGTTGGAATTTGAGGAAATGTAAAACATGAAAGTTGTTCCTTATTTTGTCTAGTTTAATTTCCTTTTTTGAATCACTCCATTTGGAGTTTTGTAGCTCCAGATATGGCTCAAAAACCCAAGCTGTCCGGATATGCATTCTGCAGAAATTTACCATATCTACAGTGCATGAACAGTAACTTGAGTCACTTGGTTGAATGGGTTCTGGCCATAATTTGGGGTAGGTTCCTTCATGAAAGTTGTTTGTCTATGTCTTAACTTGTTGCTGTAAAAATTTCAGGCCAATTGACCAAATCTACAGTGAGTTATGGCCAAATGAACAGTTACTGTTCATTTGGTCAATTCTGCAGAGGCAGTTTCAGGGTTCCGGATTGGGGCCAAGTTTTGGTCCTCTTGCTTTGGTCTTTTGGGCATAGTTTCTTCAGCAAAAATGTGCCATTATAAGCCTAGTTTCATGTCCAATTGGCCAAACTTCAATTGGAATACCACTGCCCAAGTTATGGCAGTGCAAAGGGACTAAAATTTCAGTCCCTATGCTGCTGTCCATAGGGCAGCCTGCAACCTCACCTTGCCATAGTGTTTTTCAGTCCCATTTATGGTCAACACATCTAAAATGGTCACTAATTGACCATTAAAATGTTCCCTAACAATTTCTTAAGCCAATTCACACTTTCACCTTTCCAAACCCTAAGGTTCAAATCAATTTATCCATAAACCTCAATTTAACACACTAGTTCAACATCTATGTAAATATATAGCTTAAACATAATCTCCAATTCATGTTAAGTCCATTAAAACCATCAAAACACTCCCTTATTCTTCCTCCCTTAGGGCTGCCGAAATTGAAGGCATGCATAAGTATAAATTCCATTCACTTAAGTTACCAATTCTTGCTCACTTAAAGGCTTTAACATGGAATAAAGGTGATTTGAGTATTTATATGCACTAACCTCAAGTGGCAGAATTTTCCAAGCCTCTAAACCTCACTTTCTTTGTCCTTCTTGGCTGCCAAAAGCTTTAGCAAGGTGCTAGGGCAAATTTTAGTGAAGAGCTTCTAGGGTTTTAGGGTGAGGAAGCATGGAATTTAAAGCTTGAAAGAGCTTTCATGGAGGTGGCTATGGTGGAAACCCTCTCCTTCCTCTCTCTACGTTTTTGGCTGCTGGTTTTTGTGGCTATTTAGTCTTCATTTTGTCTTTTTATTTGTTAGTCAAATGGGTGCTTAATTATGATTGGTCAAAATTTTTAAATGATGTCATTTTTTGCATTATTTTGCATTTTCTTTTCTTTTCTTTCACTACTCATTTCAAATTTCATTTCTAGTAATATTTCTTCATATTTTATGTCATATTAATTATTTACTCAACTGGAAAAGTCGGCCAAAAATCACCTCGGAAGGCAAAATGACCAAAATGCCCTCTGTTTGGCTTAACGAGTCAAAATTGTCTGTACCGATTGAAAAATTTTTCTAGGTATTTTCTTGGCATTCTAATGCCATGGGAACCTCAATTACCCTTCTCTGGAGTCCCAAAAATTATTTTATAATTTTTCCCCCGGGTCTAGGGCCCCTCGTTGAGAGAACCGCAACTTCCCTCCGGTTACCCATCGCTAGGGCACCGGCTCGTTTAACTTGATTGTATTTTATTTCTAAAATTTTTACTAAATTTTTCTTGTTAATATTTGAGTTAATTATGGTTCCTGACTTTAGTTTGAATATTTTTCCGGACATTCTAGCTGTCCGGACCGACACCGGTCACCGGAACAGTAGGATGTACGGAGTGGTTATCGGGAGGGTGTTACAACTCTTCCCCTCTAATTTAAATTTCGTCCTCGAAATTTACCTGATGCAAACAGTTGAGGGAACTGTTGCCTCATCGTCTCTTCACTTTCCCAAGTTGCTTCCTCGGTGTTGTGGTGCCTCCAAAGCACTTTCACCAATGGAATCTGTTTGTTCCTCAACTCTTTCACTTCCCGAGCTAGGATCCGTAGAGGTTCTTCTTCATATGTCAAATCCGGCTGTATTTCAATTTCTTCTCTGGAGATGACATGTGAAGGGTCCAGCGGTATCTTACGAGCATGGATACATGGAACACATTGTGGATCTTGTCCACTACGGAGGTAAAGCTAGCCTATAGGCCACTGGACCCACACGTTCAATAACTTCATATGGGCCAATAAACCTAGGGCTCAACTTACCTTTTCTTCCAAACCTCAACACTTTCTTCCATGGTGACACCTTGAGGAACACTTTGTCGCCAACCACATATTCTATTTCTTTCCTCTTGGTCGGCATAAGATTTACATGCATGCGAGGCAACCTTTAAGTTGGCTTTGATTGATTTCACCTTCTCCTCGGCTGTTTCACAGTGTCCAGCCCTACCAATTTGTCTTCGCCCAATTCAGTCCAAAGACACTGCGAGTTCTACATTTTCTCCCATACGATTGCTTCATATGGGGCCATTTGGATGCTAGCTTGATAGCTATTGTTGTATCACAGTGCGATGGGAGATATCTATCCCAACTTCCCTCAAACTCAATGACACAACTCCTCAAAGATATCCTCAAGGACCACACATATATTTCGTGATATTCTCATCATTTTAGTTCAATATTTGTATCAATTTCATGGGTTTCAATTGTTTACAGGATTACTCTTTACGATTGCCCATCCGTCTCGAGGATGGAAAGTCATCTTGAAATGGAGTTGTGTACCCAAGGATTCATGCAACTTCTTCCAAAATCTCGATGTGAACCTTGGGTCTCGGTCAGATATGATGGAAAGTGGAATTCCATGCAGTCTAACTATCTCACTGATATACAATTCTGCTAATCTCTCTAGTGAGTAGTCAGTCCTAACTGGCAGAAAGTGTGCTGACTTTGTCAATCTATCAACTATCACCCATGCTGCATCATGTTTCTTCCGGGTGAGAGGTAGACCACTTACAAAATCCATGGTGACCCGATCCCATTTCCATTCAGGTATGCGTATAGGCTGTAGCAAACCCGATGGAACTTGATGTTCTGCCTTGACTTGTTGACATGTCAAGCATTTAGTTACATAGTCACCTATATCCTTCTTCATACCAGGCCACCAATACTGAAGCTTCAGGTCATGATACATCTTTGTACTTCCTGGGTGCATAGCATATACACTAGTGTGTGCCTCTTTTAGAATACTGGTCTTCAATTCCCCATCATCTGGTACACACAGTCTTCCTTTATAGTACAAACACCCATCTGCTTTCACCCCATAGTCAGTTGCTTTTCCCTCTGAGATCTTGCTCATAATAGCCATTAGCTTCTCATCTGCCTTCTGCCCATCTAATATCTGTTGTAACAGGTTTGGCCTCACTTGCAATTCAGCCAAAATAGCTCCATCTCGAATCAAAGTTAGACGGGTATTCAATGATCTTAGAGCTGTGATGGATTTTCTGCTCAAAGCATCAGCAACTACATTTGCCTTCCCAGGATGGTAGTCAATTACACAATCATAATCCTTCAAGAACTCAATCCATCGCCTCTGTCTAAGGTTGAGCTCCTTCTGGGTTGGCAAATATTTCAGGCTTTTGTGGTCAGTGTAAATATAGCACTTTTCACCATACAAGTAATGCCTCCATATCTTCAGTGCGAAGATAATTGCTGCAAGCTCTAGATCATGGGTAGGGTAGTTCTGTTCATGTGGCCTTAACTGCCTGGAAGCATAGGCGACCACCTTCCCCTCTTGCATCAATACACACCCTAGCCCATTATGTGAGGCATCATTATAGACCACAAAGTCCTTTCCAGACACTGGCTGTGTTAACACTGGTGCCTCTGTCAACATAGCCTTCAATTTCTCAAAACTGGTCTGACAATTGTCATTCCAGTCCAAATCGACATTCTTGTGTAACAACTTGGTCATTGGAGCGGCTATTAGGGAAAATCCTTCACAAATCTTCTGTAATACCCAGCTAGCCCCAAGAAGCTTCGACCTCGGTTGTATTTACGGAGGCTTCCATTCCATCATCGCTTCTATTTTCTTGGGATCCACCTAATCCCATCGGTGACACTATGTGTCCAAGGAATGCAATCTCATTCAGCCAAAAGTCACACTTGGACAACTTAGCATACGACTTCTTTTCCCGCAGGTTTGCGAACAATCCTCAAATGTTCATCATGTTCTTCCTCGGTGTTGGAGTACACCGAATGTCATCAATAAAAACCACTACGAACCGATCTAGGTATGGATGGAAGATACGGTTCATAAGGTCCATGAACGCCGCTGGTGCATTTGTTAGGCCAAAGGGCATCACCAGAAACTCATAATGCCCATACCGGGTCCTGAATGCAGTCTTGGGCACATCTACATCTTTCACCCTCAGCTGATGATACCCTGATCTGAGATCAATCTTAGAAAATACTCCTGCTCCCTTCAACTGATCAAACAGATCATCAATTCTAGGCAACGGATACTTGTTCTTCACAGTCACTTTATTCAACTGCCGGTAATCAATACAAAGTCTCAAAGTCCCATCCTTCTTTTTCACAAACAGCACTGGAGCTCCCCATGGTGACACACTGGGGCGTATAAACCCCTTATCTAGCAATTCTTGCAACTGAGTTTTCAACTCCCTCAATTCAGTGGGTGCCATCCTATAAGGAGCAATGGAAATGGGTGCTGTACCCGGCAGTGTCTCAATGGCAAATTCAACTTCCCTTTCTGGTGGCAAACCAGGCAACTCTTCAGGAAATACCTCTGGGAAGTCTCTTACTGTGGGTATGTCACTCAAGTTTGGCTTAGCCTGCCTAGTATCCACCACATGTGCTAGGTAGGCTTCACAGCCTTTTCTCATCATTCTTCTTGCAACTGTGGCTGAGATGACATTGGACAAGAAATCTGTCCTTTCACCCACAACAGTGATCTCATTACCCTCCGGAGTTTTTAGAGAAATCCTCTTCAATTTGCAATCAACTATTGCCTGATGACGTGACAACCAGTCCATTCCCAAAATCACGTCAAACTCGTGAAAAGGCAACTCAATTAGGTCCGCCGAGAATTCATACCCTTGAATCCTTAACGGGCAACCCTTGTATACCTTGTTCACTACCACTCTGTGACCCAATGGATTAGTGACCAGAATGTCTTGGTCACTCTCCCCTACCAGTATCCCCCTTTCTACGGGTAGATTGATGCAGATGTATGAATGAGTGGATCCTGGATCCACCAATGCATGCACAGGTGTAGTGTAGAGGGAGAACGTACCCCTGATGACGTCCGGGGCATCTTGCTCCTCCTGAGCTCTCAAGGCATAATTTCTGGCAGGTGGTGCATTTATCCGGCCTCTCTGCGGCTCGGATCTGAGCCTCGAGATGGTCCCACGGATTTACGGACCTTCTACCCCTTAGTGGTGCGGGAGCAGTGCATGCGCTTGTGTTGGAGCGGTATGTATTCTGCGTGGACAGTTCTTCAACTGATGCTCTGTTGACCCACATCTCAAGCAGGCACCAGTTACTCTCCAACACTCCCCCTTATGCCATTTTTGACAGTGTGGACATGCAGAAGATGCCGGGGCTGGTCCCCTGAACCCCATCCCTGGAGAGCTGCCCACTGATGGTGTGGACTGACCTCTCCTAGGGGTGAACTGTGGCCTGGGCCCCTGAGACTGACCCTGGCCCTGTGGCTGACCCGAACTCTGTGCAGGAGGACCCTTAAACTTCTTCCCTGATGCAGGAGCTGAACTAGACGGCCGGTCCCTCTTCTGTCTCTCTCTTCTAGTCCACTCACTAATTCTCACTTTTTCAACCTTTATGGCAGCTTCCACTAACTTGGTAAATTCGGTGATTCCCAAGGCAGTGAGCTGGATCTTGATGTTATCATTTAGTCCCTCTTCAAATCTCTTGCATCTTTCAGCTTCATTTGGGACTATCTCCCTTCCGTAGCGGCTTAATCGGACGAATTCTTTCTCATATTCGGCCACTGACATTTGTCTCTGCCACAGGTTAATAAATTCCCTTCTTCTCTCTTCTAGGTATACAGTACCCACATACTTCTTCTTGAATTCCGAGAGGAAGAAGTCCCAAGTTACAGCTTCGGGCTGCACTTCACTGGACACAGTGTCCCACCATCCGTAGGCATCGTCTTGCAGCAAAGAGATGGCAGCTTCCAGGTTTTGCTCTGGAGTGCAGTGGAGCTGTTTTAGTACTCTACCCGTTCTGTTCAACCAATTCTCGGCTGCAACAGAGTCATCTTCTCTCTTGCCATAGAAGTCCACAGCTCCAAACTTCCTTAGCCTTTCCAGGTGTGATTTCTGCTGTGGAGCTGGTGGTGGTGGTGGTGGTGGTGCTGGCATTACCCCAGCCATCTGTCTAAAGAAGTTGGCCATTTGTTGGAACATGGCCTGTGGAGGCCGGCGTGCTCGCTTGAGTGGCGAGCGATTCTCTCATGCCCCAGTCTCGTGCCAGGTGGAGCATGACTCTCCACTTCCTCCTCAACGGCTCTCTGAGATGAAGGATCCATATCCTATTCAAAATAAGAAAGATAAACAGATCTGCGTTAGTGTCACCTCGACTCTTACAAATGCAATGCATGGTATGGACTCAATCTAGGCCCAGAAACGCCTAAACCGTGCTCTGATACCACTAAATGTGACACCCTTTACCCGTGTACAGTATACCCGAGTAAGTAATGCCACCGTGTCTGGCACAATATAATATTCCTCAATTAATTTAGACAATTCTTTTTCATATAATTTATGTAATAAAATTTATTTAAACCATTTATCAAAAGTATAATTCATTTAAGGTTTTGAAAATTTTAAAGAAAATCCGTGAGTCTGGCTAAAAATGGAGAAAAGCGTTCGTAAACTGTTAAAAACACTTCCAATATACAATTTCATTCATTCTCAACTCCAATATCATCACAAAACTCAATATCAAGATATCAACAATTTTTCAATTTCAGGTCTCAACAACCTTTTCATTGCTCAAAACATCCCTTTCTCAGGGTTCTCATATATAAACAACCATTAAATACTCAAATTAATACCATACATGACCATAAATCTTTATTATTTACAATAAGCTCAAAATACATTACATAAATCCCAAATACATATGAGAAATAAAAATTTAATTACAAAATGACAAAATGACATCGAGTGTCCTACCAATGCACTGCAGGTGACGAGGTGACACGGACACTGAGCAGAACTGCCGGATGGACTCACCCAGTCTGTGGTCTACTGGGCTCGCGATCGGGATCTCCAGTACCTACGCGTGGCAAAAGCAACGCGCTAAGCAATAATGCTTAGTGGTGCAATAATATAATAAAAGAAAATAGCAAGAAAATAAATGTGTAGAGAATGTGTATGCTTTCTTTGTTTGGTATTGATATATTCATTGTTTCATTAACGTTGTTCACTTTTATTCATATGGTTGCCCCAAGTAACCTAAACTAGACGATCGGATCGGATAACGGGTAAGCGCCTTTGGGTACCTAGTACCTCGGGCCGTCACACCATCGGTCACATATGCATCTCCCGGTGTGCAACAGAACAGCTAACAAGCTGTAAATAATATCAGGCACGAGGCCAAGTCTCAATGCAAAGTCAGAATGGCTAAAAGCCATGAAATCACAGAATGACATTTTTGCCATGTGCAGTACTGCTAACTGAACTCTATTGGCATGCCAAACTATCCAAACCAATCTTGTTAGGTATACTAGGGCATTTGAAACTCTTAAATTTGTCAATTTGTGAATTTCAACTTTTTTGGTGTCACTATTCATCATTGGTCAACAAAAATGTTGACTTTTAGAATAAAAATGTGTACATCAACTTTGGCACTCCCAACATACCACATTTGGTGTTTAAAACTTGTTGGCATTAAGTGTTTTTGCCATTCCAAAGTGTAACTCAACATAAACAGATTTTTCAATTTTGGTGAGTCAACTTCACTGTTCCATTGGACACTGTTACTGTTGGAATTTGAGGAAATGTAAAACATGAAAGTTGTTCCTTATTTTGTCTAGTTGAATTTCCTTTTTTGAATCACTCCATTTGGAGTTTTTTAGCTCCAGATATGGCTCAAAAACCCAAGCTGTCCGGATATGCATTCTGCACAAATTTACCATATCTACAGTGCATGAACAGTAACTTGAGTCACTTGGTTGAATGGGTTCTGGCCATAATTTGGGGTAGGTTCCTTCATGAAAGTTGTTTTTCTATGTCTTAACTTGTTGCTGTAAAAATTTCAGGCCAATTGACCAAATCTACAGTGAGTTATGGCCAAATGAACAGTTACTATTCATTTGGTCAATTCTGCAGAGGCAGTTTCAGGGTTCCGGATTGGGGCCAAGTTTTGGTCCTCTTGCTTTGGTCTTTTGGGCATGGTTTCTTCAGCAAAAATGTGTCATTATAAGCCTAGTTTCATGTCCAATTGGCCAAACTTCAATTGGACTACCACTGCCCAAGTTATGGCAGTGCAAAGGGACTGAAATTTCAGTCCCTATGCTGCTGTCCATAGGGCAGCTTGCAACCTCACCTTGCCATAGTGTTTTTCAGTCCCATTTATGGTCAACACATCTAAAATGGTCACTAATTGACCATTACAATGTTCCCTAACAATTTCCTAAGCCAATTCACACTTTCACCTTTCCAAACCCTAAGGTTCAAATCAATTTATCCATAAACCTCAATTTAACACACTAGTTCAACATCTATGTAAATATATAGCTTAAACATAATCTCCAATTCATGTTAAGTCCATTAAAACCATCAAAACACTCCCTTATTCTTCCTCCCTTAGGGCTGCCGAAATTGAAGGCATGCATAAGTATAAATTCCATTCACTTAAGTTACCAATTCTTGCTCACTTAAAGGCTTTAACATGGAATAAAGGTGATTTGAGTATTTATATGCACTAACCTCAAGTGGCAGAATTTTCCAAGCCTCTAAACCTCACTTTCTTTGTCCTTCTTGGCTGCCAAAAGCTTTAGCAAGGTGCTAGGGCAAATTTTAGTGAAGAGCTTCTAGGGTTTTAGGGTGAGGAAGCATGGAATTTAAAGCTTGAAAGAGCTTTCATGGAGGTGGCTATGGTGGAAACCCTCTCCTTCCTCTCTCTACGTTTTTGGCTGCTGGTTTTTGTGGCTATTTAGTCTTCATTTTGTCTTTTTATTTGTTAGTCAAATGGGTGCTTAATTATGATTGGTCAAAATTTTTAAATGATGTCATTTTTTGCATTATTTTGCATTTTCTTTTCTTTTCTTTCACTACTCATTTCAAATTTCATTTCTAGTAATATTTCTTCATATTTTATGTCATATTAATTATTTACTCAACTGGACAAGTCGGCCAAAAATCACCTCGGAAGGCGAAATGACCAAAATGCCCTCCGTTTGGCTTAACGGGTCAAAATTGTCTGTACCGATTGAAAAATTTTTCTAGGTATTTTCTTGGCATTCTAATGCCATGGGAACCTCAATTACCCTTCTCTGGAGTCTCAAAAATTATTTTATAATTTTTCCCCCGGGTCTAGGGCCCCTCGTTGCGAGAACCGCAACTTCCCTCCGGTTACCCATCGCTAGGGCACCGGCTCGTTTAACTTGATTGTATTTTATTTCTAAAATTTTTACTAAATTTTTCTTGTTAATATTTGAGTTAATTATGGTTCCTGACTTTAGTTTGAATATTTTTCCGGACATTCTAGCTGTCCGGACCGACACCGGTCACCGGAACAGTAGGATGTACGGAGTGGTTATCGGGAGGGTGTTACATTACCATGCACTAGAATCTCTCTGTTACAAAATCCCAACTCAAGCTGGAGTCATGGTTTATGTCAAACTCCATTTGCTATGAATATTATGTTCTCTTTTAATTCCAGTTCTTGATTAAAAGATTTTCTCATCAGAAATTCTTTTCTGAATAAATCTATCTGTCCTGGCCAGGAACTTGAAACATCAAGAATAATTAAATGAACATAGGATTTTATCTGTATTTACTTAGAGGAACAGATTCCATCTTGATCAACACCTACCTCCATATATAACTAGTAGGAGCCAACACATGCCCATATACCCATACATAGTACAAGTATGAAAGCAGTATCAAATTGAAACTACCTATATACAAGATAACTGTGCTATCTCAGGTCTAAAGATTATATGCACTGATATGATTTATGACAAAACATTGACAAGAGTAAACTCCATGTGCTTGTCATAAGTGTCACTGGTTTGGTCTACTTATCATTTATAAATGCCTATCATGTTTGTTATATGGCATGGGACTCACCATTCCATCTTATTTATATCTCATATAAATAACTTGGGAATAAACATGAATACAATCTTTCTGGATAAGTCATGTCCTTATTATGAAGTATCCTCGATTGTGAACCTATTTGTGATACTTTGTGCTAGAAATATTGTCACTCATATTGTTAATAACTTAAGAATAATATTTCTAACAAAATATCAATGGACCTTTTCTATTACACATAAATATATTATGTAAACAGAAAAGTGGAAATGCCTTTTATTAATAAAAATATGTACAAAATACATACTAAATGATATGCTCTAGGGCATACTACTAACAAATACTTCCCAAGCTGTGTAAACTAAACTTAATGAAGGAAATTATGTGAAAAATGGCTTGAAAAATGGATGCATGGAGCTTGGTTTGGGGACGTCAATAGAGGTTTCTTAAGGGAAGTGAAATTTGGCCAAATGAAGATTTTGAGGAAGAAGAAGATTCATGAAGTGTTAGTGGGAAAATCTGTCTTTATATAGTTTATATAATCTGTCACACCCTACTCCTCGTAAGATGTAACATGCTCCCGTAGTACACCTAATGAATTACCGTACTTCGTCTACCGGTAACCCATTAAATATACTATAAGGAATTTTAAAATAATTTTTGTTCATTTTTAAATTGGTGGGTAAATTTTTTTCAAATATTAAAAACCTTTATTTAAACTCCAAACATAAATTAAATTTTTAGATATTTAAAATCTCCATAATTTTTATAAAAATTTCGGCAGAGTGCCATCTGTATTTTGATAAAATAGTTCTTCAAAACCTGAAAATAAAAACACTCCCAATATATTTCTCAATCACAACTCCATTAATCAATTTCATTTCCCAAATCAACACAAGCAACTCAATACACAATTTAAATTAAATCAAACATTGAAACCTCTCATTAAGGTAACAAAATTAACATTTACATTCATGGGAGTATTAAAAATTTAGTAGTACAAAACTTTATAAGTACATAAAATCTCAAGATAATATTACAATAATTTGTATTTGATTACAATCCAAAAATATATTACAAAAGAGTTGGTACAACTGCTCAAAGGAGATTTCATACATACAATTACAGAATTACATCAAAATCTAAAGTACAAGGGTATATCTATGATATACCCGAAGATAGTCTCACTATGCCTTTTAGTAATCTTGCTCAGCTGCTTTATATTTTCTTTCACCTGCGACAGCATACAAAGCTATCGCTGAGTGGTGAACTCAGTGGTGCACAAACTAATAATTTAAAACTTAATACAAGTTATGCTTGACAATTCATAACAAATAAAATTTAAAATTTCTAAATTCTTCAAAATTTTTAACATTCAAAAATCAATATTTTCATTCATGCAAATTATTCATTTGAATAACATTTTGATTAAATAGTAACTATTTATCTACATTTCTTTTAAATCCCCAAATAATACAAAAATATTTTGAATCACTGACAAATTATTTATTTCAACCATAATTTACCAAACTATGCATAATTTAAAGGGCGTTGCCAACAATTCACACAGTTGAACCTATGACCCAAAATTCAAATAGATGCCGTTTTGTACACCACGACATTTCACACTCTCCCAATAACTGAGGCTAAAAGGGAGGAACAAAGACTAGCTAGTATATATGAGTACTCATTCAAACTCTTCCCCAACTGGCAAGCCAGAGAGGAAGGAACTCGCCCCATCTAGTGAAGGAGATATCTCACTAGACAAGCTAATGAGAATTCACAACAAATTTTGCCATGTCAACTGTGGTTTCAAATCATATTCAAAACAATTTCTATTTGCAAAGTGTTTACAAATCATCAACATATTTAATCATCATAAATTCATGCTCAAGGTTGGCAACACATCAAACTTAAAATTTACAATTCTCAAAACCATGCAATAGATCCTTAAATGCATAAGAAAATTTACATTTAATTTATACAATTTCATTCAACAAGTTAAAATCCTCAACACAACAAAATTATAAATCATAAAATAAACTTATTCAAATCAATTTAGAAGTGAAAAGTAACAAAATAGTTAGTTGTGCACAAACCTTATATGAGTCGCCTCTTGGCCTTGACTCGATGTCTTAAGTTCTTTCCCGGTATTCTTTTCCACTGAAACACACAGTTTCATAGTGTTTCAGTATCACCATTTATCATAACTCCAAAAATAAATTCAAATCTACTTATACCTAGCTTTAATATGCTAAACTTGACGTTCTTTAAAATTTGTATTTCAGGGTTACTATTCACGACACTATTCAAGTCAATTTGTTGACTTTCTAAAGCTTAATAGGTATGGGAATTCAAACTTCACCCACATACCACATTTTGGTTACCTAATTTGTTGGTTTTGGTTGTTTTCTCAAATTTTAAGTCTTTTAGGCAAAATTGCAAATTTTCAGTTTTGGTGTCCTATGTTGCACTATTCCATTGGTCATGTTGATATTAGAATTTGGCTAAGTTTTCTTCATAGAAATTGTTCCATATTGTCTTAACTTTATTCTCCTCTTTGAATCACTCCAATTGGAGTTTTGTAGCTCAAGTTATAACTATTTGAATCATGGCTGCCAGATTGGACTTAACCCAGATTTCTGGGCACCAAACTGGTTCTGGCAGTTTTAAGTCACCAAATTTGGGTGGCCAAATGACTTGGTTAAGGGAATAATTTGGGTTTTTGTCCTTCACGAAAGTTTTAGGTCTATATCTCAACTGTCCACTGGTAAAATTTCAGGTCATTTAGACCTGCCTAGCCCAAGTTATGGTAAATGAACAAATACTATTCATTTGGTCATTTTTGTACAGGTCAGACTGCAAAAATCCAGATTTGGTCAATTTGTTCACTAGGTTTTGGTCACTTTTTGGGCATGATTCCTAAATGAAAAATGTTCCATTTTGTGTCTATTTTCATTCTCAATTGGCCTCACACCAATTGGACGTGTAAATTTTCAGTTTTTGTCCCTCAAAAGGACCTTGGTTCTGCTGCCTGCAGCATGACCCTAAGCATTCCGAATTTGCATTTGGTTCCAACACTTCTAACATACTCCAATTGGTCACAAATGACCATTTCTCAGCTCAAACTAAGTCCAACACACCATTTAACACATCCTCACATTTTTTTTTCCAAACCCTAGGTGTCCAAAACCCTAACTCACTAATTTGTTGGATTTAACCAATTCAATACCTATACACATGCTTCTTCAACTCAATCAAGCTTCCTAACACATTTAATTCATTCAAAAAACATCATATTCTCTTACATCCATGGCTAGCTAAAATTCACTAAAAGTCTCCCAACAATTATTTTCATTTCATTTTTAGCATAATTCTAAGTTAGTTAAGCTATAAATACAATAATTAAACTAGAAATTCCAAGTTTAGCTACTAACCTTGAATGAAGCTTTTCAATCTTCAATTCCCTTAACTTTTGCTTCTTTCTTTCTCCTTTAACCTTCTTTTCAAGGTTTGCTTATAATTTTTCTTCAAGAAAATTAAAGGATTTATGGTGAAATTTAGTGTTTAGAAAGCTTAAGAATAAGCTTTCATGGAGGAAATTTTAAGAGAGAGACAAGGGAGAGATGAGAGATGGCAATTGATGAAGATGAAGACCCCAAAATGCTTTTCTTTCTCTTTTTTTTTATTTGTGTACATTTATCGATAATTTAACTTAGTCAATTGAAGTAATTAAATTAAAAATGAGTTTTGACATCATGATGATGTCATAAGAGTGATGTAATAAACTTTTCCTTTTTCTTTCTCTTTTTCATTTATTTTTCTATTAGTTCTTTAATTAAATTCTTAATCCTAAAATTTTTTTTTCTTAAATTTTATTTGACAGTCAGGTCAGGAGTCAGCTCTAGGGATCAATTGACCAAATTGCCCCTCGCCGGTTCAACCCGGTTTGTAAATAATTCAATATTTCTTCTGGATCCCTGACCTAATTATTTGGCCGGTTTAACAGTTCTTTTTCGTGATTTTCTCTTTTCCACTGTGTTTGCAATAGTCCTAAGGACCGCAGCGTCACATTTTACGGTTTGAAATTTGAGTTTAAATTGACTTCGCAATCCTTCGCGAGAAGGTCACCCATCGCTGTGACTCTGGCTCATTTAACTTCTTATGTTCTGTTTTTCTTATTTATGCTTAACTAATTGACAATTACTAATTATTTGTGTTCGGGGCTTATCTAGTTGTCTTAAGTGTGGTTCTAATCCCCTCAGTTGTCCAGACCGACACCGGTCACTAGAATAGTGAAATATACCAGGCTATGCAAATAGGGGTGTTACATAATCCCACTTAGTGCCCTACTAACTCACATTAAACATTTAATAATCCAAGTTTCCATATTTGTAAATTAATCCCCCATTTCTCTTTTAATTGTACTTCATTTTTAAATTTCATTTTTCATGGAATTTTCAAAATTCAACACTACAAATTTTTCATGGACATTTAGGTCAAAAGTCTACTCTAGGTGTCAATTGACCAAAATGCCCCTCCTCGGGTTGTATTTCTAATTTTTCGGTAACACCAATTTTTGTCAGTTTCTCCATTTTTTATTTTTCTTTATACTAATTAATTAAATTTTCTTTGACATTTTCTAAGTTAACTATACCACAATAGATGTTTATATCACACCCTACCCCTCCGTAAGGCATAACATGAACCTGTAGCATATCTAATGAATTACCAAACTTCGTCTACTGATAACCCATTAAATACACTACAAGGGATTTTAAACCTTTTCTTACTTCTTTTTCTGTGGTAAGCACTATTGACAGGTGTTAAAAATTTTCTTTTACTAAAGTGAAACCAAATAACAAATTTGAGTATCAATAATTTTTGTAAAAATTTTGGCAGAGTGCCATCTGTATTTTGAATAAAATAGTTCTTCAAAAACCTGTAAAAAGCACTTCAAATATGTAATTCCTCAATCCCAAACTCCAATAATTTGTTCAACACAATAAATTTCTCAACATTATCAACTCAATTCAACAATTAATTTTTCAATGTTTCCAAAAGATGAGATAAAAGAAATATATCACAATATTTTTACAAGCCAAAATAATTTACAATTTTAGTTTACAACTGCTCAAGACCAAGTACAATATATACATATAGTGCACATACATTATAACAAAAACTACAAAATATGGTATACTCGATATACCCGGCGAAATCTCAAAATGTGGCACAAGCAGGCTACTTTACTGCTCTGTCCATCTTTCTACCTGCGACAACAATAAAAAAGCTATCGCTAAGCCAATGTCTTAGTGGTGCACAACATTAAAAAAATACAATTTAAAACCATAAACCATAAATCATATGAACTGTGGATACTTAAAATCATAGTTAAATTCAAAAGACAGAGAATGTCAAAAAGAATTTAAACTCCATTTCACAATATCACAATAAATATCAATAAATCACACACACAGCTTAATCATGATTCCATAGTCCAATTCGTCCCAAAAGCCGATGGCTAGTGAGGAATAACATTGCTAGTTAGCAATAATATGAGTACTAATTCTATTCGTCCTCAACAAGCACACACCTCAACACTTCAGCCAGAGAGGGAATTCAAAATCAATTCGTCCCATTAGACAAGCTAGCGAGGAATTCAATCAATATACATGATAGCTATGGTTTCAAACCATTTACAATATTTTTCAAGCAGTAAGTATCCATCAAATATCATTCAAACAAATTTTCACAATTTAAACAATGACAGACAAATTGTCATAATTTATTTCAATAGAAAATTCAAAAGAAATAACTGTTGTGCACAAACCTCTGATAAATGCCTTTTAGCCCTGACTCAGTGTTTTCTTCTCCTTCCCTGAGTCTTTGCTAACTAAAACACACAATTTATAGTGTTTCAGTACTCATTTAAATAGTCTCTAACAATAAGGCTTAATAATTAATTTATTTAATTTTATTATTTTCCTTAGTCAACCTATAATGTTAACCCTCGATGCACTCTAGGTGAATTAGGTTTAATGTTACCAATATGTCACATTTTGCATTTCAATATGCTACCAATATAGTGCAACTTACCATTTTTACAAGTTGGCATTCATTGCTAAATTATTTCAAGCATCATTGTATGTAAATGTCAAGTTCTCAATTTTTGTGTGCTAGATTAGTCTAGCTTAAAGTCCTATTTCTCTTGGTTTTTAGCTTCATGTCAAAGAAGCAAAATTGTAGATCTATGTCTTATTGCATGTGGGGCAAAATTTCAGGTTATTCTGAGTTGTATAGACCAAGATATGGTCAATTTACCAAAGCTGGACAGATTGCACTAAAATGGTAACTTTAGGTCATTTTTAGGTCATTTCTAGTTCTGGCAGTTTTTATACCCAAACTTGTGTAAGCTATTTGACTTGCTTATGGTCATTTCTGGGTTTTGTGTCTTCATAAGAGTTGTAGCTTTATGTCTAATCTATTCATGGTAAAAATTTCAGGTCATTTGGACCTGTTTTGAGTGAGTTATGGCCAAAATACTAACTGCTGCCCAAATGGTCAATTTTCAGGCTTTCAAGTCACTAATCCGGATTTGGTCATTTTTCAAGTCACTTTCTGGACAGAATTTAGGTAGGCTTTCTTCATGAAAGTTGGCACATTTTGTGCCTAGTTTCATCTTCGATTGGCCTCATACCAATTGGAGTCACACACTTAGGGTTATAGGTCCATTTGCACACTGACCTCTACATGCTTTTCAAACACCAAACCAAACACATGTTTACCAATTACATTTTCACTTCCCATACCATTCTGCATTTGGCACTAACCAAAACCATTCAATTCTCTACATTATAGGTCAACTTGGACAGAATATAACCACTTCAAAATACACCAAATGCAGTCACAATTCACAAAGTTCAATCCTAATAATATATACACATAAATGCTTCTAATTGTCACACATACTTCCATTAATAATTTGCCTACCTTATCACTATTATCCACACACATATATGCTGCCATTTTTTGTACAATATTTCAGCAATATTTCATGAACCTAAACACTTCAATCTTCATCATGAGGCTGCGAAAAATTTACACATACACATTAACTTCCATTTTCACTTTTCAAGCTTACCATTCAACTTCACACATGGAATTCAACTTCAATACAATTAAACATTTAAATCAACATCCCAAACTACTATTTACATGCAAAAATAAGTTGTACATGGTGAAGTTCCATGGCTGCCGAAATGCTCCATCACCAACAATTCATCAAACCTAAAAAATTCTTCCATAAATCAACTACACACAACCTTAGTTACAGTTTTAATGAAATAAGCATTGAAAATAACCACTTATCTCTTTTGAAGCTTCTTTAAAACTCACCAAAACTTATCTTTCTTGCTCCCTTATTACTGCCCAAGGTATGTAGGTAAGGTTTAGTGAAGGAACCTAGTGAAAAAGATGGCTAAATCATAGTTGCATGGAGCTTGGTTAAGCTTTGGCCATGGAGTCCCATGGAGTTTTGAGAGGAAAATGGGTTTGGCAACTTTGAGGGATTTGTGGGAGAAGAAGATGAAATGGTTAATCTATTCCTGAATAATTTTTTAAGGTGTCCATAGTGCTCCACTAATATATTTTAACCTTATTATAGTTTAAAGTCTTCATAATTGCTTTTAATCCCCACATTTCTCTAAATTTCATTACACATTTAATTTCCTTTTTAATAGGGTCCCCAAATTTAAATACTATTTATTTTTAATGGACACTTAGGTCAAAAGGCAACTTGGGGTGTCAATTGACCACAATGCCCCTATTCGGGTTGCATTCCCGATTTTCGATAACACCAAGTTTTGTCGTTTTCTTGATTTCTCATTTTTCTTTGTACTAATTAATTAATTTTTCTTTGATATTTCTAATGACATTTATACTTCAGTAAGTCTTTAATTATGTCTCGAAACTAAATTTCGAGGGTTCCCTACAGTCCTAGGGTCGGCTATTGCCTGCGCTGTAACTTCCTTGTGCAGTCACCCATCGCTATGGTTTTTGGCTCGTTTAACTTGGTTACATTTCTTTGCTATTATTTTTCCTTTGTTTTTCTTGTATTTGCCTCTATTGTATTTCATTATTTCATATCTCCTCACCAATATTTAAGTGTAGTTCTAGGCATCCTAACTGTCTGGACAGACACTGGTCACCGGAACAGTAGAACGCACTACCGAACATAGGGGTGTTACAGTTTATTTAAGTCTTAAATATATTTCTTAGGGTTCCCCACGGTCCAGGGCTATTCAACAGTCCTCGCCGCAACTTCCCAGTGCGGTTACCAATCGCTATGGTTTTTGGCTCGTTTAACTTAATCACATTTCATTACTCTTATTTTTCCTTTGTTTTTCTTGTATTTTCTTCTATTGTATTTCATAACTCTTATTTTTCCTTTGTTTTTCTTGTATTTTCTTCTATTGTATTTCATTATTTTATGTCTCCTCACTAACATTTAAGTATAATTCCAAGCATCCTAGCTGTCTGAACAGACACCGATCACCGGATTAGTAGAACGCACTACCGAATATAGGGGTGTTACAAGGAATTGCCAGTAGGGCAAACAACTTACTTAAGACACATAACGATATCCTGAACTATTTTATCAAGAAAGAAATAAGTTAAACAAAAGCAAACAAGATAGTGCAAAATGGCACATAGGCCCTAGTCATAAATGGAGATGGTAATATAATGGTTATGGACCTATGGCCAATAAAGAGATAAGCAATTCATATATGACCAAGAAGGTCATTTAAAAAAAAAAAAAGAGAAAAGACTACAAAGGATAATAATTGCTAAAATAACAGCAAGAAAAGACTAAAATATTCTAAACTAAACTGAAGGTTGCATCAAATGATCAAGAGATTTGATAAGAAAAGAGTAAAACTAAGTTCTCACCTTTAGGATCGTACGAGGTCCTAGAAAGAGTGGATCCACAAGCACACAGATTTGCTTACCTCTAAAATTGAAATGAATTTGAATCTAACTTATGACAGAAGCTCATAAGAAATTTGGCACACGAGGTGAGTAATCGATGAGTAAATAGTATTGGTTAAAGTGCTAAGGAACCATCATTTAGGCCAGGAAGCTACTTGGGAGGGTAAATAGGACATGAGGAGATAGCACCCATAACTATTCAGAGACTGATACTAGGTAAAATTTCGAGGATGAAATTATTTTTAGGGGGGGGGGGGAATTATAACACCCCTATTTGCACAGCCTGGTATATGTTACTGTTCCGGTGACCAGTATCGGTCCGAACCATTAAGAGGACTAGAACTATGTTTAAGACACCTAGAAAAGCCCTGATCGAAAATAAATAGTGATTACCAGATAGAAAAGTAAAAATAAGAAAAACATAACATAAAAGGTTAAATGAGCAGGGAGTCACAACGATGGGTGAGCTTTTCGGGAAATGACTATGAGGTCAATCATAACCCAAATTCTGAATAAAAAAATGTGATGCCGCAGTCCTTAAGACTATTGCGAACACAGTGGAAAAGAGAAAATCGTGAAAAAGAGTTGTTAAGTAGGTCAAATAATTAGGTCAGGGATCCGAAAGAAATATCGAATAACTTGCAAACCGATTGAACCAGTGAGGGGCGATTTGGTCAATTCACCCAACAATAGCACCCACAACTGTTCAGAGCCTGATACTAGGTAAAATTTCGAGGATGAAATTATTTTTAGGGGGGGGGGGAGAATTATAACACCCCTATTTGCACAGCCTGGTATATGTTACTGTTCCGGTGACCAGTATCGGTCCGGACCATTAAGAGGACTAGAACTATGTTTAAGATACCTAGAAAAGCCCTGATCGAAAATAAATAGTGATTACCAGATAAAAAAGTAAAAATAAGAAAAACATAACATAAAAGGTTAAATGAGCAGGGAGTCACAACGATGGGTGAGCTTTCCGGGAAATGACTACGAGGTCAATCATAACCCAAATTCTGAACCAAAAAATGTGATGCCGCAGTCCTTAGGACTATTGCGAACACAGTGGAAAAGAGAAAATCGTGAAAAAGAATTGTTAAGCAGGTCAAATAATTAGGTCAGGGATCCGAAAGAAATATCGAATAACTTGCAAACCGATTGAACCAGTGAGGGGCGATTTGGTCAATTCACCCATAGAGCTGACTTCTGACCTAACTGTCAAATAAAATCAGAGAAAAAAAATTTCGGAATCAAGAATTAAATTAAAGAACCAATGGAAAAATAAATGCAAAAGAAAAAAAAAAGGAAAAAGTTTATTTACGTTATGCTTACCTCATTGGATGACATCATAATGATGTCAAAGTCCATTTTAATTTTCCTACAAATATTGACCAAGTCAACTAAGACTAAAAGACTTAAAAATACCTAAAAAAGAAAAGAAAAAAAAAACTATTTTTAGTCTTCATCTTCTTCTTTACAGCCCCACCTCTCTCACTTACCACCATTGAAGAAAAACCATGGAAACTTGAATCCAAGCTTGATTCCCACCAGTAAAACCTACTTTGACCCCCAAATTAGTCCACAAAAATTTGTTAGTTCAACTTGAGAAAGCTTTAGAGGAAGGAAAGAAAAGAAGAAAAGGAAGAAATTGGAGTTGAATTTCAAAGTTAAGGTTAGTGGTTTGGATTAAAAATTTATTGTTTAATCTTTATGTTTTTAGCGTAAGTAACTTAGAACTTAACTTAAAATCAAAAGAAAATAATTGTTGAGGGACCAAATAAGAAATTCAGCCAGCTAGGAATAGGGTTTGAAATGAATGAGTTTGATGGTTTTGAATGATTATTTGAGATGAATTAAGTGTATAGATGTTGATTATGTACTTTAAATTCATTAATTGAATGAATTGTGTAAGTTAGGGTTTTTGGCACTTAGGGTTTGGGAGAAAAATTGTAGAAAATGGTCAATGGATGTAAATGACCTTATTTGAGTTGAGAAATGGTCAATTGTGACCATTTGTGGTGTGTATGAATTGTTGGAACTAAGTTCCAATTCAGATTGGTGGGGGTCAATCTGTAGGCAGCTTGACCTAAGTCCATTTCAGGGATCAAAACTGAGAATTTACCAACCCAATTGGTGTGAGGTCAAATTGGGAATGAAAATAGACACAAAATGGCACATTTTTCATTTAGGAATCATGCCCAGAAAGTGACCATAACTTAGTGAACAATTAGGCCAAAAAATCGGGATTAGGTACAGACTGCTAAAAAAAATGACTAAATGAACAGTAGTTACGTAAATGACCATAACTTGGTCTAGGAAGGTCCAAATGACCTGAAGTTTTACCGATGAAAAGCTGAGACATAGAACTACAATTTGTATGGGGAACACAAACCCAAATTTTGACCATAACCCATCCAAAAAGTGAGCTGCAGTCAACACACCAAAACTACCAGAACCAAAAAGTGCCCAGAATTCTGGGTTTGAACTAATCCGGCCAACCTTAGGAAAATGGCCATATCTTGGGTTACAAAACTCCAAATGGAGTGATTCAAAAAGGGAATTAAAGCTAAGACAGTAAGGAACAACTTTTATGAAGGAAAGTTAGCCAAATTTCCATTGTAGGTAGACCAATGGAACAGTACAAACAAGTAACCCAAAACTGAAATTTTGAGATTTTACCCTAATAGGCTTTGAATTGAATTTGACAATTAATGCCAACAAAAATATGACTCAAAATGTGGTATGTGGGTGTAATTAGAATTAGCTTATCTAATTAGTATGAAAAAGTTAATATTTTAATCAAATGGTCAAATGAATAGTAGCCACAATTATACAAAGTACAAAGGACTCAATTTTGTGGGATAAATTAAGTGTACAAAATTTAGTTATTGAATTTATTTATTAAAAATGAATTGAATAGATATTGAAACACTATAGTTATGTGTTTTAGTGAGAAAGAAGCCCTCCAAGGAAGGAGGAGGAATTGAACCAAGACAAGTTTAGATAAGAGGTTTGTGCATAACTAACTCTTTTATTATTTTTCACTTCCAAATTGATTTGAATAAATTTATTGTATGATTTATGATTTTTGTTGTGTTGAGAATTTTAACTTGTTGAATGAAATTGTATAAATTAAATGTAAATTTTCTTATGCATTTAAGGATTTATTGCATGGGTTTTGAGAATTGTAAGTTTTAAGTTTGATGTGTTGCCAACCTTGAGCATGAATTTATAATGATTAAATATGTTAATGGTTTGTAAACACTTTTGTAAATAGAAATTGTTTGGATATGATTTGAAACCACAGTTGACATGGTAATATGTTTTGAATTCTCATTAGCTTGTCTAGTGAGATATCTTTTCCACTAAATGGGGTGAGTTCCTTCCTCTCTGGCTTGCCAGTTGGGGAAGAGTTTGGATGAGTACTCATATATACTAGCTAGTCTTTGTTCCTCCCTTTTAGCCTTGGTTATTGGGAGATTTTGAAATGTCGTGGTGTACAACAAGGTATCTATTATGAATTTTGCGTTATCGGTCCAACTGTGTGAATTATTGGCAACGCCCTTTAAATTATGCATAGTTTGATAAATTATAGTTGAAATAAATAATTTGTCAGTGATTCAAAATTTTTGTATTGTTTCAGGATTTAAAAGAAATGTAGATAAATAGTTACTATTTGATCAAAATATTATTCAAATGAATAATTTGCATGAATGAAAATATATTGATTTCTGGATGTCATGAATTTTGAAGAATTTAGAAATTTTAAATTTTTATTTGTTATGAATTGTCAAAGCATAACTTGTGTTAAGTTTTAAATTATTAGTTTGTGCACCACTGAGTTCACCACTCAGCGATAGCTTTATATGCTATCGCAGGTGAAAGAAAATACAGAGCAGCTGAGCAAGGTTACTAAAAGACATAGTGAGACTATCTTGGAGTATAACATAAGAATACCCTTGTACATTAGATTTTAATGTAATTATGTAATTATATGTATGTAATTTCATTTGAGTAGTTGTATTAACTCTTTTATAATATATTTTTGGACTGTAATCAAATACAAATTATTGTAATATTATCTAAAAGACACAGTAAAATTATCTTGTGGTATATTATAAGTATACCCTTGTACATTAGATTTTGATGTAATTCTATAATTATATGTAAGTAATTTCATTTGAGCAGTTGTATCAACTCTTTTATAATATATTTTTGTACTGTAATCAAATTTAAATTATTGTAATATTATCTTGAGATTTTATGTACTTATAAAGCTTTATACTACTAAATTTTTAATACTCCCATAAATGTAAATATTAATTTTGTTATCTTAATGATATATTTCAATGTTTGATTTAATTTAAACTGTGTATTGAGTTGCTTGTGCTGATTTGTGAAATGAAATTGATTAATGGAGTTGAGATTGAGAAATATATTGGCAATGTCTTTATTTTCAGGTTTTGAAGAACTATTTTCTCAAAATACAGATGGCTCTTTGCCAAAATTTTTATAAAAATTGCAGAGATTTTAAATATCTAAAAATTTGATTTATGTTTGGACTTTAAATAAAGTTTTTAATATCTGAAAAAAATTTTACCCACCAATTTAAAAATGAACGAAAGTTGTTTTAAAATCTCTTGTAGTATATTTAATGGGTTACCGGTAGGTGAAGTATAATAATTTATTAAGTGTACTACGGGAGCATGTTACATCTTACGAGGAGTAGGGTGTGACAATTGCTTTCCCTTTCAAGTCTTGATTCACTTGAATTCCCTTCATAAATCCCATAACCCACTAAAAGAAAACATCGAAGAGAACTTTGATTGAGGCATTGGAGCAAGTAGAGCAAGAGAAATTGGAAGAAAAATTGAAGTTGGAAAAAAATCACTTGAGGTAAGTTTCTTTTCATGTTAGATTAGTTGTACAAGCTTTGAATGAAGTTAACTTATGATGAAATTTCATGAGAAATTGAAAGGAAACATGCATGGAACCTATACTAGGGTTTTTGCCAAATTGGAGAAAAATTAGGGTTTGATGTATTTTATTAAAAATGATAATGAAATCAAGCTTAGTTGAAGTAGTATGCATGATTAGAGTAAAGAAATTGCATGGAATGTGTATAAATTTAATTATGGGAGATTATGGTTCATGGAAAAATTAGAGCTTTGGTGCTAGAGAGTGAAATTGGAGTGTGTAGTGTTAAATTATGATCATTTGAGGTTTATTTAGTTTGAATTGACATTGGGTTGATGAATGGAAGTAATGAAATGGTAGGATTAGGGAAAATTGAAAACTTTGGTGTTTGAAAATTGTGGGATTTGTGCTAGGAAGCGCCATTGATTTGTCAATGCTAAATTATAGTCATTTTGGGTGAATTAAATGTGAATTGAGGTTGGTTAGTGGGAATAATTAAAGAAATGAAAATTTGAACCTAGGCCAGAATTTGCACACTGAGTTCAGTGTGTTTGACAACCCATAAATTGAACTACACAACTCTAATTGGTGTGAAACCAATTGAGAATGAAGCTTAAAAATAGGGCTGGAATTTTCATGAAGAGACCCAGCCTAGAAACTGCCCAGAAATTGCCTAAAACTTGGCTTGAACTTAGAGATAAAATTCTGGAACCTGCATAATTTGACCATATGAACAGTAAACTTTGTATGGCCATAACTCTCTCTAGAAAACTCTAATTTAGGTGATTCTTAAATTGACAGAAAATCAAAACATAGTAGAACATTTCATATGAAGAACTTGAGGCCAAATTATGGACTTAACCCAATGAAATTGCTAAGCAAAGTAGAATCACCGAATCTGTAGAAATCTAGAAATCTGCACATTTACTATATAAATAGTAAAATTTGTATGGCCATAACTCTCTCTAGAAAACTTCAATTTAGGCGATTCTTGAACCGATGGAAACCTAAAACATAGTAGAACATTTCATATGAAGAACATTAGACCAAATTATGGACTTAACATGATCAAATTGCTAAACGAAGTTGGATCGATAAATTTGCCAGAACTGAAACTGTAGGGTGAATAGTGATGTAAATAGTAACTGTGTTTTGGCCATAACTTGAGCTACACAACTCTGAATTACGTGATTCAAAAAGGAAATAAAGTTAAGATGCAGATGAACAATTTTTATAAAGAACACCCCACCAAATTATGATCGAAACTAGGTAAAAATTGGGTTCAAAGATTAGGGCACCAAGCTGTCTAAAAGTAAAACTCTCTAAAATTTGCTAAGCTAATTTGTGATGCATTAAACATTCATGTAATGAGTTCTTAGCAGTAATTGAGATGCGTATTGAGACATTCTATTTGTGTATTTTCGGTATAGAAAGAGGTTGGGATGGACAAGGAATAGTGACTAAAGAGAAAGGAGGGCATTGAAGGTTTGTGCACAACTAACCTTTTCTTCATTTTTAAACTTGTAAATTGTTTGGAATGTGTTTATTTGAATGAGTTTTCTTTTAACAAGTTTACTTTGACTGAAATATAGTTTTTCTCTTGCATTTAAGAAATTTGAGTGTTGCCACCTTTATATGGATATTATGATGAATTTAATTGTGTTTATTGGTTTATAAATGTGATTGTTGAGTGGGAAAATTTTGGAAACTATTTTGAAACCACAGTTAGCATGACAGTCCCTTTCGGAACTCCCCCAGTAGTAACAGCTACTTGGGGTTGATAATAGATATTGATTATGTCTCCCATTAATAACGGTTAGTAGGGTAAGACTACATGAGTGCTTATGAACTTAGAACTATTGTGATGTTTTTATGCTTAAGGAGGATGTGATTTATTATGCCTTGACAAGTTTTACTTTATTTTAAGTTTTAAAGTTATTAGTTGTACACCAATGAGTGATATACTCAGCGATAGCTTATTTATGCTATCGTAGGAAAGGGAAAGGAGAAGGCTGCTGAGTGAGAGACTTGGTAGCAGCATTTTGGTTTCAATTGTGGGTATATATCATAGGTATACCCCTATAATTTCCTTTTGATGTATTTTGTACCTATATGTATGGATGTACGGACATTGAGCAGTTTGTATTTAAAAAGATTGCATTGCTATCACATTTTGAGTTTGTAACTATTTTGTATTTTACTTTGAGACTTATGAAAATGTAACTTTTGCAATATTTAGTCTATCATTATTTCCAATAAATGTTTACAAGGAATTTTAACTAATCTCATGCAGTTTTCCGCAAAAGAATTCATAAGATAAAAAGCTATGATTTGTTTTAAAATCCTTTATAGCATAACTAATGGGTTATCGGTAGGTGGAGTTCGGTAATTCATTAGGTATGCTACGGGAACATGTCATGCCTTTCCAGGGATAAGGTGTGGCATGTTTTAGTGGTATCAGAGCTTTGGTTTTTATACAAGTTTTGAAATTGCATGTTTGAAAATATTTTGATAAGTACAACTGCTCAACTGTCATTAATTGATACATATAGTGCATTATATCATAAATATGGACTAATGGAGGGAAATCTCCTTGTGTTGGTTGTCCAGGGAGTAGAATTCTTTGTGATTCAGTATGAAAGAGGGTGATCACATAGTAGAGCAATCAGTAGTAGCTGAGGTACAGGGGTAAGCCCTAGCTCCTCAGAATGCCAGTGGATCGGCTGCACCAGTCCCACCCATGCAGTTTCCTGCTCAGTTCACTCAGCAGATGGCTGCACTATTTTAGTAAATGGCTGGCAATATACCAGTCCAAGCTCCTGTGCAAGCACCTCCAGTGTAACCACCATCCCCAGCCAGACAATATGACAAGTTAATGAAGTATGGGGCAATAGAGTTCAAGGGTATAGTGGACCCATTGGAAGCTGAGCAATGGTTAGAACGGATGGAGAGAGTATTCAAGAAACTCCACTGCACTGATGATTTGAAGTTTGAATACTCGGTCTCTCTACTACATGGAGATGCATATGAGTGGTGGAAGACCATTCCTCATAGTTTGGTTGAGCCCTTGTGTTGACATGGGATGACTTTCTCAGAGAATTTAGACAGAAGTATGTTCCTGACACATATGTAGATATGAAGCTACAGGAGTTTCTTAGTTTGAAGCAAGGGAACAAGACTATAGCTGAGTATGAGAGAGACTTTTCCTGCCTCAGCCACTATGCTGGAAGCCTACTCACTACCAGTAAAGACAGATGCAAACGGTTTGAGGCCGGTTTGAGGCCTAGTTTGAGATTGCAAGTGGTTGGGTTTCGACATGACAACTTCTCTAGGTTGATATCACAGGCCCTTGAAGTGGAAAGGATAGAACTGGAAGGGGCATCTGAGAAGGTAACCACTGAAAAAGAGAAGAGCAGTAAGCCTACAGGTTAGAGTCCAAGTAGTAATCCGAGTAAGAGAAAGAGCTTTGGGGGACCAAGTAATAGAGGATCTAGTAGCGAAAGATTCTCAGGGCAGAGGCCACCTAAATCCGGACAGCAGACATTGAGGGGTTCCTTTCCTACACTTACCTGTGAAACCTATGGCAGGAATCATAGAGGAGTATGTTATAAGGCCATAGGAGCCTGTTACAATTGTGGTGGTAGTGGGCATTTTGCTAGAGATTGCACTAGTGCTCGTAGGTCTGGGCTGCCTACCACCACTGAGGGATCTATTCAAGGTTCTGCTTTCAGAGGACTACAGACAGCTAGTAGAGGCCAAGGCAGGGGTAGAGGAACACTTCTAGCAACCAGGGCACAACGAGCCAACCAGAGCAGAGTGGTGCACCGGTCAGGGTGTACACTATGTGCTAGAGGGATAAAGATGAGACATCAAATGTTGTGGCTGGTACTTTCTCCATCTTTGATAGAGATATATATGTGCTGTTTGACCCTGGTTCTACACATTCTTATGCTAGTGTCAGTATTGCATGCTCTATTGCTATTCCTTGTGTGAAATTAGATTATGATGTGCTAGTGACTAGTCCCTTAGGACAAGAGGTTAGGGTGAACAAATTGTATAAAGATTGTCCTTTGGTGATCCAAGGACATACATTCCTGTTAGACTTAATTGAAATGCCCTTCCAACATTACAATATCATCTTGGGCATGGATTGGTTAGCCAGGCATCACGCTATGATCGACTGTAGACTGAAGACAGTCACTTTTGGTTTTCCCAAGTATGCAAGCGTAGTGATACATGGGGAGAGGCAATTATTGCCATCCAACATCATTTCAACTGCACTTGCCAGAAAGCTGATTAGAAAGGGATGTGAAGCTTATCTAGCTCATGTGATAGACACCTAGGTGGGGAGTCCAGATCTTAAAGATATTCCTACAGTATGGGAGTTTTCGGATGTCTTTCCGGAAGATTTGTCGGGATTGCCTCCAGAAAGAGAAGTGCAGTTTAAAATCGAGACTATGCCTAGTGTGGAGCCAATCTCCATCACTCCTTATAGGATGGCACCTGCTGAGTTGAAAGAGTTGAAGGTGCAATTGCAGGAATTGTTAGATAAGGGTTTTATCTGCCCTAGCGTTTCACCTTGGGGAGCACCAGTATTATTTGTGAAGAAGAAGGATGGTACTCTTCGCCTATGCATAGACTATAGACAGTTGAATAAGGTGACCATAAAGAATATATATCCTCTGCCACGGATTGATGATTTGTTTGATAAGTTTAAGGATGCAACTGTATTCTCCAAAATTGACTTGAGATCAGGCTACTACCAGTTGAGGGTGCAGGAGCAAAGTATTCCTAAAGCTGCCTTTAGGACTCAGTATGGGCACTATGAGTTCTTGGTAATGCCATTTGGGTTGACTAATGCTCTAGCTGCTTTTATGGGCCTGATGAACACTATCTTCAAGCCATATTTGGACCAGTTTGTTGTGGTGTTCATTGATGATATTTTGGTGTACTAAAAAAATGCAGAGGAACACGATAAGCACTTGAGGATAGTATTGCAGACTTTGAGGGAGAAGCAGTTGTATGCCAAACTGTCAAAATGTGAGTTTTGGCTAAAGGAGATTACATTTTTGGGGCATATTGTATCTACAGAGGGTATACAGGTGGATCCTAGCAAAGTAGAAGCCATTCTTAATTGGAAGCCACCTAGAAATGTCACGGAAGTTCAGAGTTTCCTTGGTTTAGCCGGGTATTATCGAAGGTTTGTGAAGGGATTCTCCATGCTAGCATCTCCACTAACCAAGCTACTTAGGAAGGATGTAAAATTTCAGTGGACTGATCGGTGCTAGGAAAGTTTTAATGAGTTAAAAAGGCGCTTAACTAAAGCTCCAGTCTTAACCTTACCCACTTTGGGTAAGGAGTATACCATATACAGTGATGCTTCTCATAATGGATTAGGTTGTGTGTTGATGCAAGATACAAACATCATTGCCTATACTTCATGCCAGCTTAAACTGCATGAGAGGAATTATCCTACACATGACTTGGAGCTAGCAGCCATTGTCTTTGCCTTGAAGATCTAGAGACATTACTTGTATGGAGAGAGATGTTATGTATACACAGATCATAAAAGTTTGAAATACTTAGGCACACAGAAGGAGTTAAATTTGAGGCAAAGGAGATGGTTAGAGCTGATAAAAGATTATAATTGCTTGATAGACTATCAGCCTAGAAAGGCAAATGTTGTAGCTGATGCTTTAAGTCGCAAGACTATGGGTGGTTTAAGGGTTTCTCCATTGTCCCTGGTGCATGAGTTAAGGGCATTGCATGCTAATTTGGAGATTAATGAAGATGGGCAGATGGTAGCTACTTGGCAAGTGAAGCCAATGCTGGCAGAACAAATTAAAGCAGTTTCATAGAAGGATGATAAGTATGTGAAGTTAATGGAAGAGGCTCGGGATGGCAAGAAACAAGAATTATCAGTAAATAATGTGGGCTTGTTATTATATAAGGGCAAAATGTGCATTCCTAACAATGATGAACTGAGGCAGACCATTTTAAAGGAAGCACATGATTCACCTTTTGCAATGCACCCTGGTGGAGCCAAAATGTACAGAAGTGTGAAAGAGCACTATTGGTGGAGAGGAATGAAGAAAGACATTATAGAATATGTTGCCAAATGCCTAACTTATCAACAAGTAAAGGTAGAACACCAAGTGCCTGCAGGGTTGCTACAGCTATTGCCAATTCCCGAGTGGAAATGGGAAAGAATCACCATGGATTTCGTGGTAGGACTTCCATGTACACAAAAGAATCATGATGCAGTTTGGGTTATTGTTGATAGATTGACCAAGTCTGCACACTTCTTGTATGTGAGGATGGATTACAGCCTGGAAAGATTGGCCAAACTGTACATTCATGATGTGGTGAGGTTACATGGAGTACCAGTGTCTATTGTGTTGGACAGAGACCCAAGGTTCACTTCTAGATTATGGGGTAGTCTCCAAAAAGCCCTAGGAACTAGACTGAACTTCAGTACAACATTCCAACCACAAACAGATGACCAATGCCACACCCTACTCCTCGTAAGATGTAACATGTTCCCGCAGTACACCTAATGAATTACGGTACTTCACCTACTGGTAACCCATTAAATATACTAAAAGGGATTTTAAAATAATTTTCGTTCATTTTGGAATTGGTGGGTAAAATTTTTTTCAAATATTAAAAATCTTTATTTAAAGTCCAAACATAAATTAAATTGTTAGATATTTAAAATTTCTGCAATTTTTATAAAAATTTCGGCAGAGTGCCGTCTATATTTTGAGAAAATAGTTCTTCAAAACCTTAAAATAGAAACACTCCCAATATATTTCTTAATCACAACTCCATTTGCAACCACCAAACTTCAAATCAACAGCAATAGCAACACTTCAATTTAAAATCCAAATTTCAAATCAAGAATGAATATCTCAAAACATTTCATAACTCATGCACATTGCATTTTAAATCATTAATTTACAATCATAAGTTAATTTACAGATGCAAATCTCAAAAATAATGTTATTATAATTTTATCTGTACAACTGCTCAAATTACAGAGATACATATGTATACTATCATATTTACATCAAACTAAACTACCAGGGTATAGATAAATACCTGTATACAAAAATTCTTCAATTGTGCTCCTCTCTAACTGTAGCAACTCGCTCTACTGCTATGTCCTTTTCTCTATCTGAGATAGCAAGTTAAAGCTATCGCTGAGTATATAAATACTCAGTGGTGCACAATAAAGCATAAAATGCATAATATAAAACATTTGTGAACAAATCATCATTCAAAAATCTCATAATTGCATTTCACAAATTTTTTTTTTTCAAATCATATTTATGACAAAATCATAATTTTCAAAGCTTAATATAGCATAACTTGATCAAACAATTTAATAAAAATAGTGTTGCCAAACAATAACACAACTTAGGCTACGACACAAAATTTTCTGAACATGTCGTGTGTATATCACGACAAGGCATACTCACCCCACTAATCAAAATCAATGAGGGAGGTAGCTAGCTAGCTAATGAGTACTCATCCAAGCCTATCCCTCAAACTGGGAAGCCAGAGAGGGAGGAAAGTGATCAAATATCAAACTCACCCCAACAAGTGGAGAAGGAACATATTAATATTATCATGCCAAGTGTGAATTAAAAACAATTTAAATCAAGTTATTCAAATATTTTTTACAATTCACAAATCATATTTCATTCTAAACTTTTCATTTATAAAGTAAGCAACACACTATTTTTCAAATAATATTTTCAAAGCCATAACAATCAAAATTATTCACAACATTTATTTCAAGAATTGTCAAGTAGAAATAAAGAATTTTAAGTTTATTGTGCACAAACCTGACGCGAGTAGCATCTAGGCCTTGACTGAGTCTCTTATACCTTTTGGGTCTTTTTCAGTTGAAACACAAAATTTATAGTATTTAAGTATCTTATTTTACAATAAATCCAATAATTAATTTTTAAATACTTAATTCTAGCCCAAATATACTTAAACTAATATTCTTGAAAATTTTCATTTTGGAGTTACTATTCATGGTACTATTCAAGTCAATTTGTTGACTTTCTAAGGCTTAATAGGTATGGAAATTCCAACTTTACCCACATACCACATTTTGGTCACTAAATTTGTTGGTTTTGGTTGTTTACTCAAATTCTAAGTCTTTTAGCCAAATTTGCAAATTTTCAGTTTTGGCATCTTGAGTTGCACTGTTCCATTGGTCATTTTACTGTTAGAATTTGGCAAAACTTTCTTCATAGAAAATGTTCCCTATTGCCTTAAGTTTATTATTATTTTTTTGAATCACTCCAATTGGAGTTTTGTAGCTCAAGTTATAGCCATTTGAACCATAGTTGCTGGATTAGACTTAACCCAGATTTCTGGGCAAATTTTGGTTTTGGCAGTTTTAGGTCATCAATTTTGGGTGGCCAAATGACTTGGCTAATGGCATTATTTGGATTTGTGTTCTTCATGAAAGTTTTAGGTCTATATCTCATCTGTCCACTGGTAAACTTTTAGGTCATTTATACCTGCCTAGCTCAAGTTATGACCAAATGAACAAACATTGTTCATTAGGTCAGTTTGTACAGGGCAGACTGAGATTTTCTGGATTTGGTCAATTTGTTCACTAGGTTTTGGTCACTTTTTGGGCATGGTTCGTAAATGAAAATTGTGTCATATAGTGTCTATTTTCATTCCCAATTTGTCTCATACCAATTGGACTTGTAAATTTTCTTTTTTGGTCCCTCAAAGGGACCTTGGTCATGCTGCTAGCAGCATGACCACACTCAATCCGAATTTGATCTCAACTCCAACACTTGCAACACACTTCATTTGGTCACCATTAACCATTTTCCACTTCAAACTAGGTCAAACACATCATTTCAGCATTTCTCCAAATTTTGTCTCCTAAACCCTAAGTATCAAACCCTAATTCTCAATTTGTTACATTCAATTAATTCTAAGCATACCAATGTCATTCCTCAACTCCATTAGGCTTTCATACCTATTGAATTCAATCAAAACACAAGCATATTCATAGCAAACCCTACCTGGCTGTATTCACTAAAAGTCGCCCAACAATTGTTTTCTTTGATTTTTAAGTGAAAATCTAAGTTAATTGAGCTAAACACACAAAGTATAAACTAAAATTTTTAAACTTAAATTACTAACCTTATGCAGAATTTTCTTCCCTTCAAAACTCTTCCTTTCTTCTTCTTTTTGTTGCCAAGTTCTCTACCAAAGCTTGAAATCAAGATTTAATGTTGGAGGTTTAAATTTCTAAGGTGGAATTTAAGGTTTGCTTAAGCTCAAAATGAGCTTTAATGGAGGATGAAGTGAGGGATAGAGGAGAGAGGCGGAAAAATGAGGAAGAAGAAGACTTTTTTGGTTTATTTTTTTTTCTTTTATTTTATCAATTTATGCTCTTGAAAGACCATAAAATTGAATTAATTAAATTTATTAATTATAACATTTATGGCATCATGCATGATGTCATCTCCCTTCACTTTTTCATTTTTTTTTAAATTTTTCTATTAGTTCGTTAATTTAATTCTCGACTCTGAAATTTTTTTTTTCTCCGATTTTATTTGACGGTTAGGTCAGGAGTCAGCTCTCGGGTTTAATTGACCAATTTGCCCCTCGCCGGTTCAACCCGATTTGCAAATAATTCAATATTTCTTCCGGCTCTTTGACCTAATTATTTGACTGGCTTAACAATTCTTTTTCGTGATTTTCTCTTTTTCACTGTGTTCGTAATGGTCCTAAGGACCACAACGTCACATTTTACAGTTCGAAATTCCAATTTAAATTGACTTCACAATCCTTTACGAGAAGGTCACCCATCGCTGTGACTCTCGGCTCGTTTAACTTCTTATGTTCTATTTTTCTTATTTATACTTAACAAATTGGCAATTACTAATTATTTGTGTTTATGGCTTATCTAGTTGTCTTAAGTGTGGATCTAATTCTCTTAATTGTCTGGACCGACTCCGGTCACCGAAACAGTATAATTTACCAGACTATGCAAATAGGGATGTTACAACCAATCTGAAAGGATCATTCAGATTTTGGAGTATATGCTTGGGGCTTGTGTGATTGAGTTTGAAGGGAGTTGGAACACACACTTGCCTTTAATTGAATTTGCCTACAATAATAGTTATCAGTCGAGCATCGGCATGCCTCCATACGAAGCATTTTATGGCAGAAAGTATAGAACTCCCTTGTGTTGGGATGAAGTGGGCGAGAGGAAGTTAATTGGCCCAGAATTAGTACAGACGGAAAAAAAGGTTAAGCTCATTAGAGACAGACTCAAAGTTGCAACGGATAGACAGAAGTCCTACATTAACCTAAAGAGAAGAGATATTCGGTACAGTGTGGGTTACAAGGTGTTCCTGAAAGTTTCCCCATGGAAGAGGATCATGAGGTTTAGAAGAAAGGGGAAACTAAGTCCTCACTTCATTAGGCCGTATGAGGTTCTGGAAAGAGTGGGTCCAATAGCATATAGACTTGCATTGCCTTCGGAGTTGGAAAAGATTCACAATGTCTTCCATGTCTCCATGTTGGGGAGGTACAGATCGAACCCCTCTGACATTTTGCCAGTAGAGGAGATTGAACTGAATCCAGACCTGACATATGATGAAGAGCCCATAAAGATCTTGGCATATGAGGTAAAACAGCTGAGGAACAAATAGATACCTCTAGTCAAAGTGCTGTGGAACCATCATTCAGGCCAGGAGGCTACATGGGAGCGTGAGGAGGACATGAGGAGACAGCACCCACAGCTATTCAGAGACTGAGACCAGGTAAATTTCGAGGATGAAATTTATTTTTAAGGAGGGGAGAATTGTAACACCTCGAACCTCTGAGTTATGAATAGTACCACTTTTGGTCCATGACTAGTACTATCTAAAGACACCTTGAGGACCAAAAATAAATAGAAAATTTAATTGAGATAGACACAATAAAAATTCAAATGACCCAAAAATATAAGGACTCATAGGGTATATTGTAAAAGAGGGATTATGACCTGATAAGGGGCATTTTGGTCAATTTACTTTAAGAGTTGATTTTTGACCAAAATGTCAATTTAATTAAATGAAAATAAAATATTGAATTATGAAGAAATATTAAGGAAAAAAAATTAGAGTAAAAGTGAAAAGAAAATAAAAGAGACAAAAATCTAGAATTTAAATTCCATTTTTGACCTAATAAAAATTTAAGGGACCAATGGGCTTTTTGCAATTAAACTTAATTAATTAGTTAAAAGAAATAAAATGGGTACGAAAGAAGACAAACCCCTCCTTTTTATTCCCTATGTGCCGCCACCCCTCTTCACTCTCCTTCTCTCTTCTTCTCCTATCTTCTTCCACTATTGCTTTCCCTTTCAAGTCTTGATTCACTTGAATTCCCTTCATAAATCCCATAACCCACTAAAATAAAAGATTAAAGAGAACTTTGATTGAGGCATTGGAGCAAGTAGAGCAAGAAAAATTAGAAGCAAAATTAAAGTTGGAAAGAAATCACTTAAGGTAAGTTTCTTTTCATGTTAGATTAGTTGTATTAGCTTTGAATGAAGTTAACTTATGATGAAATTTCATGAGAAATTGAAAGGAAACATGCATGGAACCTATATTAGGGTTTTGGCCAAATTGGAGAAAAATTAGGGTTTGATGTATTTTAATGAAAATGATAATGAAATCAAGCTTAGTTGAAGTAGTATGCATGATTATAGTAAAGAAATTGCATGAAATGTATATAAATTTAATTATGGGAGATTAGGGTTCAAGGGAAAATTGGAGTTTTGGTGCTAGAGACTTAAATTGGAGTGTGTAGTGTTAAATTATGATCATTTGAGGTTTATTTAGTTTGAATTGACATTGGGTTGACAAATGGAAGTAATGAAATGGTAGGATTAGAGAAAATTGCAAACTTTGGTGTTTGAAAATTGTGGAGTTTGTGCTAGGAAGTACCATTGATGTGTCAATGCTAAATTATAGTCATTTTGGGTGAATTAAATGTGCATTGAGATTAGTTAGTGGGAATAATTAAAGAAATGAAAATTTGAACCTAGGGCAGAATTTTCACACTGAGTTCAGTGTGTTTGACAGCCCATAATTGAGCTACACAACTCTAATTGGTGTGAAACTAATTGGGAATGAAACTTAAGACATAGGGCTAATATTTTCATGAAGAGACCCAACCCAGAAACTGCCCAGAAATTGCCTAAAACTTAGCTTGAACTTAGAGACAAAATTCTGGAACCTGCAGAATTTGATCATATGAACAGTAAAATTTGTATGGCCATAAATCTCTCTAAAAAACTCCTATTTAGGTGATTCTTGAACCGATAGAAACTTAAAACATAGTAGAACATTTCCTTTCAAGAACTTGAGGCCAAATTATGGGCTTAACCTAATTAAATTGCTAAGCAAAGTTGAATCACTGTGTCACACCCCTACCCCTCTGTAAGGCATAACATGATCCCGTAGTATACCTAATAAATTACCAACTTCGTCTTCTGATAACCCATTAAATACACTACAAGGGATTTTAAAACTTTTCTTACTTCTTTTACAGTGGTGAGCACTATTTACAGGTGTTAAAAACCTTTTTGAACTGAAGTGATAGAACTAACACATTTAAATTATTTGGAATTTCTGTAAAAATTTTGGCAGAGTGCCATCTGTATTTTGGATAAAACAGTTCTTCAGAAAACCTGTAAAAAGCACTTCAATATATTTCCAAATCTCAACTCCAACATATTTCTCAACACAACATATTTCTCAACTCAAATTCACAGTGATTTTTCAAAGACTGAGATACAAGAAATATAATACAATTTTTACAAGTCAAAATAACTCATAATTTACTTTACAACTTCAATGGACAATTTTAATTTACAACTGCTCAAAACCAAAAACAATATATACATACAGCGTATATACATTATAGTACAAAAGGCAAAATGTGGTATACTCATTATACCCGATAATCTCTCGCTGGATGTACTAGCAGCCTAGTTCTTTGCCTGCAATACGTCTACCTGCGACAGTAATGAAAAGCTATCGCTGAGACAATGTCTCAGTGGTGCACAACATTAACCAAATACAACTTTAAATCACAGTTCATAAATCATATAAATGATAGATACGTAAAACCATAGTTAAATTCAAGACAATGAATGTCATAAGAAATTTAACACAATATCACAATAAATCTCAGTAATTAAAACGTAGTTAAATTCAAAAGACAGTGAATGTCAATAAGAATTTAAACTCCATTTCACATATTATCAAAGCTCATAATAACACAATTTAGTCAAATAATTTACGAACACAGTGTTGCCAATTCATACACAACTTAAGCCATGACACAAAATTTCCGATCAATGCCGCGTTGTACACCACGACAAAGCAATCACAACCCCACTAATCGAAATCAATGAGGAAGGGAGCTAGCTATATAATGAGTACTCATCCGATCACCTCAACTGGTAAACCAGAGAGGGAGAAAAATAAACGATCACGACTCCATAAATGGAGAAGGAAAATAAATGATCACAACCCCATAAATGGAGAAGGAATGATATGATACTGTCATGCTAAGTGTGAACAAAAAATCAATTCCAAACATTTTATTCAAATGATTCGTGAGAATCCAATAAATTTCTAAAGTCATAAATTCATTCACAAAATGGCAACACAATTCATAATTAACTTCAAATTTTCACAAATCACACTAAATCAATTTTTCCATAGTTTCAAACCATTTACAATGCTTTTCAAGCAATAAGTATCAATTCAAACACATTTCCATAATTGAAAACAGTAATATACAAATAGTCATAATTTATTTCAATTGAAAAAGTTAAAAGAAATAACTGTTGTGCACAAACCTCTGATAACTGTCTCCTGGCCTTGACTCAATGTTTCCTTCCCTTTCCCTGAGTCTTTGTTAACTGAGAAACACAATCTGAAATGTTTTAGAACTCATTTAAACTGTCTCTAACCATAATGCTTGATAATTAATTCACTGAATTCTAATATTTGCTTAGTCAACCTAAGATGTCGACCCTCGATGCATTCTAGGTAAATTAGGTTTTAATGTTATTAATATGTCACATTCGATAGTATTTTAGAGTTGGTACATGTTACCAAGTTCATTTTCGTGTATACTGCATTTTCTTGCAATTTGCTGGATTCTGGGATACTAGTTTGACCTAGCCTGATGACCTAGTGCCCTCAGTTTTCAGGTTTCGGTCAAAACTACAAACTTGTAGATCTATGTCTTATGGAACGGAGGACAAAATTTCAGGTCATTCTGAGTTATGTAGACCAAGTTATGGTCATTTTACTATTGCTGGTCAAATTGCACCAAAATTGGTCATTTTATGTCATTTTAGGTCATTTTAGGTTCGGCCAGTTTTTGGTTCCGAATTTGTGCAAGCTGTTTGACTTTCTTATGGTCATTTCTGGGCTTTGGAGTCTTCATAAAACTTGTAGATATGGGTCTTAGCTATTCATGGTCAAAATTTCAGGTCAATTGGATCTGTTTTGAGTGAGTTATGGCCTAAACACTAACTGCTGCCCAAATGGTCAATTTTCAGGCCTCAATTGCACTTAATCCGGATTTGGTCATTTTTCAAGCTACCTTGCAAGCAGAATTTTGGCAATCTTCCTTCATTAAGGTTGGCACATTTTGTGCCTAGTTTCACCTCCAATTGGTCTCATACCAATTGGAGCCACACACTTAGAGTTATAGACCTAAAACACAAACTCAATATTCATACACATCAAGGATCACTCCTAACACTTACCAAACTCAATATTCAAGTCAATTCTGGTTGTATCATGACCTAAACATAATTCACAACACATTATAGGTCATTTTGACAGCTTACAATTACATTCAACATACACCATAAAGTGCAAAATTTTTCAACTCAATTTACAACAATTCAATCACCTAACCATAACACTTTTTTTTCATGTCCAACTTCACACCATCATATATACACTCAAACTGCCATAACATCCAACACAAGTCAACATTAATATACTATAAACCAAGCATGAATTCCAGCATTCTTCAAGAGTTAACAACTGCCGCAATGGTGCCTTTACATTCCATAAATTTCCAAGCTTCAAATTTCAATTCACATTTACATATACTAAGTATACATCACCCAAACAATTTCCTACATAATATACATTTAATCAATCATTTAATTCACCATTTACAAGCAAAAATAAACTGCCTTTAAAGTGTTTTCATGGCTACCAAAAGTGCACTTTCCCCATTCAACATCAAACTTCAAAAATCTCTCCATAAATCAAACACCCATAACATCCTTACAAACTTTAATTAAACAATAATAAAAAACACAAACTTACTACTTTGGAAATTCTTCAAAACCTCACCAAAACTTCTTAAAATTGCTATCAAACTCTTTCTTGTGATGTGGGGATAAACTTTAATGAAGCAACCTTAGTGTTTGGAGGTGGAATGGAGGAGATGTGGGAGCTTGAATCACATGCGGCAATGGAGGATTTGGGAGCTCTTCACTACGGCAATGGTGGTTTTGAAGGTTGAAGATGAAGTGTGAGTGGAGTAATCTGCCCACTTAATGCATATTATAATCCTTAGTGGTCCACTCACATAAATTAAATCATATTATATGTTTTAATTGATAATTACTCCATTTACTCTCCATTTTTGCTATTTACATTAGGTACCCCTAAATTAATTTTTCATTATATTTTCCAAGTGTAATATTATTTATTTTTAATGGACATTTAGGTCAAAAGACAACTCGGGATGTCAAATGACCACAATGCCCCTGTTCGGGTTGCATTCTCGATTTTTCGGTAACACCGGGTTTTGTCCGTTTTTTGATTTCTCACTTTTCTTTGTACTAATTAATTAATTTTTCTTTGATATTTCTAATGGCATTTATACTTCAATAGGGGTCTATTTAATTCCTAAAAATATTTTCCAGGGTTCCCCGCGGTCCAGGACTAGTCAACGGTCCACGCCGTGACTTCCCGGTGCGGTCACCCATCGTTAGGGTTCTCAGCTCGCTTAACTTGGTTACATTTCTTTGCTATTATTTTTCCTTTGTTTTTCTTGTATTTTCTTTTCTTGTATTTCATTGTTTTATGTCTCCTCACTCATATCGAAGTGTAGTTCTAGGCATCCTATTGTCCAGGACAATACCGGTCACAGAATGAGAAAGCACTACCGAACTTAGGGGTGTTACAATTCTCCCCCCCTTAAATAAATTTCGTCTCGAAATTTTACCTGGCATTAGTCCCTAAACAGCTGTGGGTGCTGTCTCCTCATGTCGTCTTCACGTTCCCAAGTAGCTTCCTGGCCTGAATGATGGTTCCACAGCACTTTAACTAGGTGTATCTGTTTATTCCTCAGCTGCTTCACCTCATAAGCCAGAATTTTTATGGGTTCTTCTTCATATGAGAGGTCTGGATTTACTTCAATCTCTTCAACTGATAGTACATGAGATGGGTCTGATCTGTACCTCCTTAACATGGACACATGGAAAACACTGTGTATCCTTGCTAACTCCGAAGGTAATGCCAACCGATATGCCAAAAGACCCACTCTTTCCAGAACTTCATATGGTCTGATGAAACGAGGACTCAGTTTCCCCTTTCTACCAAATCTCATAATCCTCTTCCAAGGAGAAACTTTGAGGAATACTTTATCACCCACTGCATACTCAATATCTCTTCTCTTCAGATCAACATAGGACTTCTGATCAATCTGATCTTTTCCTCTATCTGCTGAACAATCTCTGGCCCAATCATCTTCCTTTCACCTACTTCATCCCAACATAAGGGAGTTCTGCACTTTCTGCCATACAAAGCTTCATATGGAGGCATCCCAATGCTTGATTGGTAGCTGTTGTTATAAGCAAACTCAATCAAAGGCAAGTGTGTATCCCAACTACCATCAAACTCAATCACACAAGCCTGTAGCATATCTTCTAATATCTGAATTACCCTTTCAGACTGGCCATCTATCTATGGGTGGAATGCTGTGCTGAAGTTCAATCTAGTTCCTAGGGCTCTCTGAAGACTACCCTAATCTAGAAGTGAACCTAGGATCTCCGCTGCACACAATTGATACTGGCACTCCATGCAATTTTATAATCTCATATATGTACAATCTGGCCAATCTTTCCAGGCTATAATCCATCTGAACTGGCAAAAAGTGAGTAGACTTGGTCAATCTGTCAACTATAAACCATACTGTATCATGACTACTCTGTGTCCTTGGAAGTCCTGTAACAAAATCCATAGTTATTCGTTCCCATTTCCACTCTGATACTGACAAAGGATGTAACAAACCAGCTGGAACTTGATGTTCTGCCTTTACTTGCTAGCAAGTTAGGCATTTGGAAACAAATTCAGCTATATCTCTCTTCATACCCATCCACCAGTAATGCTCTTTCAGCCCTCTGTACATTTTAGTTCCACCAGGGTGCATAGCAAAAGGAGACTCATGTGCTTCCTTCATAATGATCTATCTCAATTCAGCATCATTAGGAACGCACATTCTACCCTGATGTAGCAATAAACCATCATCTTTCACAGAAAATTCAGGTTTCTTGCCCTGCTGAACTTCCTTCAGTAGCTTCTGATATTTTTCATCACTCTGAGCAGCCATTCTGATCTGATCAATCAACACTAGCTGTACATGCCATGCAACAACTGTCTGTCCCTCATTATCAATCTCTAAACTGGCATGTTGTGCTTTCAATTCATATACCATGGAGAAAGGAGAAACTCTGAGACTTGCCATAGTCTTGCGACTTAAGGCGTCAGCCACCACATTTGCTTTCCCTGGCTGATAGTCTATTAAACAATCATAGTCTTTAATCAGTTCTAACCATCTCCTCTGCCTCAAATTCAATTCCTTCTGGGTGCCTAAGTACTTCAAGCTCTTGTGATCTGTGTAAATGTAGCATTTCTCGCCATACAAATAGTGTCTCCAGATCTTCAGAGCAAAAACAATAGCTGCTAGCTCTAAATCATGTGTTGGGTAGTTCCTCTCATGCGGTTTTAGCTGGCGTGATGCATAAGCAATGACATTCCGATCTTGCATCAGTACACAGCCTAATCCATTGTGAGAAGCATCACTATAAACTGTGTATTCTTTACCCGAAGTAGGTAAGTGAGGACTGGAGCTTCAATCAAACACCTCTTCAACTCATCAAAACTTTGCTGGCATTTATCTGTCCACTGAAATTTCACATCTTTCCGAAGCAGTTTGGTCAGTGGAGAAAATAACATAGAAAACCCCTTCACAAACCGACTGTAATATCCAGCTAAACCTAGAAAACTGTGAATTTTTGTGATTTTCCTGGGCGGCTTCCAATTAAGGATAGCTTCTACCTTGCTGGAATCTACCTTAATCCCTTCAGCTGACACAACATGTCCTAAAAAGGAGATTTCTTTTAGCCAAAATTCACACTTCGACAATTTGGCGTGTAGTTGTTTCTCCCTTTTAAAGTTTGTAGTACAATCCGCAGATGTCTGTCATGCTCCTCTGCATTCCTCGAGTATATCAAAATGTCATCAATAAACACCACCACAAATTGGTCGAGATATGGTCTGAAGATAGTGTTCATCAGATCCATAAAAGCAGCTGGAGCATTTGTTAACCCGAATGGCATTACTAGAAACTCATAGTGGCCATACCGAGTTCTGAAAGCAGTTTTTGGAATACTCTGCTCTTGCACCATCAACTGATAATAACCAGATCGCAGATCAATTTTGGAGAATACAGCTGCACCCTTCAATTGGTCAAACAGATCATCAATGTGAGGCAATGGATATCTGTTCTTTATTGTCACCTTATTCAACTGCCGGTAGTCAATACACCAGCGAAAAGTGCCATCTTTCTTCTTAACAAACAATACTGGCGCTCCCCAAGGTGACACACTAGGGCGGATAAAGCCCTTTTCAAGTAGTTCTTGCAACTGCATCTTCAACTCCTTCAATTCTGCTGGTGCCATTCTATATGGCGTTATGGAGATTGGATCCACACCAGGCATAACATTAATTTCAAACTGCACTTCTCTTTCCGGAGGTAATCCTGGCAATTCATCAGGAAACACATCTGGTGTCACACCCTACCCCTCTGTAAGGCATAACATGATCCCGTAGTATACCTAATGAATTACCAACTCCGTCTACTGATAACCCATTAAATACACTACAAGGGATTTTAAAAACTTTTCTTCTTTTACAGTGGTGAGCACTATTTACAGGTGTTAAAAACCTTTTTGAACTGAAGTGATAGAACTAACACATTTGAATTATTTGGAATTTCTGTAAAAATTTTGGCAGAGTGCCATCTGTATTTTGGATAAAACAGTTCTTCAGAAAACCTGTAAAAAGCACTTCAATATTTTTTCAAATCTCAACTCCAACATATTTCTTAACACAACATATTTCTCAACACAACATATTTCTCAACTCAAATTCACAGTAATTTTTTTTTTCAAAGACTGAGATACAAGAAATATAATACAATTTTTACAAGTCAAAATATCTCATAATTTACTTTACAACTTCAATGTACAATTTTAATTTACAACTGCTCAAAACCAAAAATAATATGTACATACAGTGAACATACATTACAGTACAAAATGCAAAATGTGGTATACTCATTATACCCGAAAATCTCTAGCTGGAGGTACTAGCAGCCTAGTCTGCTGCCCTGTCTGTCTGTCTACCTGCAACAGCAATAAAAAGCTATCGCTGAGACAATGTCTCAGTGGTGCACAACATTAACCAAATACAACTTTAAATCACAATTCATAAATCATTTAAATGATGGATATGTAAAATCATAGTTAAATTCAAGACAATGAGTGTCAGAAGGAATTTAACACAATATCACAATAAATCTCAGAGATCAAAACATAGTTAGCTTCAAAAGACAGTGAATGTCAATAAGGATTTAACTCCATTTCACAATCTCATAATACAAATCAATAAATCACACACAGCTTAATCATGTTCCAAAGTTCAATTCGTCCCAAAAGCCGATGGCTAATGAGGTATTCAATTCGTCCCAAAAGTCGATGACTAATGAGGAATAACATAGCTAGCTAGCAAAAATATGAGTACTCATCCAATTCATCCTCAACAGGCACACACCTCAACACTTCAGCCAGAGAGGGAATTCAATTCGTCCCACTAGACAAGCTAGTGAGGAATACAATCAGTATACATGATAGCTGTGGTTTCAAACCATTTCCAATGCTTTTCAATCAATAAGTATCTATCAATATCATTCAAACAATTTTACACAGTTTCAAGCAATAAATATCCATTCAAACATATTTCCACAATTTAAAACAATAATGTACAAATAGTCATAATTCATTTCAATTAAAAAATTCAAAAGAAATAGTTGTTGTGCACAAACCTCTGATAATTGTCTCCTGGTCTGGACTCAGTGTTTCCTTCCCTTTCCCTGAGTCTTTACTAACTGAGAAACACAATTTGAAGTGTTTCAGTACTAAATTAAACTGTCTCTATCGATAATGTTTGATAAGTAATTCACTGAAAGCTATTATTTGCTTAATCACCTAATATATCGACCCTCGATGTGTTCTAGGTAAATTAGGTTTTAGTGTTACTAATATGTCACATTCGATAGTCTTTTAGGGTTGGTACATGTTACCAATTTCATTTCTTTGTTTAGTGCATTTTATTGCAACTTGCTGGATTCCGGGATACTAGTTTGACCTAGCCGGACAACCTAGTTCCCTCGATTTTCGAGTTTCGGTCAAAACTACAAACTTGTAGATCTATGTCTTACGGAACGCGGGGAAAAATTTTAGGTCATTTTGAGTTATGTAGACCAAGTTATGGTCATTTTACTATTGCTGGTCAAATGGCATCAAATTTGGTCATTTTAGGTCAATTTTGGTCAACTTTGGTTCGGCCAGTTTTTGGACCCGAACTTGTGCAAGCTGTTTGACTTGCTTATGGTCATTTCTGGGATTTTGTGTCTTCATAAGACTTGTATATATGGGTCTTAACTATTCATGTTTAAAATTTCAGGTCAATTGGACCTGTTTTGAGTGAGTTATGGCCTAAACACTAACTGCTGCCCAAATGGTCAGTTTTCAGGCCTCACTTGCACTTAATCCGGATTTGGTCATTTTTCAAGCTACCTTGCAAGCAGAATTTTGGTATGCTTCCTTCATGAAAATTGGCACATTTTGTGCCTAGTTTCACCTCCAATTGGTTTCATACCAATTGGAGCCACACATTTAAAGTTATAGGCTAAAATGCATACTGTCCTTAAATACATTGCTTAACATCTATCAATTGCACCTTTACTTGCTATAAGTCCACTTCTCTTCCCACTTCTGTTTTGGTACATTACTGAAACCATTTATCACTTCATATTAAAGTCACTTTGGGCAGAATACAATATCCTCAATACACCAAATGAAACTCTAATTCACAAAGTCCAAATAAAACAATATATACACATAACCACTCCTAATTATTACATACAATTTCCACAACCAATTTACATACATATTCATCAATCCTCAATGTCACAATTCACCCAATATCTTCATGAATTTAAACATTCATCAAGAAGTCTCAAGGCTGCCGAAATGCTCCCCATTGTCAAAGTTTCCCATGATTTCATTAACTTCCATTTCAAGTGCACAATCACCATATACATGTGGGATTAACTTACTAGGACATTAAATCACCTTACTCAACATGAATTCCCATCAAATATATGTATGAATATTTCATTAAATATACCACTCCATGGCTGTCCAAAATTGGATATGTCAATAACTTGTCAAACTTTAAAATTTCTTCACAAAGCAAACACTCATAACATGCTTACAAACTTTAACAAAGAAATATTCAAAAATACAAACTTACCTATTGTTAGGACTTGTTAAATCTTCACTAAAACTTCTTGAAATTGTTATCAAACTCTTCCTTGTGATGTGGGGGTAAATTTTAATGAAGATAGGTGTGGGAAAAGAAGGCTTGATCATGGAATTGTTAAGGTTTGAAGGTGGGCGGCCATGGGAGGTTTTGTTGGAGTTCATTCGGCCATGGTGATTCCCAAGCTTGAAGATGAATTTGCAGATTGTATAATGGGTGTACACCTGCCCATTTAGTTCTTAATTTATTCCATAGTGGTCCACTTACACAAATTAATTCATTTTATATGTTTAATTTTCATTTATTCCACATTAAACCCATAATTTTTGCTATTTACTTTATATACCACCAATTTAATTTTTCATTAAATTTTCCAAAAGACAACTCGGGGTGTCAAATGACCACAATGCCCCTGTTCGGGTTGCATTCCCGATTTTTCGGTAACACCGGGTTTTGTCTATTTTTCGATTTTTCACTTTTCTTTGTACTAATTAATTAATTTTTCTTTGATATTTCTAATGATATTTATACTTCAATAGGGGTCTCTTTAAGTCCTAAAAATATTTTCTAGGGTTCCCTGCAGTCCAGGGCTAGTCAACAGTCCACGCCGTGACTTCCCGGTGCGGTCACCCATCGCTAGGGTTCTTGGCTCGCTTAACTTGGTTACCTTTCTTTGATATTATTTTTCCTTTGTTTCTCTTGTATTTTCTTTTCTTGTATTTCATTATTTTATGTCTCCTTCCTCATATGAAAGTGTAGTTCTAAGCATCCTAACTGTCCCGACAACACTGGTCACCGGAACAGTAGAACGCACTACCGAACATAGGGGTGTTACATTTGGAAAGTCATGTACTGTAGGGATGTCCTTCAATGCTGTACTCCCCACTTGGGTGTCTACCACATGTGCCAAGTATGCTTCACACCCCTTTCTGATCATTTTTCTGGCTAGTGCAGCCGAAATGATGTTTGATGGCAATAACTGCCTCTCCCCATGTATTACCACATCAGTGTACTGAGGGAGGTCAAAAGTGACTGTCTTCAGCCTACAGTCAATCATAGCATGATGCCTAGCTAACCAATCCATGCCCAAGATGATATCATAATCTCTGAAGGGCATTTCAATGAAATCAGACGAAAAAGTGTGTCCTTGGATCACCAAAGGACAATCTCTATACATTCTATTAACCCTGACCTCCTATCCTAGCGGACTTGTTACTAGCACCTCAAAGTCCATTTTTGTACATGGAACAGCAATGCAATCAATGATGCTAGCACTCACATAAGAATGGGTAGAACCCGGATCAAATAACACAAACACATCTTGATTAAAAGTTGAGAAGGTACCAGCCACAACATCAGATGTCTCTGCCTCTTCTCTCTGTCTCATTGCATAGATTTTGACTGGAGCACTCTCTTGCTCTGAATGTTTCATTGTGCCTTGGCTGCCTCTACCCCTGCCTCTACCTCTACTAGGTGGTTGTGAACTTCTAGCGACAGGGCTTTGAACTGACCCTTCTGCAGTAGTAGGAGGTGGTCCAACTCGCGATCATCGGTGCGCTCCTGGCAAAGTGTCCTGTGCCTCCACAGTTATAACAGGCTCCAATAGCCTTATAGCATATCCCACCATGATTTCTTCCACAAGTTTCACATTGGCGGGGAGGGTAGGAACCTCTGGTACTCTGCTGACCAGATAGAGGAGGTTTCTGTCCTGAAAATCTTCCCCTACCCGACTTCTTGCCACCTCTGCCATGTCCCCCATGATTCTTCCTCTTTCCAGTAGGACCACCGAGCTCGTTTCTACTGATTTTCCCTCTTTCTCCGTCTTCTCTGATTTCTTTTTCTCAGGAGCTACTATAGACTCAATTCTTTTCAACTCTAGGGCTTGAGAAACAAGTTCAGAGAAGTTAGTGTGTTTAAACCTGACTACTTGTAATCTGATACTGGGCTTCAAGCCAGTTTCAAACCTCTTGCATCTCTCCCTGCTGGTAGAAAGTAAACTCACTGCATAATGGCTCAGGCGGGAAAATTCTCTTTCATACTTAGCCACCGACCGCTCCCTGTTTGACTTAGGAATTCTTGTAGCTTCGGTCTACATAAGCATCGGGGACATATTTCTGCAATTCTGAGAAAGTCATTCCATGTTAGCACCGCAGTTCTACTGCATGGGGAATGGTTTTCCACTACCATAAGCATCCCCTATAGTAAAGATCGAGTATTCAAATCGAGCTCCTCTATACAATGTAGCTTCTGAATACCCTATCCATCCTCTCTAACCACTGCTCACTCAGAGGATCTATGTCCCTTAAACTCAGAGCCCCATATTTCATCAATTTGTCATATCGCTTAGCAGAGACGTGGTTGTACCACCGTGTCTCAGATTGGGACTTGAGTAGGCACATTACACCATTTGTTGGAACATTGCAGCCATCTCACGAGCGAATCGAGTAGGAATCGTGGCATCAGAGGGGTGGTGCTGCTGAACCACTAACATTGTGTAGGCCTGGGGCATCCCCTTGCACCTCAGCCTCTATAGATTGATCGACTGAACGATCACCCTCTTCCATGGTCAATGCGAGGATCTTAGACTCCCTAAACAATTAACACAAGGAGATTTCTTCCCGTTAGTGCATATTTATAATGTAATGTACTGTATGTATCAAACAATGATATTGAGCAGTTGTACTATGAAGGAAGAATATTCAAGTAATAGGTGAAAACAGAATTTAAAAACTTTGCTCTGATACCACCAAAACATGTCACACCCTACCCCTCTGTAAGGCATAACATGATCCCGTAGTATACCTAATGAATTACCAACTTCGTCTACTAATAACCCATTAAATATACTACAAGGGATTTTAAAACTTTTCTTACTTCTTTTAAAGTGGTGAGCACTATTTACAGGTGTTAAAAAACCTTTTTGAACTGAAGTGATAGAACTAACACATTTAAATTATTTGGAATTTCTGTAAAAATTTTGGCAGAGTGCCATCTGTATTTTGGATAAAACAGTTCTTCAGAAAACCTGTAAAAAGCACTTCAATATATTTCCAAATCTCAACTCCAACATATTTCTCAACACAACATATTTCTCAACTCAAATCCACAGTGATTTTTCAAAGACTGAGATACAAGAAATATAATACAATTTTTACAAGTCAAAATAACTCATAATTTGCTTTACAACTTCAATGCACAATTTTAATTTACAACTGCTCAAAACCAAAAACAATATATACATACAGTGTATATACATTATAGTACAAAAGGCAAAATGTGGTATACTCATTATACCCGATAATCTCTCGCTGGATGTACTAGCAGCCTAGTCTGCTGCCCTGTCCGTCTATCTACCTACGACAGCAATGAAAAGCTATCGCTGAGACAATGTCTCAGTGGTGCACAACATTAACCAAATACAACTTTAAATCACAGTTCATAAATCATATAAATGATAGATACGTAAAACCATAGTTAAATTCAAGACAATGAATGTCATAAGGAATTTAACACAATATCATAATAAATCTCAGTAATCAAAATTTAGTTAAATTCAAAAGACAGTGAATGTCAATAAGAATTTAAACTCCATTTCACAAATTATCAAAGCTCATAATAACACAATTTAGTCAAATAATTTACGAACACAGTGTTGCCAATTCATACACAACTTAAGCCATGACACAAAATTTTCGATCAATGCCGCGTTGTACACCACGACTAAGCAATCACAACCCCACTAATCGAAATCAATGAGGAAGGGAGCTAGCTATATAATGAGTACTCATCCGATCACCTCAACTGGTAAACCAGAGAGGGAGAAAAATAAATGATCACGACTCTATAAATGGAGAAGGAAAATAAACGATCACAACGCCATAAATGGAGAAGGAATGATATGATACTGTCATGCTAAGTGTGAACACAAAATCAATTCCAAACATTTTATTCAAATGATTCGTGAGAATCCAATAAATTTCTAAAGTCATAAATTCATTCACAAAATGGCAACACAATTCATAATTAACTTCAAATTTTCACAAATCACACTAAATCAATTTTTCCACAGTTTTAAACCATTTATAATGCTTTTCAAGCAATAAGTATCCATCCAAACACATTTCCATAATTGAAAACAATAATATACAAATAGTCATAATTTATTTCAATTGAAAAATTCAAAAGAAATCACTGTTGTGCACAAACCTCTGATAACTGTCTCCTGGCCTTGACTCAGTGTTTCCTTCCCTTTCCCTGAGTCTTTGCTAACTGAGAAACACAATTTGAAGTGTTTTAGTACTCATTTAAACTGTCTCTAACGATAATGCTTGATAATTAATTCACCGAATTCTAATATTTGCTTAGTCAACCTAAGATGTCGACCCTCGATGCATTCTAGGTAAATTAGGTTTTAATTTTACTAATATGTCACATTCGATAGTATTTTAGAGTTGGTACATGTTACCAAGTTCGTTTCCGTGTATACTGCATTTTCTTGCAATTTGCTGGATTCCGGGATACTAGTTTGACCTAGCCGGACAACCTAGTTCCCTAGGTTTTTGAGTTTCGGTCAAAACCACAAACTTGTAGATCTATGTCTTACGAAACGCGGGGCAAAATTTTAGGTCATTCTGAGTTATGTAGACCAAGTTATGGTCATTTTACTATTGCTGGTCAAATTGCACCAAAATTGGCCATTTTAGGTCATTTTAGGTTCGGCCAGTTTTTGGACCCGAACTTGTGCAAGCTGTTTGACTTGCTTATGGTCATTTCTGGGCTTTGGTGTCTTCATAAGACTTGTAGATATGTGTCTTAACTATTCATGGTCAAAATTTCAGTTCAATTGGACCTGTTTTGAGTGAGTTATTGCCTAATCACTAACTGCTGCCCAAATGGTCAATTTTCAGGCCTCAATTGCACTTAATCCGGATTTGGTCATTTTTCAAGCTACCTTGCAAGTAGAATTTTGGCAAGCTTCCTTCATGAAAGTTGGCACATTTTGTGCCTAGTTTCACCTCTAATTGGTCTCATACCAATTGGAGCCACACACTTAAAGTTGTAGGCCTAAAACACAAACTGCCTTATTGCATTTCTTTCATACACATCAAGGATCACTCCTAACACTTACCAAACTCAATATTCAAGTCAATTCTGGTTGTATCATGACCTAAACATAATTCACAACACATTATAGGTTATTTTGGCAGCTTACAATTACATTCAACAAACACCATAAAGTGCAAAATTTTTCAACTCAATTTACAACAATTCAATCACCTAACCATAACACTTTTTTTTCATGTCCAATTTCACACCATCATATATACACTCAAACTGCCATAACATCCAACACAAGTCAACATTAATATACTATAAACCAAGCAAGAATTCCAGCATTCTTCAAGAGTTAACAACTGCCGCAATGGTGCCTTTACATTCCATAAATTTCCAAGCTTCAAATTTCAATTCACATTTACATATACTAAGTATACATCACCCAAACAATTTCCTACACAATATATTGTCGACACCATATTTTGGCCGATCCCCAAAATCAATAAATTTCGAAACTGATCCCCAGCACTAAGTCTCCCTTTGCGAGCCAATTACATTTCCGATCTCTCTTTACCGAACAATCACATTTCTGACCTCTCCTCAAAAGGAACCAAATCAATACTAAGTCCCCATGTCATTTAAAGCCTTGCCGATCTCTCAAACCAATTGTTAAATCTCCTAAATAGCCAATTAGATTCCCGATCTCTCTCGTCAGACGAAACTGAACCAGCACTAGATCTTCATTTTAAAAGTTTACGAATAATCAAGTTAAGGTTCCAATCCGGTTTAATGGCAATCCCGATCTTAAGTACTCAAGCCAAATTTCCAATTTTAAATTAAATCCTGTTTAGCATTGGTTCCTTGCCAATCTCATGCTTATGGTGTTTTCCGACCTCATACACTTAGATTAATAATCACCTTTAGTTGTTTTAATATGCTCAGACAATCAAGTGCTAAAGTAATTTAGAGATTTTCCGATCACATCCATTCACTGAGCAAAAAGCGAATTTCATTTCATATTAAAGTTTGTATAAGTCATTCAGCTGGAGGATCACCCCCAGCCTGATCTACATTTTGCTCATCTCCTCTCTCAGCCTCAGCCTCCTCCTCGCTATCCTCACCCTCGTCCTGGGGAGCCAGATCTACCATCCAAGAGAAGTCCTCTTCGGGGTACCGATTTTTGAGCTCGACCAGGAGATCCCTGTGAGCATTCACATAAGCGTCGGCCTCCCTTGTCACCGCCTCTTCCTCTTTCGCTTTGAGCTCCTCAGTGAGCTGAGCAACTTCACCAGCCCAGAGCACCTGAATCTCTTCAAGAACACGATCTCGGTCTGCTAGAACACGAGCTTGCTCGGCTAGCTTTTCCTCGTAGAACTTCATCCGCCCCTCAATTTCAGATATGTAGTTCTGAGTGGATGAGAGTTGGGATTGGAGGAAAGCTACTTCATGACCCATCTTCTCGACCTCCTTACCCAAGCAGTGAGCCTTCTTCCGGACGATATGCTGATTCACTAAGCACTCCGCGTTTAGGCTCATGGAGCGGGTCAGGATGTCATCAAGATTGTCCGGAGACAGCCTGTCCCGATCCTCTCGAAGGCAGATAAAAGCCCCCAGAACTTTAGCCAAACCTGGATTCTCCCAAACAGTTCGGTTCTTCTCCAAGGAATGGATCAGCACTTGAGCACCGCGGGAGAGGGTTCGTGTGGTAGGTTGAGAAGGACCCCCTTTCGCACCTGAAGCGACTGGAGGAGCTGGAGGCGACTCTTCTTGGCGGGGAGGAGATCGGATCACTTCCAACTCAGGGATCGGACGCCCTGAAGGTTGAGATGGGCCCCCTTGCATTTCCCCGGGCTCATGGCTGGGTGTTTATAGGGCTTCAGCTCGCTTCATCTCCCGTACCTTCCGGGAGATTTCTCTCTTTCACTTCCGGCTCTCCTTGGAGGCTTCGCCGCTTGCCATACCTGCACAAAGAAGAGGTCAGTGAGATCACTAAGGTCCAAAGGTCTAAAATATAGAAAATACTAATGCCGAGGTCAGAGAGCTGAAGCCTGCGATCTTCGCCGGTGATCAATTCCATTGTCTAGTGATGCAGTTCGGTAGTAACTGCATCCAAACAAGAGAACTTCTCTCTGCCCACCTAATCCTTCAGCTCCATCACCATCAGGCCTTCTTCTCTATTTAAGGTAATGCGCTCTAAGTATTGTGGTCAGTGCAACCAATGCGCGAGGGAAGCCCTCAAAGCCATTCGAAATTTTACTCCTCAGGATAAAGAAGCGGTTCTTCCAATTCTTCAGGGAGGAAGGCAGGTTGGTAAAAAGCACACAATGGGGTTTCGCCTGGAAGAACCAATACTCGTTGTCCTTTCAACGAGTCAGCCTATGCAGTTCGGCGAACACCTTACTGTAGGTCGGAGCCCCTTAGCTTGGCATAGGGCTCAAAAGGCTACTAAGACCCGCCACGAGTTCGGGTGAACTTGAGCGATGCACACTTGGTGATATTTTAAAACTTCCTTTAAGAAGTTGTCCAATGGGAACCATAAACCGGCTTCTAATTATTCTTCGTAGATCATGATCATATCGTTCTCCTCGAAGAAGTGATCAGCACGAAGATCGCCGTGACACCTAATCAACTCGTAGGAATCAGGCCGAATGTTATACTCTTGGCTGAACGACTGCATATCGGTTTCCTGAAGGACCGATGGCAACTCGTCCATGGGAAGATTCTCCCTCCCTAAAGAAGGTACATGCCTTGATGGTTCTACTTGCCCTCGAGCTGGAACAGGGACCCTAGAAGGTTCAGGTTGCACGCTTGGTCCGACCACCTCCACTTCATCAGATGACCACGAGATCTAAATAGAAGGGGGGCTTGCCGCTCTCTGACCCTCGGCGCCGCTCATTTTCAAAGGAAACAAGGAATTTAAACTAAAAGAAGGATCAAAACCCTTACCGGAATCTGATCGGTGTCGGAAGAACTTGAGGAAATGAGAGAATTTTGAAGTTGTTCGTGAGAAACTGAAAATGGCATAAGGGAGCAATTGGCTAACCCCACCCCCATTTATACTCGTCCGAGCATTTAATGCTCACGATGTTCCAGGCAGTGCATCGGGTAGCGGGACTCGCCACTGCTCGACATCGCCTCACGAATATTCCAAAAATTCCATAAGGAGAGACCGGCTAGTTAGGGATCGGCTAATTAAGGCGAATGTTCGGAAGTGCGGATCGGATAAGGGCTGTTCAGTTGGAAACTAGATCGGGTAAATGCTTCTGAGATCAGAGAATAATCAACAAAATAATAATAAAGTGATAACTGAAAAAATAAAATTTTATTTCCAAAAGGTCGGATTACACCATTTGGGCGATCTCTAGAGATCGAATTACATTAAAGGTCTGATTACATCATGTGGGCGATCTCCAAAGATCGGATTACATTAAAGGTCTGATTACATCATAAGGGCAATCTTTAGAGATCGGTGGAACATCCTATCTAAAAGGCCTATGTCAAAGCCTAGTCTCGTGGTTGAGTCAAAAGATGTGTTTGACCAGGAGACTGGCTGGCGGGATTATGACTCTCATGAGAATGAGAGAGGTCGTCATCAAAGTTACCGCTCGAAACCGAGCCGCTGTCGGAACACCCAGTGTGGAGAGGAGCCAGATGAACGCCAAAGAGCAATCGCCAGTGTTGAAGGGAATATTAGCAGTCTTCTCGCCCGAAATCGGTTCGCCGATTATATCGGACGAACGATTTGAGATCGGTACGATCGAGGTCCTCAATCCAGATCGGTTAATTAGTCCGGTTCTCTCACTGTCATCAGATAGGGTTATCATGATTCTCCGATCACCGGGATCGTAAATTTTCAGATAAGGGACAAAGAGGATAATCGGGAAAAGATCAAAAGTGGCCACCATGGCCGGAATTATTGCCGGAGCAGTTAGAACAAGAAAAGTGAGAAAGAAAGAGGAAAAATCAAATGAGGAAGGATTTCCTACTGAAGGTATATATATAGGGGATGGTCTGAGCATTTATTACTAAGCAGAAAATGAAGCGGACGCCTTGGAAATTGAGGGAATAAATGCTTTGACTGGACCGGACCTGATAAAGAAAAGACCAGAGTAGGAGAGGTCGGAAGAAGGGAGGCCGGCATGAAAGACTGGAAAAGGAGCGTGTCAGGAGAGATCGGAAGAGAGGAGCCGGTATGAGAGATCAGAAAAGGATCACGTTGGAAAGACCAGAAAGGAGGGGAGGTCGGAAGACAAAAGAGAATAAGACAGCTTCTGCTGATTATCGTCATAATCAGGGCCGAGGTAGTTAAAGCGTCGTAGACGAAATCTCCACCGCACGCCCCAGAATCGCCCGTGACATCGACATGTGCCGAGTACGCCATGACAAAGGTCAGTACATCCTAATCTCCACCATTGATCTTACTTGTAAGGACGAGCTCGAGCCCTGACGCCTCTGGATCGAAGAAGAAGATGACAAGATCAGCGCCTTTCACTCCTAGCCCTCGGATCGCTCTTGACAATAAATTTTGGGCAGTCAGATTAGAAGAGAGAAAAGGACAAATACTCCGAAAGGGATCTCAGTCTTCCGTTCTGATTCTCTTTAATTCCCGAGCCTTAGATCATGTCCTTCAAAATCTTAACCCTCCATCTCCCTCAAAACAGATCCTGACCCTCCATGGGGAGCACCCGGTTCCTATAAATACCTGCATGAAAAACTGTTCAAAAGTGGACGAATAGTGAATATAGCGGATGGACTCTGAAACTTAATTCAGCTCGTTACTCTGCTACTTTTGAGCTTTCATAAGAAAAACTTTTGAAACCAGTTTTCTGAAGTATTTTCTTACAAAGGATTTCTGAATACTGAAACTCTCCATTTTTAGTTTGTTCATTATCCTGTGACACTCTCACTTTCTGTCTTTATTATCTTTATTCCCACTTCCATTGTCCAAGCTCAACTTCATTCATACTTGGTTATAATTTCGATCGGACTGCATTTTAACAAGGTATTCTTCATTTCAAGGCAAACCTTAGTCTTCAGGCTACCAGCCCGTAGCCCCATTACGTTCTGTGATCCCGTAATTAGTTCAATAGATCCGACTCCCTATAGGTGAGTGCTCATATTGCTGTTTTATTAAGTGCTCGTTCTTATTTTACGTACTTCCTTCATTCTATATATATATAATTTTCTCCAAGTTCATATTGCGCTAAAGAACACGAGGAAGGTCATTCTCGAGTTTACTTCCATATTGACCAGTCCATTCTTTTGTTAATCTTTTTTATTCCTGAATGTAAGTCCACTAGTCCCGAGTAGCGTATAAGTGGTTGGATAAAATGTAGGTAACTATATCTTAAGGGTCTTTTTAAAATGATGAAAGGTCTGAATAATAAGTCGGGAAAATAGTAAGGTCGAATCACTAGAATAACACAAAAGACAATTGAGTAAGACGTCATAAGGCAGAGTAAAACCTAACCTTAAGATAGATAAAAGGGATAGATCGAGTATCAATAGGTACTGGTAAGGCGACCACATAGGAAGGTCAAAAAATTCAGTTTGGTGTCCCCTGACTAGTCACAAGATACCAATGACTTAAAAGAAGCCTTATTCCGAGCCCCGGCGTCTTTGAATACCAGAACCCTTAGTTCTAGGATTTCGTGACTGTAGTCATGGATCAAATTTCGAGAGATCGGAAAAGTCCTTATCCGACTCCTATTAGAATAAAGAGATCGGAGGAGAGTTCTTATCCGATTCTCAATCTAAAATCTTAATAAATATTTAAAGGAGATCGGAGGAGAGTTCTTATCCGGTTCTCACTTAAAAATTTTAACAAATATTTAAAAAGAGATCGGAGGAGAGTTCTTATCCGATTCTCACTTAAAAATTTTAATAAATATTTATAAAGAGATCGGAGGAGAGTTCTTATCCTATTCTCAAGCCTAAAAATTTTAATAAATATTTTAAGGAGATCGGAGGAGAGTTCTTATCTGATTCCCAAATTAAATTTTAACAAATACGTAAGATGATCCCCCCTAAAATAAAACAAATACGCAATAGCAACTCACTAAGGTTGTCTCATTTACTTATGTATCTGGGTAATCCGGATTAGCGAAAAATCAAATATTCATTTTTGTCAAAAGGATTAACATTTCCATTCAAACCCTCCTAACTATAAAGAACGTGAAGTTAAATCTGCTTACCCTCATTGAGGGATGAGGTGGGGTGCCTAACACCTTCCCCGCCCGTTTACGGACCTCGAACCTAGAATCTCTGTTTTTGAAGTGGTTTCATTTTAATTTAATTTCTCTCAAAATTAATGTGGCGACTCCTTACTTTTCCCACTTCGGTGAGTGTTCGTCCAGGCTACCGCAAAACACCTTGCGACAGCTTGGCGACTCCATTGGGGACTGAACTTAACCCCGGTCTAGACGTCCAAAAGTAGATTTAATTTTGCGATCAAATCATAGTTAGGTGGGTTCACTCTGCAAAATTTTATACGTCAATTATTATTCCTGCTAACTGTTTTGCTTGTTTTGCTTGTCTTACTTCCTACAGTGCTCTTCGTCTAAAAAAAAAGGGGGGGGGGGGGAGAGAAAGTTTCCCCCTGTATTGGGAAGAGGTAAAGGTGTTCCTTCACACACTGAACACTCACATGATGTCCTCACACACTTTAGCACTATACCTGGGCTTTCTTACCCTTTTAGGAAAATAGGAGGGGGTCATGTAGCGGTACCTGTGGGTTTTTACCCCATTAGTATCTGTGAAGGCTTCTGCTCAAATTGAAACTTGTTCTATTCACTGTGATACCCGTGGAATTTTCCCGACAGTATCATGGGGGATAGAATGGGGCTCTACTGTTTACAATAGAGGCAATTTGAGAACCTGTGGCTTTTAGAAAATTAGACCTTGAGCTAAATTATCATGATAGCTGGAAGCCGTAGCAAACTACCTTATAAGATAGAACTATCTAATTAGGTAGCACCTAGCCGGTACTAGGACTCTCCTTTATTTTAGGACAAAAGGGGCATACTTACTCTTACCCTATTCTGTTTATTTTATTTTTTTCTTATTTTTAAGGGTAATCTTGAATCATACTGTTAAGCAAACCTACACATTTTCCTACTTTGATAAATGTGTAGGTGTCACTCTGCCAACAGTATAATTCAAGATTACCTGAATTTATCCCGCTAACAAGTTTTTCCTACAGGCATCACCAAAATAAGGTCTGTAAAAGGATAAGCATCATTTTTAACATGGCATCCTCGAGTCAGTCGGCAGAAGAAGTTCTTAAGTCAGAACAGAATGCTAAACCATGGCCCAAAAATAATTCAAGACTTCACACCATGATACTAGCTCATTACCTCCATTGACTCGAAAAGATTGAAGTCAGAATGAACAGTCTCGAGGGTTTGGCCAATGGTTGGAAGTCATTTCCCGATCAGGTCAAAGCACAATTTGAGAAGAAATATGGGAGATTGCAACCTTGATGCGAGTTAAAGTTCAAGTCCCAGCACTAAAGGCCATGTTGTCAGTTTGGAACCCTAAGTTTGGAGTGTTCTCTTTCAATGACATCGACATCGCCTCCCACTATGGAAGAATATCAAGCATTGCTAGAAATCTCTTATGTGGCGCATAATCGGATTTACCTACACCTCGAGCATAGGCAGACGTGGAAACGGTTCACACATATATTGGGAATTCCACCAGAAGAAGCAAAGGCTAGGGAAACTATCAAAGGAAACACGCATGGATGGTATTGGACTTATCTTAAGAAGGGGTTGGATCAATGCATCCAAGATGAACAGTGGGATCAAGCTTCATTGATGCTCGCTCTAGCAATTTACGGCTTGATCTTGTTCCCTGGACCTCCCGGAATCATAACCTACGGTGTTGTGGAAATGTTCTGGGCAGTAGAGAAATAGAAAGTCAATCCAGTACTGGCAATACTTGCCGAGACTTTCTTAACCCTCACTTACTGCAGACAGCAAGGCAAGGGATCCATTAAGTGTTGTTCTCAGTTGTTGCATCTCTGGATCATTAGTCATATGTGTCTTGTGGAGACGAAGGGATTAACTTGGTACCTTGACCAGCCTCTCATCGAGAAAATGACCCGATTGGTAATCAGCCCGAAGGATGAGCCGCATTGGCAAAAGCAGATTTTGAGCTTCAATAGCCATGACTACTGTTGGAGGAAATTGTGGACGTCAAGTCAATCCATTTTGATTAGCACGGGGGGTAATCAATCGGTATCCCTAATCGGAGTGACTGGATACACAAGTTACACTCCAGCATTAGTAATGAGACAGTTTGGCTCAACACAATTCAGAATCAACATTAAAGAATACCACCAAGGTCATTTCTACCATGAGCTCAAGGAAGAGGAGGGGTTGAAAATAGCTCGCAAATCTTGGGAAAACATCACTCCGATTGAGAGGTCGCCTAAAGGTTCGAGTGCCATGGGTGATTATCTTAAATGGAGGGCTGACAGGGACCAAGAACACTCAACTGCAGAATTCAAAGACAGCGACCCTCGCCGAAACGTCCTATCAAAAGAAGCTAATGATTATCTGGCTGACTCACTACAAAAGGCGAACACCGAAAACTTGCAACTGCAAGAACAAATTAAACAGTTGGAGGATCAACAGCGGAACCTTAAAAGAAAATTGAGAAGACTCAGGGAAGAGGCAAGAGCCGAAAAGATGAGCTTTGAAGAGCAAGAGGCACGGTGGGAAAAGGAAAAAGGCTCTCTCCAAGCTGTGGTAAAAGAAGTAGAAGTGCAGAATAGTAAGCTTCAGGAAAAAATGAAATACCAAGAGATACTCGTAGAAGAATATAAACAAGAAAACAAAAAGAAGAAGCTCGAATTGAAAGAACAGGCACTACTCATCAATGATATCCTGAAAGAGTGTGCTAAGGAAAGGAAGGAGAAAGAAAGACAAGCTGCTCTCTATCAAGAGCTGAAAGAAAATGTTGTCCAGCTGGAAAGAACGATAGCACAGGGAAAACGAGAACTCCTACCTGAATCTGAGTATGCTCTAAAAGCGTTCGACCCTGCCAAACAAGAAGAAAGGTTATACGAGTATCTCAGAAAATGTCATCTCATTATAAGGAACCTCCCTGAGCTTAGGCCAATGTAAAGATTGCTGTGTACGAATTATTAAGTTAATAGAATGATTTTTGGGCCATTGTTTAGCAAAATGATGAATGAATAGTATAACTCCCGTAGGAACCCCCTCGCTAGGGTTATGCGAAAAATTGGATGTGCCATATGAACAGGTATCATAGATGCACATTCAATCCAGTCATTCACAGTCAGACTATCAAATGATGCCATGATAAAATTGATGCAATCATCCTTCGGCAGACTTCATTTTGGCTCCCAAATGCCACTATATCCTCTGTCCGAACCAGGACCTTTAGTTTTTTTACGAGATTCAAAATTCATTACAAGTTTTTTTATTTTATTCTCCCTACAGAAAATCAATATTGCTTCAAACAAAGCAAGTCTGACCGAGCACACGGTTTAACCCAAACGAGTGTACTTAACGAGATCCCAAACAAAGAAGATAATGGAAGATCAGGAACAAGTCCAGAACCTACAAGGACAGGTTTCCAAATTGAAAGACCAGGTCTCAGAACTCATGAGACTAATGAGGGAGATGTCCCAAAATAAACACACTTCAGAACCTAACCTACCACTACCTCCTCCACCACCTACGACAATGGATCCTCATCAGGCTTCAACCTCCTTCACCTTTCAGTCACCTATCCCGGATCCGACAATCACTGTCAATCCGACTACCACAAATAATGACCTACCTTTCTCCCATTACCCAGTCGTCTCAAATGTTGACCCATACCCTTCAATACTAATTCCTCCAGTTCACTCCGCCCCTCATCTCCCAACTAGGGAAGCATTTTATGCAGTAGGAGGAGAAAGTAAGACCAGGGAAAACGAGAAGCTGTCTACTTTGGAGGAAAGATTGAGAGCAATAGAGGGGCTGAACATGTATGGTTCAGTCGATGTGGCGTCACTTAGATTGGTGCCAGACGTGGTGGTGCCACCCAAATTCGAAGTCCCGGATTTCGACAAGTACACCGGGAACTCAGACCCCCGCATTCACCTGGCAACCTACATTGCCAAAAAGTCTGCCTTGACAGAAGATGACAGACTTCTCATCCACTTCTTTCATGAGAGCCTCTCCGAAGCAGCCCTGAGATGGTGTATACAGTTGGACAGGAGCAAACTACACTCCTGGAAGGATTTAGCTGATGCCTTCTTAAAGCAATATAAATTTAACTGTGATGTGGCCCCCACAAGAAGAGACCTTCAAAACCTAGTGCAAAGAGATAGGGAAAGCTTCAAAGAATATGCCCAAAGATGGAGGGAGAAGGTTGCAGAAGTATATCCTCCAGTAACTGATAATGAACTATGCTCCCTGTTCATCGAAACATTGAAGGCTCCTTATTTCAATCTGATGATTGGGAATACCTCCAACAGCTTCTCGGATATCATCCAAGCGGGTGAGAGAATTGAGGCCAACTTAAGGATGGGACGACTACATGAGTTGGCCGAGAACCCTGTGAAGAAGACTGCCAGTTTTGGCAAGAAAAAGGAGGGTGATGTGCATTCCATCACCAGGCAGAACAATTATTCCCCACTTCCCCAAAACAACTACCGGCCGTTTCTTCTCCCTCATGGCTAAACAGTTGCCAATATTCCACCTCCTTTCCTAAATTATCCACACCCACGCCCACAGTATCCTCCACCTACAAATTATCAACCCAGACCACCTCCTCCACCTACCCAACCCAGGCCACCTCAAAATAATCCCAGACCACTAAGAAACCCTGATCCACCCCTTCCCCCCCCGCCCCACTCAATGAAATATACCGATACCTCGTCGGTATAAACCAAATAGTACCGGTTCCTCTAGACCCAATTCAGCCACCATACCCCAGGTGGTATGATGCCACTGCCCATTGTGAATATCATGGAGGGGCACAAGGGCATTCAACTGACAACTGTGGGGCACTCAGAGGGAGAGTGCACGCTTTAATCAGAAACGGGTGGTTGAAGATTGAGGGGAATGGTTCCCTCCCTAATGTTACCTCAAACCCGTTGCCCAATCATAATGCGGGCAATGGCATAAATATGATAGAGTCTGGCGGAGAAGGGTCAACCCCAGAGATAGATAATCTGGTTCCTCACTTTGAGGCAATTTTCAGGATGACAGTAAGGGAAGGTTACCTCTACCCTCAAGCACCGGAACCTGAAGATGGGGCAGGTAGCTCCTATCATGGAGGGGCAGCTAACCACCAGCTGCGAAATTGTGAAGAGTTTAAGCAAGAGGTTCAGAACTTACTATCCCTCAAAGTTCTGAGATGCCAGACAAGGTTAAGGATGGAAGGGGGAGTGAACATAGCTAGATTCAGCCAAAATGCTTCCACCTCTAAACCCAGAATCACCTTCTCACCCCCAGTAGCCTCACCACCAGTGACGATTATCCGAACCCCGCCTCAGCTCCCTGTCACCAATACCCATGCCATACTTTGGAATTATAACTTCCAAGTTTTCACTCAAGGAGCGTCGAGCAGTACATCGGCTCCTAATCTTATCTCACCTTCGTCACCTCCAAAATCGTGCTTCACTCCTCATGAGCATTTTAAGATGACTTATGCCGGACCTACCAGCAATACTACTCCCCAAACTAATCCTCAGCCCGTCGCTGCCACAAAATCCTCCCCACCTGAGCAAAAAGTTGAGTTTATAACCAGAAGTGGGAGATGTTACAGGTCTGATGAAAAAGAAAAGAAGAAAGGGAAAGTAAAAATGGGAGAGTCACAAAAGAGAATAGAGGAGGAGGTTGAGAAAACGGAGGAACTGGAACCCACCGAGCCTAAAGAAGAGGAGGAGCTGTTGCTTCAAATAATGAAGCAGAGTGAATATGACGTGGTTGAGCAATTAAGAAAGACACCCGCCAGAATTTCACTATTGTCACTAATTTTGAGCTCAGAGGTGCACCGTCAAGCCTTGCAGAGAATCCTGGATCAGGCCTTTGTGAACCCTGACATCACACCGAGGCAGTTTGAGAAGATAGTGGGACAAATCCAGGCATCCAGTTTTGTCACCTTTTCTGAAGAAGAAATAGACCCTGTAGGCTTAACGCACACTAAAGCCTTACATGTGATAGTGAAATGCAAAGGTTGTATAGTGGCCAAGGTCCTAATTGATAATGGATCAGCGCTCAATGTACTACCTAGTACAACCTTGGCCAGGCTGCCGGTTGACCGGTCGAATATACGTCAGAGTGCTATAGTGGTAAGAGCCTTTGACGGCACAAGGAGAGAAGTGCTGGGAGACATCGACTTGCCACTCCAAGTTGGCGCATGCACCTTCAACGTCACATTCCAAGTGATGAACATTGAACCAGCCTACACTATGTTACTGGGGAGGCCGTGGATCCATTCAGCGAATGCCGTTCCCTCAACTCTGCACCAGAGGATAAAGTACATTATGGACGGTAAAATCATCACTATAAGAGGGGAAGAAGCCATATTGGTCACCAAGTCACAATCACTTCCTTATGTGGAAGCTGCTGAGGAGTCATTGGAAAGCTCCTTCCAAGCCCTCGAATTATAAGAAACTATCTCCAGAAATGAAGGGACTATGGCTATGGTAGCCAAAGTGATGTCAAGGAATGGGTATGAAGAGGGCAAAGGCCTAGGCGCTGCATTGCAAGGGATTGTCAAACCTATACCGGCTATCCAGAAGGTAGGACATTGTGGTTTGGGTTATGAGGAGGATGCCCTCATGGATGGGCGATTTGAAGGAACGGAAGCGTGAAAAACACAAGTTTATACCATTGAATTCAAAAATTTTCACCTAGGGTCACATGCATCATGCAAGATTTATTTTTTTATCTATTTGATTTCAATGATAAACAACATATTAAAACTCTTTTAATATGTTTTTGGATCTGTATTTGCCATTTAAGATTTTAAAATTAATCAGATTAATTTTAGAACCCTAGATTAAATCAAGAACGATTACACTAACCTCTTGATGCGCCGCAGTATGTCCGCGCTTTGAGATTCGCCTTCAGGACACCAGATGTTGTCCTCTAGCTTGTCCACACTAAGAACACCTATGGCAGCCCTTGAATAGCTTCTAAAGCTTTTCCTATTAATTAGAAAATCAAGTTCTGCCTTTTAAGAGATTAAAGATGTAAACAGGACACTAGAAACAATTCCTAGTGTTCTTAATTCAAGAGATTGATGGCTAATCTCTTTGAATTGATGAGAGATGAAGAAGAAGAGAAGAAAACCCTCAAAGTGGCGTGACAAAGGAGTGTGGCTGCTGGTTGTGTTTTATTTTTCTCATAACAACACTTATATAGCTAGGTTAACACATTAAACCCTTGCCACATGTCACCCTTTGATTAGCTCTAGGTTTAAGTGACCCAATCACATTGTGCCAAGTGTCAAACCTATATTTAATCTTGATTTTAATCATCTTACATGATTAAAAATATTTTGCAAGCTTATGTGTTATGCCATGTGTCACCATCTCATGGTGCCACGTGTCACACTGCAAAATGACCAAAATGCCCCTGTGTCTTAATTTTGAGTTCTTAACCCAAAATAATTATTTTCTTCTTCTAATTAATGTATATCAAATATAAATTAATTAATTAATCTCTATTAATTAATTTCTCATTAATTAAATTCATATTTAAACACTTTAAATATAAATTTAACTTATATTATACATCCAATAATATAGATTTGGTTTCAAGTCATGCTAGGGACTTTGCAATTTAATTGCAAACCAAATCAATTTAATTAATCAATTAAACTCTTTAATTAATTAATTAAATCATATTTAAATAGGTGATAACTTGTGTATGTGTGTGACTTACTAGGCTCATCACTAATTGGCAATGAGACATGATATCAACTCTTAATATCATCAGAACTCTTTCTTACCATAAATGATTTCTCTAAATCATTTTATGAACCTCATAGACCATGGTTAACACCTAGCATAGCATGCCATAGCCACCCAATTAGTAATAAGGTTTACCTTAAATGAACCTATAATCATATGTTACCATGCACTAGAATCTCTCTGTTACAAAATCCCAACTCAAGCTGGAGTCATGGTTTATGTCAAACTCCATTTGCTATGAATATTATGTTCTCTTTTAATTCCAGCTTGATTAAAAGATTTTCTCATCAGAAACTCTTTTCTGAGTAAATCTATCTGTCCTGGCCAGGAACTTGAAACATCAAGAACAATTAAATGAACATACGATTTTATCTCTATTTACTTAGTGGAACAGATTCCATCTTGATCAACACCTACCTCCATATATAACTAGTAGGAGCCAACACATGCCCATATACCTATACATGCACAAGTATGAAAGCAAGATCAAACTCAAACTACCTATATACAAGATAATCGTATATCTCGTGTCTAAAGATTATATGCACTGATATGATTTATGACAAAACATTGACAAGAGTAAACTCCATGTGCTTGTCATAAGTGTCACTGGTTCGGCCTACTTATCATTTATAAGTGCCTATCATGTTTGTCATATGGCATGAGACTCACCATTCCATCTTATTTATATCTCATATAAATAACTTGGGAACAAACATGAATACAATCTTTCTGGATAAGTCATGTCCTTATTATGAAGTATCCTCGATTGTGAACCTATTTATGATACTTTGTGCTAGAAATATTGTCACTCATATTCTTAACAACTTAAGAATAATATTTCTAACAAAATATCAATGGACCTTTTCTATTACGCATAAATATATTATGTAAACGGAAAAGTGGAAATGCCTTTTATTAATAAAAATATATACAAGATACATACTAAATGATATGCTCTAGGGCATACTACTAACACGATTTTGGTTGAGGAACAGACTTTGGGATCAAAGATTCGATCAGAAATTCGGGAAAATGAAGGAGGTCCCAAGAATCACAGAGGTCTTCACTAAGCTGGTCATCGAAAATCCGGCAGAGGTTGAAGAATCACCCGATGAACCATCCATCGATGCCATCCACCTGGATTCCTTGTATGAGGCTCTGGTCTCGCCAATAGCTGAGGGGCAAGAACTGGACAACTGGACAGCAGAGGACATCCCTGTACTTAATTTCGAGTAAAGTACCTTTGGTTATCTACACTTGATCATTTTGTCCATGGTGGCAAGTGTAACATTGTAAATGGACCCTTTTCTTATGTCGTAAATCTTAATGAATTAATAGCGCATTTTATATCCATTTTTTTTCTTACTTTTGAATTCCATCCTTATAATATATTCCATTTTCATTCATTCAGGACCATTCATCAATTAACACCTAATAATTCAATAGACTCAGAAATTCCTCTGGTTAATTTTGAAATCCCCATAACTGCCATTACTTCAAGTGATTCTGAGGTGGAGCTCACAGAAGAAAGGGATGAACCTTCCCTAGTGCCTTGTGGAGACGAAACGCGCACCATAAACTTAGGCATGGAAGAAGTGAAAAGGGAACTTAAGGTTGTGGAGAGTGAGGAATTGGGAGATATGATCAGTTTGCTCAAAGAATTCCTGGACGTGTTTTCCTGGAGCTATGACGATATGGTTGGTTTGGACCCCCAGATAGTGACGCACAAAATTCCCCTAATTCCGGGGACAATCCCGATAAAGCAGAAGCTAAGAAGAAGGAATCCGGATACGCTACTCAAAGTTAGGGATGAGGTCAAGAAATAGTATGATGCTGGGTTCCTGGAAGTAGTCAAATATCCCCAATAGATAGCTAATGTTGTCCCAGTAATAAAGAAGGACGGGAGAGTTAGGGTGTGCGTTGATTATAGGGACCTTAATAAAGCGAGCTTGAAAGATGATTTCCCCCTCCCTCACATTGATGTGTTAGTAGACAATGCTGCGGGATTGGGTAGATGTTCGTGTATCGATGGGGCGTCAGGATACAATCAAATCCCAATGGACGAGGAAGACAAGGAGAAAACTACTTTTATCACTCAATGGGGGCTATTTTGCTATCGGGTCATGCCTTTCGGGTTAAAGAATGCTAGCGCCACCTACTAACGCGCTATGGTCACATTATTCCACGACATGATGCATAAAGAAGTGGAGGTATACGTGGATGATATGATCATCAAATCTAGGGGAGAAGAGAGTCATGTGCAGGTGATGAGGAAAGTATTTGAGAGACTAAGGAAATATCAGCTGAAACTGAACCCTGCCAAATGCATATTCGGAGCTAGATCTGGCAAATTGTTGGGATTCATAGTAAGCGAGAAAGGAATAGAAGTTGATCCAGACAAAGTCTGAGCCATTCAAGAGATGCCATCCCCAAAAACAGAAAGGGAGGTGCGCAGTTTCTTGGGGAAGTTGAACTACATATCAAGGTTTATTTCCAATCTCACCGCTAAAGCTGAGCCTATTTTTAGACTACTCCGAAAGAACAACACCATCCAATGGGATTCGGTTTGCCAAGAGGCGTTCGAGAAAATCAAGCAGTAATTGTCCAACCCACCAGTATTGGTTCCGCCTGTGGCAGGTATGCCTCTGATCCTGTATATGGCAGTCTAACAAAGTTCAATGGGATGCGTTTTGGGGCAACATGATGATACCGGCCGGAAGGAGAGGGCTATTTATTACCTGAGCAAAAAGTTCAATGATTGTGAGTCAAGGTACTCTTTTCTAGAAAAAACTTACTGCCCGTTAGCATGGACAGCGAATCGCCTCAGGCACTACATGTTGAATCACAAGACATGGCTCATTTCCAGAATGGATCCTATCAAGTATGTATTCGAAAGCCCATTCGTGCTGGGAAGGATAGCCAAATGGCAGGTCATACTATCTCAATATGACATTGTCTATATGACCCGGAAAGCAGTGAGAGGCAGCGTGATCGCTGACCTCCTAGCGGAAACTATTCAGGATTATGAGGCTCTGGATTTTGAGTTCCTCGATGAGCATATCAACGAAGTAGATTGCGAAGAAGAAGAGTTAGCTGATGTATGGGAAATGTATTTGACGAGTCACAATTTGTCCGTAATGGAATCTGAGTCAGATTGGTATCCCAGGATGGGAAACACTTCCCGATAGCTATCCAGTTGAGATTTGACTGCACCAACAACATCGCTGAATATGAAGCTTGTGTGATGGGTCTACAGGCCGCCATCGAAATGAAAGTCAGGAAGTTGGATGTATATGGAGACTCAGGCCTGATCATTTATCAAGTCAAAGGAGAATGGCAAACTAAGGATCCGAAGCTAATCCCATATGAGAAGTACTTGCTGGAGCTGACTAAGAAATTTGAGGAAATCTCTTTCACTCACCTTAGTCGAGACAAGAATCAATTTGCAGATGCCTTAGCCACCTTGGCTGTTATGGCTCAAATGGAAGAAGGGCAGACGACTCAGGTATTAAAGATTAAAGCAAGGAATGAGCCGGCCTACTGCTTCATGATCGAAGAAGAGCATGATGGTAAACCTTGGTATCATGACATCCTGGTTTACATCAAAACCATAGAATTCCCCTCAGGGGCGAGCAAAAATGGAAAGAGGATGATTCGGAGATTAGCATTGGGGTACTTCCCCAGTGGAGAAATTCTATACAAAAGGAGCTCCAATGGCGAATTGTTGAGATGTGTGGATGCGAAAGAGGCAAAGAGAATCCTTTTCGAGACCCATGAGGGAAACTGTGCAACCCATACCAATGGACATATGATGGCTAAGCAAATCATGCGACGGGGGTATTTTTGGACCACCATGGAAAAGGATTGTGTAGAGTATTTCCGGAAGTGCCATAAGTGTCAAATCTACGCGGATCCGATAAATGTTCCGCCTCACCAGTTATTCAACCTCGTCTCACCTTGGCCTTTCGCAATGTGGGGCATCGATGTGATTGGTCCCATTAAACCTAAGGCATCTAACGGGCATAGATTTAACCTGGTAGCCATCGACTATTTTTCTAAATGGGTCGAAGCAACATCATATGCTCACATTACACATAACACATTTCTTAAATTCCTCAGAAATAATATCATCTGCCGACATGGCCTCCCCAATGAAATCGTCACTGACAATGCCAAGAATTTGAATGGTCCAAAGATCCAAAGGCTATGTGATCAATACAGGATTCGACATCTCAATTCCTCCCCATACCGTCCCCAGATGAATGGAGCAGTGGAAGCCGCAAACAAAAATCTCAAAAAAATAATCCAGAAAATGACGATCACTTATAGGGATTGGCATGATATGCTCCCCTATGCTATTCATGTATACCAGACCTCCGTAAGAACATCAACTGGGGCAACTCCGTACTCACTGGTCTACGGGATGGAAGCTGTATTGCCTATCGAAGTTGAAATTCCTTCCCTAAGGATTCTAAAGGAATCAGGGACTGATGAGTCGGAATGGATCCAGTTAAGGTTAGACCAATTAAACTTGCTGGATGAGAAGAGGCTAGCAGCAGCATGTCATGGGCAGTTGTACCAGAGAAGAATGGCCAGGGCATTTGACAAAAGTGTTTGCCCTTGCGAATTTCAACCCGGGAACCTAGTTCTGAAGAAAGTTCTCCTGAATCAAAATGATCCCCGGGGTAAATGGTCACCAACCTACGAGGGACCCTATGTGGTTAAAAGGGCATTTTCTGGTGGGGCCCTGATCTTAACCTACATGGACGGCGAAGAATTTCCAAGACCTGTGAATACTGACGCCGTCAAGAGATACTATGCCTAAAAAAAAAAAAAAAAAAGGGTAGGGGTGAAAACCCGAAAGGGCGCTACTAGCAAAATGTGTGAAAGAAGGCGAAAACCCTTGAAGGCGCTTCAGAAATGAGTGAAGGATGAAAACCCGAAAGGGCATCCTGAAAGAGTGAGCCAAAAAAAAAAAAAAGAAAAATCTTGGGGTGAACCTGAAAGGGCATCCCAAGAACCAAAAGGGGAGAAATAAAGAGTGGGGCATGAAATTGAGAAGGGAAATAAACCGTCATGGCACGAGGCTTCAGAGTATTTGAAATAATGGCAGTTAAGGGACTTCAAAGCTAACTACAAGAAATATGTGAGATCTATCCTTGTACCCTTTTCCCTTAAAATTGTATCTTTGTTTCTTAAAGTCTTATTAAAGTCATCCTTCCTCTCCAATCTATCTTCTTCCCGTTTCAATTCGTCTTTTTGCTTTATCTTTATACTCACACTATTTTCTCTATGCTATTAATCATTTAAAATTTTGCCATAAGGTTAGGATTTGAAAATTGATAACCTCACATACTTTACTATGAGATTTGTAGGAAATGGCCAAAAAAAAAAAAAAAAAAAAAAAACTAGAGGTGAAAACCTGGAAGGGCGCTTCTAGTCAAATGGACGAAAGGAAAGTGAAAACCCGCAAGGGCACTTTTCACAAAATAAGAAGAAAGTCCACGGGCATCCCGAAGAAATGTGGTCTTAGGCCAAGTCTTGTAACTCGTCCTCCATTAATCATAGTATTTAGGGATCATGTTAAGTACGCTTCATCGTGGAATAACTTCTTGTGTCGGGATTAGGCTTGCTTTGTAAGTGCATTTTAAATTTTCTGTTAATCAATCTTTGGTTCCTTGATCTAAGTTGATTTTAATTTCAGCATTTAAATTTCCTGTTATCAACCTCTGGTTCCTTGATCTAAGTTGATTTTAATTTTCCGCATCTAAATTCCTGTTATCAACCTCTGGTTCCTTGATCTAAGTTGATTTTAATTTCAGCATTTAAATTTCTGTTATCAACCTCTGGTTCCTTGATCTAAGTTGATTTTATTTTCAGCATTTAAATTTCCTATTATCAACCTCTGGTTCCTTTATCTAAGTTGATTTTAATTTCCTGCATTTAAATTTCCTGTTATCAACCTCTGGTTCCTTGATCTAAGTTGATTTTAATTTCAGCATTTAAATTTCATGTTATCAACCTCTGGTTCCTTGATCTAAGTTGATTTTAATTTAAGCATTTAAATTTCCTGTTATCAACCTCTGGTTCCTTGATCTAAGTTGATTTTAATTTCCTGCATTTAAATTTCCTGTTATCAACCTCTGGTTCCTTGATCTAAGTTGATTTTAATCTCCTACATTTAAATTTCCTGTTATCAACCTATGGTTCCTTGATCTAAGTTGATTTTGATTTTCCGCATTTGAATTTCCTGTTATCAACCTCTGGTTCCTTGATCCAAGTTGATATTAATTTTCTAGCATTTTAAATTCTGTTACCGATCCCTAGATCACTAACTTAAGTAGGTTTTACTTTCCTAACCTTGAACACCTAATCGCCCAAAATATGGTTCTAAATCTTCACATAATCCCTACACGTAAATTTTTCCAGTAGGAATTATGTAATGAGGGGCAGCTGTTGACACCATATTTTGGCCGATCCCCAAAATCAATAAATTTCGAAACTGATCCCCAGCACTAAGTCTCCCTTTGCCAGCCAATTACATTTCCGATCTCTCTTTACCGAACAATCACATTTCTGACCTCTCCTCAAAAGGAATCAAATCAATACTAAGTCCCCATGTCATTTAAAGCCTTGCCGATCTCTCAAACCAATTGTCAAATCTCCTGAATAGTCAATTACATTCCCGATCTCTCTCGTCAGACGAAACTGAACCAGCACTAGATCTTCATTTTAAAATTTTACGAATAATCAAGTTAAGGTTCCAATCCGGTTTAATGGAGATCCCGATCTTAAGTACTCAAGCCAAATTTCCAATTTTAAATTAAGTCTTGTTTAGCGTTGGTTCCCTACCGATCTCATGGTTATGGTGTTTTCTGACCTCATACACTTAGATTAATAATCACCTTTAGTTGTTTTAATATGCTCAGACAATCAAGTGCTTAAGTAATTTAGAGATTTTCCGATCACATCCATTCACTGAACAAAAAGCGAATTTCATTTCATATTAAAGTTTGTACAAGTCATTTGGCTGGAGGATCACCCCCAGCCTAATCTACATTTTGCTCATCTCCTCTCTCACCCTCAGCCTCCTCCTCGCTATCCTCACCCTCGTCCTGGGGAGTCAGATCTACCATCCAAGAGAAGTCCTCTTCGGGGTACCGATTTTTGAGCTCGGCCAAGAGATCCCTGTGAGCATTCACATAAGCGTCGGCCTCTCTTGTCACTGCCTCTTCCCTTTTTGCTTTGAGCTCCTCAGTGAGTTGAGCAACTTCACCAGCCCGGAGCTCCTGAATCTCTTCAAGAACACGATCTCACTCGGCTAGAACACGAGCTTGCTCGGCCAGCTTGTCCTCATAGAACTTCATCCGCCCCTCAATTTCAGATATGTAGTTCTGAGTGGATGAGAGTTGGGATTGGAGGGAAGCCACTTCATGACCCATCTTCTCGACCTCCTTACCCAAGCGGTGAGCCTTCTCCCGGACGATATGCTGATTCACTAAGCACTCCACGTTCAGGCTCATGGAGCGGGTTAAGATGTCATCAAGATTGTCCGGAGACAGCCTATCCCGATCCTCCCGAAGGCAGATAGAAGCCCCCAGAACTTTAGCCAAACCCGGATTCTCCCGAACAGTTCGGTTCTTCTCCAAGGAATGGATCAGCACTTGAGCACCGCGGGAGAGGGTCCGTGTGGTAGGTTGAGAAGGACCCCCTTCCGCACCTGAAGCGACTGGAGGAGTTGGAGGCGGCTCTTCTTGGCGGGGAGGAGATCGGATCACTTCCACCTCAGGGATCGGATGCCCTGAAGGTTGAGATGGGCCCCCTTGCATTTCCCCGGGCTCATGGCTGGGTGTCTGCAGGGCTTCAGCTCGCTCATCTCCCGTACCTTCTGGGAGATTTCTCTCTTTCGCTTCCGGCTCTCCTTGGAGGCTTCACCGCTTGCCATACCTGCACAAAGAAGAGGTCAGTGAGATCGCTAAGGTCCAAAGGTCTAATATATAGAAAATACCGATGCCGAGGTCAAAGAGCTGAAGCCTGCGATCTTCGCCGGTGATCAATTCCATTGTCCAGTGATGCAGTTCGGCAGTAACTACGTCCAAACAAGAGAACTTCTCTCTGCCCACCTGATCCTCAGCTCCATCACCATCAGGCCTTCTTCTCTATTTAAGGTAATGCGCTTCGAAAGTACAGGGCCCTGGTGCAGCCAGCTGCGAGGGAAGCCCTCAAAGCAGTTCGGAATTTTACTCCTGAGGATAAAGAAGTGGTTCTTCCAATTCTTCAGGGAGGAAGGCAGGTCAGTAAAAAGCCCACAATGGGGTTTCGCCTGGAAGAACCAATACTCATCGTCCTTTCGATGAGTCAGCCTATGCAGTTCGGCGAACACCTTAGCTGTAGGTCGGAGCCCCTTAGCTCAGCATAGGCCTCGGAAGGCTACTAAGATCCGCCATGAGTTCAGGTGAACTTGAGCGATGCACACTTGGTGATATTTTAAAACTTCCTTGAAGAAGTCGTCTAAAGGGAACCGTAGACCGGCTTTTAATTGTTCTTCGTAGATCATGATCATATCATTCTCCTCGAAGAAGTGATCAGCACGAAGATCGCCGTGACACCTAATCAACTCGTAGGAATCAGGCTGAATGTTATACTCTTGGCTGAGCGACTGCAGATCGGTTTCCTGAAGGACCGATGGCAACTTGTCCATGGGAAGATTCTCCCTCCCTGAAGAAGGTACATGCCTTGATGGTGCTACTTGCCCTCGAGCTAGAACAGGGACCCTAGAAGGTTCAGGTCGCACCCTTGGTCCGACCACCTCCACTTCATCAGATGACCACGAGATCTGAATAGAAGGGGGGCTTACCGCTCTCTGACCCTAGGCGCCGCTCATTTTCAAAGGAAACAAGGAATTTAAACTAAAAGAAGGATCAAAACCCTTGCCGGAATCTAATCGATGTTGGAAGAACTTGAGAAAATGAGAGAATTTTGAAGTTGTTCCCGAGAAACTGAAAATGGCATAAGGGAGCAATTGGCTAACCGCACCCCTATTTATACTCATCCGAGCATTTAATGCTCACGATGTTCCAGGCAGTGCATCGGGTAGCGGGACTCACCAGCTGTTCTGACACGTCTCACGAATATTCTAAAAATTCCATAAGGAGAGACCGGCTAGTTAGGGATCGGCTAATTAAGGCGAATGTTCGGAAGTACGGATCGGATAAGGGCTATTCAGTTGGAAACCAGATCGGGTAAATGCTTCTGAGATTGGAGAATAATCAACAAAATAATAATAAAGTGATAACTGACAAAATAAAATTTTATTTCCAAAAGGTCGGATTACATCATTTGGGCGAACTCTAGAGATCGGATTACATTAAAGGTCTGATTACATCATGTGGGCGATCTCCAGAGATCGGATTACATTAAAGGTCTGATTACATCATAAGACATTAAAGGTCTGATTACATCATAAGGGCAATCTTTAGAGATCGGTAGAACATCCTATCTAAAAGGCCTATGTCAAAGCCTAGTCTCGTGGCTGAGTCAAAAGATGTGTTTGACCAGGAGACTGGCTGGGGGGATTATGACTCTCATGAGAATGAGAGAGGTAATCATCAAAGTTACCGCTCGAAATCGAGCCGCTGTCGGAACACCCAGTGTGGAAAGGAGCCATATGAACGCCAAAGAGCAGTCACCGGTGTTGAGGGGAATATTAGCAGTCTTCTCACCTGAAATCGGTTCGCTGATTATATCGGACGAACGATTTGAGATCGGTACGATCGAGGTCCTCGATCTAGATCGGTTAATTAGTCCGGTTCTCTCACTGTCATCAGATAGGGTTATCATGATTCTCCGATCACCGGGATCGTAAATTTTCAGACAAGGGACAAAGAGGATAATTGGGAAAAGATCAAAAGTGGCCACCATGGCCGGAATTATTGCCAGAGCAGTTAGAACAAGAAAAGTGAGAAAGAAAGAGGAAAAATCAAATGAGGAAGGATTTCTTGTTGAAAGTATATATATAGGGGATGGTCTGAGCATTTATTACTAAGCAGAAAACAAAGCGGACGCCTCGAAAATTGAGGTAATAAATGCTTTGACTGGACCAAACCTGATAAAGAAAAGACCAGAGTAGGAGAGGTCGGAAGAAGGGAGGCCGGCATGAAAGACTGAAAAAGGAGTGTGTCAGGAGAGATCGGAAGAGAGGTGCCCGGTATGAGAGATCGGGAAAGGATCACGTTGAAAAGACCGGAAAGGAGGGGAGGTCGGAAGACAAAAGAGAATAAGACAGCTTCTGCTGATTATCGTCATAATCAGGGCCGAGGTAGTTAAAGTGTCGTAGACGAAATCTCCACCGCACGCCCCAGAATCGCCCGCATTACTGACATGTGCCAGAGTATGTCATGATAGCACTGTACATCCTAATATCCACCGTTGATCTTACTTGTAAGGACGAGCTCGGAGCCCTCGGATCGAAGAAGAAGACGACAAGATCAGCGCCTTTCACTCCTAGCCCTCGGATCGCTCTTGACAAGAAATTTTGGGCAGTCAGATTATAAGAGAGAAAAGGACAAATACTCCGGAAGGGATCTCAGTCGTCTGTTATGATTCTCTTTAATTCCCGAGCCTTAGATCATGTCCTTCAAAATCTTAACCCTCCATCTCCCTCAAAACAGATCCTGACCCTCCATGGGGAGCACCCGGTTCCTATAAATACCTGCATGAAAAACTGTTCAAAGAGGACGAATAGTGAATATAGCGGAAGGACTCTGAAACTTAATTCAGCTCGTTACTCTGCTATTTTTGAGCTTTCATAAGAAAAACTTTTGAAACCAGTTTTTTGAAGTATTTTCTTGCAAAGGATTTCGAATCTTTGAAACTCTCCATTTTCAGTTCATTCATTATCTTGTGACACTCTCACTTTCTGTCTTTGTTATCTTTATTCCTACTTCCGTTGTCCAAGCTCAACTTCATTCATACTTGGTTATAATTTCGATCGGACTGCATTTTAACAAGGTATTCTTCATTTCAAGCGAACCTTAGTCTTGAGTTACTGACCACCCCATTACGTTCCGTGATCCCGTAATTAGATCAATAGATCCGACTCCCTACAGGTGAGTGCTCATATTGCTATTTTATTAAGTGCTCGTTCTTATTTTACGTACTTCCTTTGTTCTATATATATATAATTTTCTCCAAGTTTATATTGCTCTAAAGAACACGAGGAAGGTCATTCTCGAGTTTACTTCCATATTGACCAGTCCATTCTTTTGTTAATCTTTGTTATTCCTGAACGTAAGTCCTCTAGTCCCGAGTAGCGTATAAGTGGTTGGATAAAATGTAGGTAATTGTATCTTAAGGGTCTCTTTAAATAATGAAAGGTCTGAATAATAAGTCAGGAAAATAGCAAGGCCGAATCACTAGAATAACACAAAAGACAATTGAGTAAGACGTCACAAGGCAGAATAAAACCGAACCTTAAGATAAACAAATGAGATAGATCGGGTATCAATAGGTAATGGAAAGGCGAACAAATAGGAAGGTCAAAAAATTCAGTTTGGTTTCCACTGAATAGTCACAAGATACCAATGAATTAAAAGAAGCTTTATTCCGAGCCCCGGCGTCTTTGAATACCAGAACCCTTAGTTCTAGGATTTCGTGATGGGTAGCTGTCATCAAATCTCGAGAGATTGGAAAAGTCCTTATCCGACTCTCAATCTAAAATCTTAATAAATATTTAAAGGAGATCGGAGGAGAGTTCTTATCCGGTTCTCACTTAAAAATTTTAACAAATATTTAAAGGAGATCGGAGGAGAGTTCTTATCCGGTTCTCACTTAAAAATTTTAACAAATATTTAAAAAGAGATCGGAGGAGAGTTCTTATCTGGTTCTCACTTAAAAATTTTAACAAATATTTAAAAAGAGATCGGATAAGAGTTCTTATCCGATTCTCACTTAAAAATTTTAATAAATATTTAAAAAGTGATCGGAGGAGAGTTCTTATCCGATTCACAAGCCTAAAAATTTTAATAAATATTTTAAGGAGATCGGAGGAGAGTTCTTATTCGATTCCCAAATTAAATTTTAACAAATACGTAAGATGATCCCCTAAAATAAAACAAATCGCATAATAGCAACTCACTAAGGTTGTCTCATTTACTTATGTATCTGGGTAATCCGGATTAGTGAAAAATCAAATATTCCTTTTTGTCAAAAGGATTAACATTTCCATTCAAACCCTCCTAACTATAAAGAACGTGAAGTTAAATCTGCTTACCCTCGTTGAGGGACGAGGTGGGATGCCTAACACCTTCCCCGCCCGTTTACGGACCCCCAACCTAGAATCTCTGTTTTTAAAGTGGTTTCATTTTAATTTACTTTTCACAAATTTTTTTCTTTAATTTCCCTCAAAACTAAAGTGGCGACTCCTCACTTTTCCCACTTCGGTGAGTGTTCGTCCAGGCGACCGCAAAACACCTTTCGACATATACATTTAATCAATCATTTAATTCACCATTTACAAGCAAAAATAAACTGCCTTTTGTTTCCATGGCTGCCAAAAGTACACTTTCCCCATTCAACATCAAACTTTAAAAATCTCTCCATAAATCAAACACCCATAACATCCTTACAAACTTTAATTAAACAATAATAAAAAACACAAACTTACCACTTTGGAAATTCTTCAAAGCCTCACCAAAACTTCTTAAAATTGCTATCAAACTCCTCCATGTGATTTGGGGATAAACTTTAATGAAGCAACCTTGGTGTTTGGAGGTGGAATGGAGGAGATGTGGGAGCTTGAATCACATGTGGCAATGGAGGATTTGGGAGGTCTTCACTACGGCAATGGTGGTTTTGAAGGTTGAAGATGAAGTGTGAGTGGAGTAATCTGCCCACTTAATGCATATTATAATCCTTAGTGGTCCACTCACATACATTAAATCATATTATATGTTTTAATTGATAATTACTCTATTTACCCTCCATTTTTGCTACTTACATTAGGTGCCCCTAAATTAATTTTTCATTATATTTTCCAAGTGTAATATTATTTATTTTTAATGAAAATTTAGGTCAAAAGATAACTCGGGATGTCAAATGACCACAATGCTCCTGTTCGGGTTGCATTCCCGAATTTTCGGTAACACCAGGTTTTGTCCGTTTTTCGATTTCTCACTTTTCTTTGTATAATTAATTAAGTTTTCTTTGATATTTCTAATGTTATTTATACTTCAATAGGGGTCTATTTAAGTCCTAAAAATATTTTCCAGGGTTCCCTGCGGTCCAGGGCTAGTCAACGGTCCACGCCGTGACTTCCCGGTGCGGTCACCCATCGCTAGGGTTCTCGGCTCGCTTAACTTGGTTACATTTCTTTGCTATTATTTTTCCTTTGTTTTTCTTGTATTTTCTTTTCTTGTATTTTCTTTTCTTGTATTTCATTATTTTATGTCTCCTCACTCATATCGAAGTGTAGTTCTAGGCATCCTAGCTGTCCGGACAATACTGGTCCCTGGAAGAGTAGAACGAACTACCGAACTTAGGGGTGTTACACACAGAATCTGAATAAATCTAAAAAACCTCTGATTTACTATATGAGTAGTAAACTTTGCATGGCCATAACTCTCTCTAGAAAACTCAGATTTAGGCGATTCTTGAATCGATGGAAACATAAGACATAGTAGAACATTTCATATGAAGAACATTAGACCAAATTTATAACACCCCTATTTGTATAGCCTGGTATATTTCACTATTCTGGTGACCGGTGTTAGTCTGGATAATTAAAGGGATTAGAACCACATCTAAGACAACTAGATAAGCCCTGAACACAAATAATTAGTAATTTCCAATTAGTTAAGTATAAATAAGAAGTTAAATGAGCTGAGTCACAATGATGGGTGACCTTCTGGGAAGCACTCTGAAGTCGATTTAAACTCAAATTTCGTACCATAAAATGTGACGCTGTAGTCCTTAGGACTATTGCGAAAACAGTGACAAATAGGAAATCATGAAAAAAAATTGTTAAACCGGTTAAATAATTAGGTTAGGGATTCGGAAGAAATATTGAATTATTTACAAACAGGGTCGAACCGGTGAGGGGCAATTTAGTCAATTGACCCTTGGGGCTGACTCCTGACCTGACAGTCCAATAAAATTGGAGAAAAGAAAATTTCGGGATCAAGAATTAAATTAAAGAAGTAAATGGAAAAGAAATGAAAAATCCAAAAAAATCAGAAAGTTTATGACATCATGCATGATATAAGCATGATGCAATAAATTCTAATATTTAAAAATTGAAAATTTGGGATAATTATGAAGTAATAAAGTTGAAAGTTCAAAAGAAATAAAATTATTTCCTTTCTTCTTCCTTTGGACGTCCACCTTCACCTTCTCTCCCTTCACTCACTAAACCTCCATGGAAGCTTGATTAAAGCTTCTCAAAACCCTCACTTTGGCCATAATTTTCCCAATCCATTAAACTAAACCTTGTTCTAGCACTTTAGTTCAACTATTAAGCAAGAAAGAAAGAAGGAAAAGAGAAGAAATTGGAGGGGTGAACTTCAAAGTGGAGGTAAGCAATCTAATTTGAAAATTTTAGTTTATTAGTTGTGTTTGTAGCTTAACTAACCTAGAACTCAACTTAAAAATCAAAAGAAAACATCTTTGGAGGACCAAATAGAAATTCAGCCAGCTAGGGTTTAGGTTTGAGAATGGATGATTTTGATGCAAATTATGAATTAGTTAAGTGTGATTGAGTGTATGAGAACTAAATATGCATTTATAATTCAATAAATGAACTAAACATGGAAGTTAGGGTGTGTTTGACCTTGTTTGAGCTGAAAAATGGTCATGTATGACCAATTGCGGTGTGTTGAAAGTGTTGGAACCAAATGGAAATTCAGATTGATTATGGGCATTCCGCAGGGAGCATGACCAAGGTCCCTTTCAGGGACCAAAATAAAAATTTACAAGCCCAATTGGTGTGAGGCCAATTGAGAATGAAACTAGACACAAAATGACACATTTTCCATTTAGGAATCATGTCCAAAAAGTGACTAAAACCTAGTGAACAAATTGACCAAATCCGGACTTAGGTATTCTGCCTTGTACAAAAATGACCAAATGGCCATAACTTGGGCTAGGCAGGTCTAAATGGCCTGTAATTTTACCAGTTGAAAGCTGAGATATAGATTTAAAACTTTCATGAAGAACATAAACCAAAATTATGCTCTTAACCAAGTCATTTAGCCACCCAAACTTAGTGACCTAAAACTGCCAAAACCAGAATTTGCCTAGAAAATCTGGGTTAAGTCCAATCTGGCAGCCATGATTCAAATAGCTATAACTTGAGCAAAAAAACTCCAAATGGAGTGATTCAAAAAGGAGAATAAAGTTAAGACAATAAGGAACAATTTCTATGAAGAAAACTTAGCCAAATTCTAACAGCAACATGACCAATAGAATAGTGCAACATTAGACACCAAAATTGAAAATTTGCAAATTTGTCTAAAAGACTTAAAATTTGAGAAAACAACCAAAACCAACAAATTAGGTAACCAAAATGTGATATGTGGGTGAAATTGGAATTCCCATGCCTATTAAGCCTTATAAAGTCAATAAATTGACTTGAATAGTATTATGAATAGTAACCCCAAAACACAAATTTTAAAGAACGTCAAGTTTAGCATATTAAAGCTAGGTAAAAATAAATTTGAATTTATTTTGGACTTATGATAAGTTATGATACTAAAACACTGTAAAACTTTGTCTTTCAGTGGAAAAGAATACCGGGAAAGAATTCGAGGGATCAAGTCAAGGCCAAGAGGCAACTCGTATAAGGTTTGTGCACAACATAAAATTTGTCTTTAAATTTCTTTTGCAATTGTATAAAATAAATTGTGATTTATTTTGATTGCAACTTTGTGATTGAAATGAACAATTGTTTTGACCTAAATTGTTGTAAAGTTTAATTGTATGTGTTTCATTTGGCAATAAGTGTTTGATAAATTGTTAAGATAGTTTTGAAACCATAGTGTCATGACCATATATTTGAATACCTCACTAGTATGACTAGTGGGGGAAATCAGTTTCGAATTTTGATTCCCTCTCTGGCTTGAGTGTTGAGGTGTGTGCCAATGAATGGGTTCCCATATATTTTGAGCTAGCTAGCCTTTTGATGTGACTTCTCCTTAGCCTCTGGCTATTGAGATGATATTTGTTTCGAATGGCATGATATAATTGTGTGTTTTTATGAAATTTGTTTTGAGACTTTTGAAAGGAAATTGTTTGGATTAAAATTTTATAAGTCATGTTTTGAATGTATTGCTCATGTTCAATTTAAATTTTGAATAAGTATGATTTAAATTCCGCATAAAGATTATTTTAGTATATTGTGCACCACTGAGTCCTAGTACTCAGCGATGGCTGTTATTGCTATCGCAGATATAGAGACTAGAGGAGCAACAGAGTGAGCTGCTGAGGATTGAGGAGCTATCTATGCTGAATTCTATCGGGTATATTTTATACCCTGATTGTAAAAATTTTTTTGATGTATGTAAATGTATGTAACTGTATGGACATGTAAAATTGGTTATGAGCAGTTGTATAAAGTTGTATAAAGCTTGTAATAAATTTTGGTTTGGATTTTTCTTAATGTAAATTTTTATAATGATGTATATAAATTGTTTTATCTTTATTGAAATATAAATGGAAATATTTTTTTTTAATTTGAATGAAATTGAATTATAATATTTTGATGATATTGAATTTTGAAAATTGAGAAATGATGTTGAAATTGGTTGGGATGGATGTTGAAATGATGAAGTTTTTGAGATAAACCCTTGGAAGTGTTTTTTTTCAGGTATTTGAAGAACTGTTTTCTCAAAATACAGACGGCACTCTGCCGAAATTTTTATAGAATTTGTGAAAAAATAAAATGAGACAAAAATCTTAACTAGTTTTCAAACTCTAATTAAATGTTTTGATACCTATTAGAAAATGCTCATCACTTATAAAAAGTAAGAAAATTATTTTAAAATCCCTTGTAGGGTACTTAATGAGTTATCGGTGGGTGAAGTTTGGTAGTTCATTAGGTATTCTACGGGATCATGTTATACCTTACAGAGGGGTAAGGTGTGACAAAATTATGGACTTAACTTGATCAAATTGTTGAACGAAGTTGGATCGATAAATCTGCCAGAACTGAAACTGCAGGGTGAATAGTAGCGTGCGATGAAGTGTTTTGGTCATAACTTGAGTTACACAACTCCGAATTAGGCAATTCAAAAAGGAAAATAAAGTTAAGACCTAGATGAACAATTTTCATTAAGAACACCCCACCAAATTATGATCGAAACTAGGTAAAAATTAGGTTCAAAGATTGGGGCACCAAGCTGTCCAAAACCAAAAATCTCTAAAATTTGCAAAGCTAATTTGGGATGCATTACACATTTATGTAATGAGTTCTTGGCAGCAATTGAGATGCATATTGAGACATTATATTTGTGTATTTTCAGTAGAGAAAGAGGTTGGGACGGACAAGGAATAGTGAGTAAAGAGAAAGGAGAGCATTGAAGGTTTGTGCACAACTAACCTTTTCTTCGTTTTTAAACTTGTAAATTGTTTGGAGTATGTTTATTTGAATGAGTTTGCTTTGAACAAGTTTACTTTGGCTGAAATATAGTTTTCTTCTTGTATTTAAGAAATTTGAGATTGCTTTGAACAAATTTACTTTGACTGAAATATAGTTTTTCTCTTGCATTTAAGAAATTTGGGTGTTGACACCTTTATGTGGATATTATGATGAATTTAAATGTGTTTATTGGTTTATAAATGTGATTGTTGAGTGGAAAAATTTTGGAAACTGTTTTGAAACCATAGTTAGCATGACAATCCCTTTCGAAACTCCCCGGTAATGCGGCTACTTGGGGTTGATAATAGATATTGATTATGTCTCCCATTAATAACGGTTAGTGGGGTAAGACTACATGAGTACTCATTAGCTAGCTAGCCCTTCCCTCATTAATAACGGTTAGTGAGGTTGAGATTGCTTTGTCGTGGTGTACTGACACGGCGCTTGATCGTGAAATTTTGTGTCATAGCCTAAACTGTGTGTTGATGTTGACAACATTAATGCTTGTGAATTGTGATTTATGAAGTGTGATTTCTCATTTGAAATGTTATTCCAGTAAATGGCTCCTATGAACTTAGAACTATTGTGATGTTTCCTTAACAAGTTTTACTTTATTTTATGTTTTAAAGTTATTAGTTGTGCACCTTGAGGTGATATACTCAACGATAGCTTATTTATCTTTATCACGGGAAAGGAAAGGAGAAATTTGCTAAGTGAGAGACTTGGAGCGACATTTTGGTTTTGATTGTGGGTATATATCGTAGGTATCCCCCTGTAATTTCCTTTTGATTTATTTTGTACCTATATGTATGGATGAACGAACATTGAGCAGTTTGTATTTAAAAGCATTGCATTGCTATCACATTTTGAGTTTGTAACTATTTTGTATTTTACTTTGAGACTTATGAAAATGTAACTTTTGCAAAATTTAGTCTATCATTATTTTCAATGAATGTTTACATGGAATTTTAACTATTCTCATACAGTTTTCCACAAAATAATTGATAAGATAAAAAGCTATGATTTTTTTTAAAATCCTTTGTAGCATAACTAATGGATTATCGGTAGGTAGAGTTCGGTAATTCATTAGGTATGCTACGGGAACATGTCATGCCTTACCAGGGATAAGGTGTGACATGTTTTAGTAGTATCAGAGCTTTGGTTTTTATACAAGTTTTGAAATTGCATGTTTGAAAATATTTTGATAAGTACAACTGCTCAACTGTCATTAATTGATACATATAGTGCATTACATCATAAATATTGACTAATGGAGGAAAATCTCCTTGTGTTGGTTGTCCAGGGAGTATAATTCTTTGTGATTCAGTATGGAAGAGGGGGATCACACAGTAGAGCAATAAGTAGCAGCTGAGGTATAGGGGGAAGCCCCAACTCCTCAGAATGCCAATGGATCGGCTGCACCTATCCCACCCATGCAGTTTTCTGCTCAGTTCGCTCAGCAGATGGCTGCACTATTTCAGCAAATGGCTGGCAATATACTAGTCAAGCTCTGTCTTTGTCACACCTACCCCTCGTAAGGCATAACATGATCCGTAGTATACCTAATGAATTACCAACCGTCTCACGATAACCCATTAAATACACTATAAGGGATTTTAAAACTTTTCTTACTTCTTTTTATAGTGGTGAGCACTATTTACAGGTGTTAAAAATTTTTTTACTGAAGTGAAACCAGATAACACATTTGAAGAATTAATAATTTCTATAAAAATTTTGGTAGAGTGCCATTTGTATTTTGAATAAACTAGTTTTTCAAAAACCTGTAAAAAAACACTTCCTATATTTTGTTCAATCCCCAAACTCCAATATTCAATCAACACAATAAGTTTCTCAACATTTGCCAACTCAAATGCACAATAATTTTTTAGTGTTTCAAAAGTTGAAATAAAAGAAATATATCACAATATTTACAAGTCAAAATAATTTACAAATTTAATTTACAACTTCAATGTACAATTTTAATTTATAACTGCTCAAAACAAAGAACACTATATACATACAGTGAACATACATTACAATACAAAATACAAAATATGGTATACTAAATATACCCGATGAACTCTAAATGAAGCACTAGCGACCTAGTGCGGTGCCTGTCGATCTGTCTACCTGCGATAGCAATGAAAAGCTATCGCTGAGCCAATGTCTCAGTGGTGCATGACATTAACAAAATGCAACTTTAAATCACAAATCAGAAGTCATATAAATAGTGAATACTTAAAACCATAGTTAAATTCAAAGACAGTGAATGTCATAAAGAATTTAAACTCCATTTCACAATATCACAATAAATATCAATAAATCACACACACAGCTTACTCATGTTCCAAAGTCCAATTCATCCCAAGAGCCGATGGCTAATGAGGAATAACATAGCTAGCTAGCAATAATATGAGTACTCATTCTATTCACCCTCAACAGGCACACACCTCAACACTTCACCCCGAGAGGGAATTCAAAGTCAATTCATCCCACTAGACAAGCTAGTGAGGAATTCAATCAATATACATGATAGCTGTGGTTTCAAACCATTTACAATGTTTTTCAAATAATAAGTATCCATCAAATATCATTAAGACAATTTTTTCACAATTTAAACAATAATAGACAATTTATCATAATTCATTTCAATTGAAAATTCAAAAGAAATAACTATTGTGCACAAACCTCTGATAAATGTCTCTTGGCTTTGACTCAGTGTTTCCTTCCCCTTCCCTGAGTCTTTGCTAACTGAAACACACAATTTGAAGTGTTGTAATACTCATTTAAACTGTCTCTAACAACAAAGCCTAATAATTAATTTATTGAATTCTATTATTTTCCTTAGTCAACCTAAAATATTGACCCTCGATGCACTCTAGGTGAATTAGGTTTAATGTTACCAATATGTCACATTTTATAGCCTTCTAGTGTTGGTACATGTTATTAAATTCACTTTCAAGTATATTGCATTTATTGCAATTTGTCGGATTTCGGTATACTAATTTGACCTAGCTAGATGACCTAGTTCCCTCGGTTTTTGGGTTTCAGTCCAAACTACAAACTTGTAGGTCTATGCCTTATTGCATGCGGGGCAAAATTTCAGGTCATTCTGAGTTATGTAGACCATGTTATGGTCAATTTACCAATGCTGGACAGAATGTACCAAAATGGTAACTTTAGGTCATTTTTAGGTCACTTTTGGTTCGGTTAGTTTTTAGACCTGAACTTGTGCAAGCTATTTGGCTTGGTTCTGGACATTTTTAGGCTTTGGTGTCTTCATAAGAATTGTAGATATATGTCTCAACTATTCATGGTAAAAATTTCAGGTCAATTGGACCTGTTTTGAGTAAGTTAGGGTCAAAACACTAACTACTGCCCAAATAGTCAATTTTCAGGCTTTTAAATCACTAATCCGGATTTGGTCATTTTTCAAGTCACCTTCTAGGCAGAATTTTGGTAAGCTTCCTCCATGAAAGTTGGCACATTTTGTGCCTAGTTTCACCTCCAATTGTTTTCATACCAATTGGAGTCACACACTTAAGGTTCTAAGCCAAAACATACACTGCCCTACTACACATTGTTCATGCTTTACCAGTTACACATTCAACACTTACCAAGTTAACACTTCCATGCCAGTTCTGGTTGTACCGTACCATTAACACATTTTACTTCACATTTTTGGTCATTTTGGCAGCTTGAAACCACTCTCAACATGCACACTATAATACAGAATTTTCCAAAGTCCCATTTACAACAACTTAACCACATGACATACCTCATTTACATGTCCAAATTCAAACAATTATTTATATACACATGCTGCCATCAATGACAACATAATTGAACAATATTTCATGAACTCAAACACTTCAATCTTCTTCATGAGGCTGCCACAAGTTTTCACATACTCATCAATTTCCATTTTCACCTTTCAAGCTTCCAAATCAAACCTTACACATGGAATTCAACTACAATACAATGAAACATTTAAATCATAATTGAAACCACTATTTACATGCAAGAACAAGCTGTTCATAGTGAAGTTCCATAGCTGCCAAAATGGTGTACCACCATTAACTAATCAAACTTCAAAACTTCTTCTACAAATCAACTCACCACAACATCCACTCAAAGTTTAATGAAACAAGAATAAAAAATACACACTTACCACTTTTGAAGTTCTTCAAAACCTCACCAAAACTTAACTTTCTTGCTCCCTATTTGCTGCCCAAGTTGTATAATACAACTTTAGTGAAGAGTCCTAGAAGGATTGATGGCTTGATGATGGTGGTTTCACCCTTGCATGGTGGGGCCCATGGATGGAAGCTTGGGAGAAATGGGTTCGGCAATGGTGAAGAATAGATGAGGAAGAAGGCTATTAGTGGAGGTGGCTGTCCCAAGTTTGATTATGTGTCAAATGTATTAAGTTAGAGGAGCACTAATTGAATAAAAGTATATTTTAATGTTAAACTTTCTAATTTTCTACATTTTCCTCCTATCTTTTGCTTTTTAGACAACTTGGAGTGTCAAATGACCACAATGCCCCTGTTCAGGTTGCATTCCTGATTTTTTGGTAACAACGAGTTTTGTCGTTTTCTCGATTTCTCGTCTTTCTTTGTACTAATTATTTAATTTTTCTTTGATATTTCTAATAACATTTATACTTCAATAGATTTTTATTTGAGTCTTAACAAAATTTTCTAGGGTTTCCTGCAGTCCAGGGCTAGTCAACGGTCTACACCATAATTTCCCTATGCGGTCACCCATCGCTATGGTTTTCGGCTCGTTTAACTTGGTTACATTTCATTGCTATTATTTTTCCTTCGTTGTTCTTGTATTTTCTTTTCTTGTATTTCATTATTTTATGTCTCCTCACCCATATCTAAGTGTAGTTCTAGGCATCCTAGCTGTCTGGACAGCCACTGGTCAGTGAAACAGTAGAATGCACTACCGAACATAGGGGTGTTACAATTCTCCCCCCCCCCTTAAAATAAATTTCGTCTCGAAATTTTACCTGGCATCAGTTTCTAAACAACTATGTCTCCTCATATCCTCTTCATGTTCCCAAGTAGCTTCCTGGCCTGAATGATGGTTCCATAGCACTTTAACCAGGTGTATCTATTTATTCCTCAGCTGTTTCACCTCATATGCCAGAATTTCTATGGGTTTTTCCTCATATGAGAGGTTTGGATTTACCTCAATCTCTTCAACTGATAATCCATGAGATGGGTCAGATCAGTACCTCCTTAACATGCACACATGGAAGACACTGTGTATCCTTTCTAGCTCTGGAGGTAATGCTAACTGATATGCCAAAGGACCCACTCTCTCCAGAACCTCATATGGTCCGATGAAACGAGAACTCAGTTTTCCCTTTCTGTCAAATCTCATAATCCTCTTCCAATGAGAAACTTTAAGGAATACCTTATCACCCACTGTATATTCAATATCTCTCCTTTTCATATCAATATAGGACTTCTGACAGTCTAATGCAGCTTTAAGTCGATCTCTGATCAATCTGATCTTTTCCTCTGTCTGCTGAACAATTTCTTGCCCAATCATCTTCCTTTCACCTACTTCATCCCAAAATAGGGGTGTTCTGCACTTCCTGCCATACAAAGCTTCATATGGAGGCATCCCAATGCTTGATTGGTGGCTGTTGTTATAAGCAAACTCAATCAAAGGCAAGTGTGTATCCCAATTACCTTCAAACTCAATCACACAAGCCCATAGCATATCCTCCAATATCTGAATTACCCTCTCAGACTGGCCATCTGTCTGTGGGTGAAATGTTGTGCTAAGGTTCAATCTAGCTCCTAGGGCTCTCTAAAGACTACCCTAAAATCTAGAAGTGAACCTAGGATCTTTGTCAGATACAATCGCTACTGGCACTCCATGCAATTTTACAATTTCATATATGTACAATATGGCCAATCTTTCCAGGCTATAGTCCATCTGAACTGGTAAAAAGTAAGCAGACTTGGTCAGTCTGTCAACTATAACCCATACTGCATCATGACTATTCTGTGTCCTTGGAAGTTCCATCACAAAATCCATAGTTATCTGTTCCCATTTCCACTCTAGTACTGGCAATGGATGTAACAAACTAGCTGGAACTTGATGTTCTGCCTTTACTTGCTGACAAGTTAGGCATTTGGAAACAAATTCAACTATATCCCTCTTCATACCCATCCACCAGTAATGCTCTTTTAGCCCTCTATACATTTTAGTTCCACCAGGGTGCATAGCAAAAGGAGACTCATGTGCTTCCTTCATAATGATCTGTCTCAAGTCAGCATTATTAGGAGCGTATATTCTTCCACGATGTAGTAAATAACCATCATCTTTCACGAAAATTCGGTTTCTTGCCTTGATGGACTTCTTTCGGTAACCGATATTTTCATCATTACGGCGACCATTACGATCGATCAATCAACACCGCTGTACATGCCATGCAAATCTTGTCTGTCCCTCATCATCAATCTCCAAAGCGGCATCTTGTGCTTTCAACTCATGTACCATGGACAAAGGAGAAACTCTGAGACTTGCCATAGTCTTACGACTTAAGGCATTGGCCACCATATTTGCTTTCCCTAGTTGATAGTCTATTAAGTAATTATAGTCTTTAATCAATTCTAACCATCTCCTCTGCCTCAAATTCAATTCCTTCTGGGTGCCTAAGTACTTCAAGCTCTTGTGATATATGTAAATGTAGCATTTCTCCCCATATAAATAGTGTCTCCAGATCTTCAGAGCAAAAATAATAGCTGCAAGCTCTAAATCATGTGTTGGGTAGTTCCTCTCATGCGGTTTCAGCTGGCATGATGTATAAGCAATGACACTTCGATCTTGCATCAGTACACAGCCTAACCCGTTGTGAGAAGCATCACTATCAACTGTGTATTCTTTACCCATAGTAGGTAAAGTAAGGACTGATGCTTCCGTTAAATACCTCTTTAACTCATCAAAACTCTGCTGGCATTTATCTGTCCACTGAAATTTTACATCTTTTCGAAGCAGCTTAGTCAGTGGAGAAGCTAACATAGAAAACCCTTTCACAAACCAGCGGTAATATCTAGCTAAACCCAGAAAACTATGAATTTCTGTGATATTCCTGGGTGGCTTCCAATTAAGGATAGCTTCTACCTTGCTGGAATCTACCTTCATCCCTTCAGCTGACACAACATGTCCCAAGAAGGAGATTTCTTTTAGCCAAAATTCAAATTTCGATAATTTAGCATACAGCTGTTTCTCTCTTAAAGTCTGAGAACAATCCACAGATGTTTGTCATGCTCCTTTGCATTCCTCGAATATATCAAAATATCATCAATATACACCACAACAAATTGGTCGAGATATGGTCTGAAGATAGTGTTCATCAGATCCATAAAAGCAGCTAGAGCATTAGTTAACCCGAATGGCATTACTAGAAACTCATAGTGGCCATATCGAGTTCTGAAAGCAGTCTTTGGAATACTCTGCTCTTGCACTTTCAACTGATAATAACTAGATCGCAAATCAATTTTGGAGAATACAGCCGCACCCTTCAACTGATCAAACAGATCATCAATGCGAGGCAATAGATATCTGTTCCTTATTATCACCTTATTCAACTGCCGGTAGTCAATACATAAGCAGAGGGTGCCATCTTTCTTCTTAACAAACAATACTAGCACTCCCCAAGGTGACACACTAGGGCAGATGAAGCCCTTTTCAAGTAGTTCTTGCAACTATACCTTCAACTCCTTCAACTCTGCTAGTGCCATTCTGTATGGTATTATGGAGATTGGATCCACACCAGGCATAACATTAATTTTAAACTGCACTTCTCTTTGCAGAGGTAATCCTAGCAATTCATTAGGAAACACATTTGGAAAGTCATATACTGTAGGGATGTCCCTCAATGCTGGACTCCCCACTTGGGTGTCTACCACATGTGCCAAGTATGCTTCACATCCCTTTCTGATCATTTTTCTGGCAAGTGCAACCGAAATGATGTTTGATGGCAATAGCTGCCTTTCCCCGTGTATTACCACATCAGCATCTTGAGGAGACCAAAAGTATTTGTTTTGACCTACAATCAATCATGGCGTGATGCCTGGCTAACCAATCCATGCCTAAGATGATATCATAATCTCTGAAGGGCATTTCAATGAGACTAGATAGAAAAGTACGTCCTTAGATCACCAAAGGACAATCCCTATACATTCTATTTTACCATGACCTCTTGTCCTAGCGGACTTGTTACTAGCACCTCAAAGTCCATTTTTGTACATGGAATAGCAATGCAATCAATAATGCTAGCACTCACATAAGAATGGGTAGAACTCGTATCAAATAGCACAAATACATCTTGATTAAAAGTTAAAAAGGTACCAGCCACAATATCAGATGTCTCAGCCTCTTCTCTCTGTCTCATTGCGTAGACTACAGTTGGAACACTACCTTGCTCTAATTGATTCACTGTGCCTTGGCTGCCTGCTAGACTACATCTACCCTTGCCTCTACCTCTGCTAGGTGGTTGTGAACCTCTGGTGACAGGATTTTGAACTGACCCTTCAGCAATAGTAGGAGGTGGCCCAACTCTACGGGCACTGGTGCAGTCCTTGGCAAAGTGTCCTGTGTGTGACACCCCTTACCCGTGTACAGTATACCCGAGTAAGTAATGCCACCTGGTGTACCGGCACACTCTAATATTCCTCAATTAATTTAGACAATGCTTTTGCATATAATTTATGAAATACAATTTATTTAAACCATTTATCAAAAGTATCATTCATTTAAGGTTCCGAAAATTTTAAAGAAAATCCGTGAAGTCTGGCTAAAAATGGAGAAAACTGTTCTTGAACTGTTAAAAACACTTCCAATATACAATTTCATTCATTCTCAACTCCAATATCATCACAAAACTCAATATCAAGATATCAACAATTTTTTAATTTCAGGTCTCAACAACCTTTTCATTGCTCAAAACATCCCTTTCTCAGGGTTCTCATATATAAATAACTATTAAATACTCAAATTAATATCATACATGACTATAAATCTTTATTATTTACAATAAGCTCAAAATACATTACATAAATCCCAAATACATATGAGAAATAAAAATTTAATTACAAAATGACAAAATGACATCTAGTGTCCTACCAATGCCTTTGCAGTGTGAAGTGACACGGACAGCGAGCGAAGCTGCGGATGGACTCACCCGATCGTGGTCTCTGGGGGCTCGCGATTGGGATCTCCAGTACCTACGCGTGGCAAAAGCAACGCGCTAAGCAATAATGCTTAGTGGTGTAATAATATAATAAAAGAAAATAGCAAGAAAATAAATGTGTAGAGAATGTGTATGCTTTCTTTGTTTGGTATTGATATATTCATTGTTTCATTAACGTTGTTCACTTTTATTCATTTGGTTGCCCCAAGTAATCTACACTAGGCATTAATTTGGATAACGGATGGCGCGCTGGGTACCTAGTACCTCGGGCCGTCACACCATCGGTCACATATGCATCTCGGTGTGCAGAGCGGCTAACAAGCTGTAAATAATATCAGGCACAAGGCCAAGTCTCAATGCAAAGTCAGAATGGCTAAAAGCCATGAAATCATAGAATGGCATTTTTGCCGTGTGCAGTACTGCTAACTGAACCCTATTGGCATGCCAAACTATCCAAACCAATCTTGTTAGGTATACTAGGGCATTTGAAACTCTTAAATTTGTCAATTTGTGAATTTCAACTTTTTTGGTGTCACTATTCATCATTGGTCAACAAAAATGTTGACTTTTAGAATAAAAATGTGTACATCAACTTTGGCACTCCCAACATACCACATTTGGTGTTTAAAACTTGTTGGCATTAAGTGTTTTTGCCATTCCAAAGTGTAACTCAACACAAACAGATTTTTCAATTTTGGTGAGTCAAATTCACTATTCCATTGGACATTGTTACTGTTGGAATTTGAGGAAATGTAAAACATGAAAGTTGTTCCTTATTTTGTCTAGTTGAATTTCCTTTTTCGAATCACTCCATTTGGAGTTTTTTAGCTCCAGATATAGCTCAAAAACCCAAGCTGTCCGGATATGCATTCTGCAGAAATTTACCATATCTACAGTGCATGAACAGTAACTTGAGTCACTTGGTGGAATGGGTTCTGGCCATAATTTGGGGTAGGTTCCTTCATGAAAGTTGTTTGTCTATGTCTTAACTTATTGCTGTAAAAATTTCAGGAAAATTGACCAAATCTACAGTGAGTTATGGCCAAATGAACAATTACTGTTCATTTGGTCAATTCTGCAGAATTCAGTGCAGGGTATCCGGATTGGGGCTGAGTTTTGGTCCTCTTGCTTTGGTCTTTTGGGCATGGTTTCTTCAGCAAAAATGTGCCATTATAAGCCTAGTTTCATGTCCAATTGGCCAAACTTCAATTGGACTACCACTGCCCAAGTTATGGCAGTGCAAAGGGACTGAATTTTCAGTCCCTATGCTGCTGTCCTAGGCAGCCTGCAATCCTCACTTTGCAATCTCATTTTTCTGTCCCATTTATGGTCAACACATCTAAAATGGTCACTAATTGACCATTACAATGTGCCCTAACAATTTCCTAAGCCAAGTCACACTTTCACCTTTCCAAACCCTAATTTCCATATGAATTTTCACATGCTTTAATTAACTATCTCATTCAATAATCACATGCATACATGGTTTAATCTTGATCTCTAGTCCACTTTAAGTCCATCAAAACACTCATTCCTTTTCATTCAATAGGGCTGCTGAAACTTAGGGCATGGATAGACATAGATTTCATTCATTTTAGTTACAAATTCCTACTTATTCCAAGTCTCTAACATAGCATTTAAAAAGCTTTAGATGTATATATGCACTAACCTTGTTTGGGCAGAATTTCCAAAGCCCTAAACTCCAATTTCCTTCCTCTTGTTGGCTGCCAAGAGCTTGTTTAAGGTGTGGGGTAAAGTTTTAATGAAGAGGGGTTAGGGAAATGTGGTGGAATGATGGAGATCTAAAGCTTGAAAAAAAAAAACTTGAATGGAGGTGGCTATGGAGGTGAATTTCGGCTGGTCTCTTGGGGAGGGTGGCTGCTGCACTTTCTTTCCTATTTTGGTCTTCATTTTGTCTTTTTATTTGTTAGTCAATTGATAGCTTAATTTTGATTGGTTGGTGAGTAAGTGAGTGACCTCATATGATGTCATTTTTGCATTATTTTGCATTTTCTTTTCTTTTCTTTCACTACTCATTTCAAATTTCATTTCTAGTAATGTTTATTCATATTTAATGTTATATTAATTATTTACTCAACTGGACAAGTCGGCCAAAAATCACCTCGGAAGGCGAAATGACCAAAATGCCCTCCGTTTGGCTTAACGGGTCAAAATCGTCTGTACCAATTGGAAAATTTTTCTAGGTATTTTCTTGGCATTCTAATGCCATGGGAACCTCAATTACCCTTCTTTGGAGTCCCAAAAATTTTTTCCCCGGGTCTAGGGCTCCTTGTTGCGAGAACCGCAACTTTCCTCCGGTTACCCATCGCTTGGGCACCGGCTCGTTTAACTTGGTTGTATTTTATTTCTAAAATTTTTACTAAATTTTTCTTATTAATATTTGAGTTAATTATGGTTCCTGACTTTAGTTTAAATATTTTTCGGACATTATAGGTCATGCGGACCGACCTGATCCAGGAGCAGTAGAATGTACGGAATTGGTTCTGGGAGGGTGTTACAACTCTTCCTCTAATTTAAATTTCGTCCTCGAAATTTACGATCTAACAGATCGAGGAACTGTTGCCTCATCGACTCTTCACTTTCCCAAGTTGCCTCCTCGGTGTTGTGGTGCCTCCAAAGCACTTTCACCAATGGAATTTGCTTGTTTCTCAACTCTCTCACTTCAGAGCCAAGATCCGCATGAGTTCTTCTTCATATGTCAAATCCGGCTGTATTTCAATTTCTTCTCTGGAGATGACATGCGAAGGATCTGAGCGGTATCTTCTGAGCATGGACACGTGGAACACATTGTGGATCTTGTCCAGCTCTGGTGGTAAAGCTAGCCTATAGGCCACTGGACCCACACGTTCAATGACTTCATATGGGCCAATGAACCTAGGGCTTAACTTACCTTTCCTTCCAAACCTCAATACCTTCTTCCATGGTGACACCTTGAGGAACACTTTGTCGCCAACCCCATATTCTATTTCTTTCCTCTTCAGGTCGGCATAAGATTTCTGTCTGTCTGAGGCAATCTTTAAATTGGCTTTGATTGATTTCACCTTTTCCTCAGCCTGTTTCACCAGGTCTGGCCCTACCAGTTTGTCTTCGCCCAATTCAGTCCAGCACACTGGAGTTCTACATTTTCTTCCATACAGTGCTTCATATGGGGCCATTTGAATGCTAGCTTGGTAGCTATTGTTGTATGCAAATTCTGCCAGTGGGAGGTATCTATCCCAACTTCCCTCAAACTCAATGACACAACTCCTCAGCATATCCTCAAGGACCTGACAAGTATTTCACGTTATTGTTATCATTTCAATTCAATATTTGTATCAATTTCATTGGTTTCAATTGTTTACCTGGATTACTCTTTCAGATTGCCCATCCGTCTGAGGATGGAAAGCTGTGCTGAAATGGAGTTGTGTACCCAAGGATTCATGCAACTTCTTCCAGAATCTCGATGTAAACCTTGGGTCTCGATCAGATATGATGGAAAGTGGAATTCCATGCAGTCTAACTATCTCACTGATATACAATTCTGCTAACTTCTCCAGTGAGTAGTCAGTCCTAAGCGAGAAAGTGTCCGACTTGGTCAATCATCACTATCACCCATCTTGCATCATGCTTCTTAGGGTGAGAGGTAGACCACTTACAAAATCCATGGTGACCGATCCCATTTCCATTCGGTATGCGTATAGGTGTAGCAAACCCGATGGAACTTGATGTTCTGCCTTGACTTGCGACATGTCAAGCATTTAGTCACATAGTCGGCTATGTCCCTCTTCATACCAGGCCACCAATCTGAAGCTTGGTCATGATACATCTTTGTACTTCACAGGTGCATAGCATATACCTGGTGTGTGCCTCTTTTAGAATGCTAGCCTTTAATTCCTATCATCCGGTACACAGTCTTCCTTTGTAGTGCAGACACCCATCCGCTTTCACCTCATAGTCACCGCTTTTCCCTCCGGATTTTGCTCATAATAGCCAGTAATTTTTCATCTACCTTCTACCCATCTAAAATTGGCTGTAGCAGGTTTGGCCTCACTTGAAACTCAGCCAAAATAGCTCCATCTCGAATCAAGGTTAGACGGGCATTTAATGATCTCAAGTGTCATGGATTTTCTACTCAAGGCATCGGCAACTACATTTGCCTTCCCGGGATGGTAGTCAATTACAGTCATAGTCCTTGGGAACTCAATCCATCGCCTCTGTCTAAGGTTGAGCTCCTTCAGGTTGGCAAATATTTGTGCTCTTGTGGTGCGTGTAAATGTAGCACTTTTCACCATACAAGTAATGCCTCCATATCTTGGCACGAAGATAATTCTTGCAAGCTCGGATCATGGGTAGGGTAGTTACGTTCGTGTGGCCTCAATCGCCGGGAGGCATAGGCGACCACCTTCCCCTCTTGCATCAATACACACTAACCCATTATGTGAGGCATCACTATAGACCACAAAGTCCTTTCCAGGACACCGTGTGCTAACCGGTGCCTCTGTCAACATAGCCTTCAATTTCTCAAAACTAGTCTGACACTTATCATTCCAGCCAAATCTGACATTCTTGTGTAACAACTTGGTCATTGGAGCAGCTATTAGGGAAAATCCCTTCACAAATCTCCTGTAATACCCAGCTAGCCCCAAGAAACATCTGACCTCAGTTGTATTTCTGGGAGGCTTCCATTCCATCACTGCTTCTATTTTCTTGGGATCCACCTAATCCCATCGGTGACATTATGTGTCCAAGGAATGCAATCTCATTCAACCAAAAGTCACACTTGGACAACTTAGCATACAGCTTCTTTTCTCTCAGGGTTTGCAGAACAATCCTCAAATGCTCATCATGTTCTTCACTGGTCTTGGAATACACCAAAATATCATCAATAAAGACCACTACGAACCGATCTAAGTGTGGATGAAAGATACGGTTCATAAGGTCCATGAATGCCGCTGGTGCATTTGTTAGACCAAAGGGCATCACTAGGAACTCATAATGCCCATACCGGGTCCTGAATGCAGTCTTGGGCACATCTACATCCTTCACCCTCAGCTGATGATACCCTGATCTGAGATCAATCTTAGAAAATACTCCTGCTCCCTTCAACTGATCAAACAGATCATCAATTCTAGGCAACGGATATTTATTCTTCACAGTCACTTTATTCAACTGCCGGTAATCAATGCAAAGTCTCAAAGTCCCATCCTTCTTTTTCACAAACAGCACTGGAGCTCCCCATGGTGACACACTGGGGCGTATGAACCCCTTATCTAGTAACTCTTGCAACTGAGTTTTCAACTCCCTCAATTCAGTAGGTGCCATCCTATAAGGAGCAATGGAAATGGGTGCTGTACCCGGCAGTGTCTCAATAGCAAATTCAACTTCCCTTTCTGGTGGCAAACCAGGCAATTCTTCAGGAAATACTTCTGGGAAGTCTCTCACTGTGGGTATGTCACTCAAGTTTGGCTTAGCCTGCCTAGTATCCACCACATGTGCTAGGTAGGCTTCACAGCCTTTTTTCATCATTCTTCTTGCAACAGTGGCTGAGATGACATTGGACAAGAAATCTGTCCTTTCACCCACAACTGTAATTTCATTACCCTCCGGAGTTTTTCTAAATGTGACACCCCTTACCCGTGTACAGTATACCCGAGTAAGTAATGCCACCTGGTATACCGGCACACTCTAATATTCCTCAATTAATTTAGACAATGCTTTTGCATATAATTTATGAAATACAATTTATTTAAACCATTTATCAAAAGTATCATTCATTTAAGGTTCCGAAAATTTTAAAGAAAATCCGGCGGAGTACCGGCTAAAAATGGAGAAAACCGTTCTTCGGAACCTGTTAAAAACACTTCCAATATACAATTTCATTCATTCTCAACTCCAATATCATCACAAAACTCAATATCAAGATATCAACAATTTTTCAATTTCAGGTCTCAACAACCTTTTCATTGCTTAAAACATCCCTTTCTCAGGGTTCTCATATATAAACAACCATTAAATACTCAAATTAATACCATACATGACCATAAATCTTTATTATTTACAATAAGCTCAAAATACATTACATAAATCCCAAACACATATGAGAAATAAAAATTTAATTACAAAATGACAAAATGACATCTAGTGTCCTACCAATGCACTGCAGGTGATGAGGTGACACGGACACTGAGCAGAACTGCCGGATGGACTCACCCAGTCTGTGGTCTACTGGGCTCGCGATCGGGATCTCCAGTACCTACGCGTGGCAAAAGCAACACGCTAAGCAATAATGCTTAGTGGTGCAATAATATAATAAAAGAAAATAGCAAGAAAATAAATGTGTAAAGAATGTGTATGCTTTCTTTGTTTGGTATTGATATATTCATTGTTTCATTAACGTTGTTCACTTTTATTCATTTGGTTGCCCCAAGTAACCTACACTAGGCATTGGATGGATAACGGGTGGCGCCTTTGGGTACCTAGTACCTCGGGCCGTCACACCATCGGTCACATATGCATCTCCGGTGTGCAGAGCGGCTAACAAGGCATAAATAATATCAGGCACAAGGCCAAGTCTCAATGCAAAGTCAGAATGGCTAAAAGCCATGAAATCACAGAATGGCATTTTTGCCATGTGCAGTACTGCTAACTGAATCCTATTGGCATGCCAAACTATCCAAACCAATCTTGTTAGGTATACTAGGGCATTTGAAACTCTTAAATTTGTCAATTTTTGAAATTCAACTTTTTTGGTGTCACTATTCATCATTGGTCAACAAAAATGTTGACTTTTAGAATAAAAATGTGTACATCAACTTTGGCACTCCCAACATACCACATTTGGTGTTTAAAACTTGTTGGCATTAAGTGTTTTTGCCATTCCAAAGTGTAACTCAACACAAACAGATTTTTCAATTTTGGTGAGTCAACTTTACTGTTCCATTGGATACTGTTACTGTTGGAATTTGAGGAAATATAAAACATGAAAGTTGTTCCTTATTTTGTCTAGTTGAATTTCCTTTTTTGAATCACTCCATTTGGAGTTTTGTAGCTCCAGATATGGCTCAAAAACCCAAGCTGTCCGGATATGCATTCTGCAGAAATTTACCATATCTACAGTGCATGAACAGTAACTTGAGTCACTTGGTTGAATGGGTTCTGGCCATAATTTGGGGTAGGTTCCTTCATGAAAGTTGTTTGTCTATGTCTTAACTTGTTGCTGTAAAAATTTCAGGCCAATTGACCAAAGCTACAGTGAGTTATGGCCAAATGAACAGTTACTGTTCATTTGGTCAATTCTGCAGAATTCAGTGCAGGGTATCCGGATTGGGGCTGAGTTTTGGTCCTCTTGCTTTGGTCTTTTGGGCATGGTTTCTTCAGCAAAAATGTGCCATTATAAGCCTAGTTTCATGTCCAATTGGCCAAACTTCAATTGGACTACCACTGCCCAAGTTATGGCAGTGCAAAGGGACTGAATTTTCAGTCCCTATGCTGCTGTCCTAGGCAGCCTGCAATCCTCACTTTTGAATCTCATTTTTCTGTCCCATTTATGGTCAACACATCTAAAATGGTCACTAATTGACCATTACAATGTGCCCTAACAATTTCCTAAGCCAAGTCACACTTTCACCTTTCCAAACCCTAATTTCCATATGAATTTTCACAACATGCTTTAATTAACTATCTCATTCAATAATCACATGCATACATGGTTTAATCTTGATCTCTAGTCCACTTTAAGTCCATCAAAACACTCATTCCTTTTCATTCAATAGGGCTGCCGAAACTTAGGGCATGGATAGACATAGATTTCATTCATTTTAGTTACAAATTCCTACTTATTCCAAGTCTCTAACATAGCATTTAAAAAGCTTTAGATGTATATATGCACTAACCTTGTTTGGGCAGAATTTCCAAAGCCCTAAACTCCAATTTCCTTCCTCTTGTTGGCTGCCAAGAGCTTGTTTAAGGTGTGGGGTAAAGTTTTAATGAAGAGGGGTTAGGGAAATGTGGTGGAATGATGGAGATCTAAAGCTTGAAAAAAAAAAACTTGAATGGAGGTGGCTATGGAGGTGAATTTCGGCTGGTCTCTTGGGGAGGGTGGCTGCTGCACTTTCTTTCCTATTTTGGTCTTCATTTTGTCTTTTTATTTGTTAGTCAATTGATAGCTTAATTTTGATTGGTTGGTGAGTAAGTGAGTGACCTCATATGATGTCATTTTTGCATTATTTTGCATTTTCTTTTCTTTTCTTTCACTACTCATTTCAAATTTCATTTCTAGTAATGTTTATTCATATTTAATGTTATATTAATTATTTACTCAACTGGACAAGTCGGCCAAAAATCACCTCGGAAGGCAAAATGACCAAAATGCCCTCCGTTTGGCTTAACGGGTCAAAATCGTCTGTACCGATTGAAAAATTTTTCTAGGTATTTTCTTGGCATTCTAATGCCATGGGAACCTCAATTACCCTTCTCTGGAGTCCCAAAAATTTTTCCCCCGGGTCTAGGGCTCCTCGTTGCGAGAACCGCAACTTCCCTCCGGTTACCCATCGCTTGGGCACCGGCTCGTTTAACTTGGTTGTATTTTATTTCTAAAATTTTTACTAAATTTTTCTTATTAATATTTGAGTTAATTATGGTTCTCGAGTTTAGTTTAAATATTTTTCGGACATTCTAGGTCAGGACCGACCTGCCGATCACCGGAACAGTAGAATGTACGGAGTGGTTACCGGGAGGGTGTTACACTGTGCCTCCACAGTTATAACAGGCTCCTGTGGCCTTGTAGCATACCCCACCATGGTTTCTACCACAAGTTTCACATTGTCGAGGAGGGTAGAAACTTCTGGTATTCTGCTGACCAGATAGAGGAGGTTTTTGTCCCGAATATCTTCCCCTACAGGACTTCTTACTGCCTCTATTGTGTCCCCCAAAGTTTTTCCTCTTTCCAGTAGGACCACTGGAACTCTGTTCTACTGACTTTCCCTCTTTTTTTGTCTTCTTTGATTTCTTTTTCTCAAGGGCCGCTTCAGATTTGATTCTTTCTAATTCTAGTGCTTGAGAAATAAGCTCAGAGAAGTTGTTATGTTTGAATCCGACCACTTGTAATCTGATACTAGGCTTCAAGCCAGTTTCAAAACTCTTACATCTCTCCTTACTGGTAGAAATTAGACTTATGGCATAATGACTTAGGCAAGAAAATTCCCTTTCATATTCAGCCACCAATCTACTCCCCTGTTTCAGACTTAAGAACTCTTGTAGCTTCTGGTCCACATAAGCATCAGGGACATATTTTTATCTAAACTCCTGTAGAAAATCATTTCATGTTAGCACTAAAGGTTCTACCAGACTATGGGAAATGGTTTTCCACTAGTCATATGCATCCCCACATGAGAGACCTTTGAATATTCAAATGAGCTCCTCATACAATGTAGCTTCTTAAACACCCTATCCATTCTTTCTAACCAGCATTACGCCTCTAGAGGATCTACTGTCCCCTTGAACTTAGTAGCCCTATATTTCATCAATTTGTCATATTGCCTAGATGAAGACTGTGGTTGTACCACTGGTGTCTGCAGTGGGGCTTAAGTGGGCATGTTACTAGCCATCTGTTGGAACATTGCAACCATCTACTGTACGAACTAAGCAGGGAACTGCGGTACTGAGGGGGCTGGTACGGCTGATCCACTAACATTGTGTAGGGTTAGGGCATCCCCTTGCACCTCAGCCTCTATAGATTGATTGACTGAATGATCACCCTCTTTCATAGTCAATTCAAGGATCTTAGACTTCCTCAACAAATAGCACAAGGTGATTTCCTCCCGTTAGTGCATATTTACAATGTAATGTACTGTATGTATGAAACAATGACATTGAGCAGTTGTACTATGAAAAACGAATAGTCAAATTACAGGTGAAAACAGAATTAAAAACTAGCTCTGATACCACTAAAACATGTCACGCCCTACCCCTCCGCAAGGCATAACATGATCCCGTAGTATACCTAATGAATTACCAACCGTCATCGATAACCCATTAAATACACTTTAAGGGATTTTAAAACTTTTCTTACTTCTTTTTACAGTGGTGAGCACTATTAACAGGTGTTAAAAAATTTTTTGCTGAAGTGAAACCAGATAACACATTTAAAGAATTAATAATTTCTGTAAAAATTTTAGCAGAATGCCATCTATAATTTGAATAAACCAGTTCTTCAAAAACCTATAAAAAAACACTTCCTATATTTTGTTCAATCCCCAAATTCCAATATTCAATCAACACAATAAGTATCTCAACATTTGCCAACTCAAATGCACAATAATTTTCCAGTGTTTCAAAAGCTGAAATAAAAGAAATATATCACAATAGTTACAAGTCAAAATAATTTACAGATTTAATTTACAACTTCAATGTACAATTTTAATTTACAACTACTCAAAACCAAGAATACTATATACATACAGTGAACATATATTACAAAACAAAATGCAAAATATGGTATACTCAATATACCCGATGAACTCTCAATGAAGCACTAGCAGCCTAGTCTGCTGCCTTATCAGTCTGTCTACCTGCGACAGCAATGAAAAGCTATCGCTGAGCCAATGTCTCAATAGTACACGATATTAACAAAATGTAACTTTAAATCACAAATCATAAGTCATATAACCAGTGAATACTTAAAACCATAGTTAAATTAAAAGACAGTGAATGTCATACAGAATTTAAACTCCATTTCACAATGTCACAATAAATATCAATAAATCACACACACAGCTTACTCATGTTCCAAAGTCCAATTCATCCCAAGAGCCGATGGCTAATGAGGAATAACATAGCTAGCTAGCAATAATATGAGTACTCATTCTATTCGTCCTCAACAGGCACACACCTCAACACTTCACCCAGAGAGAGAATTCAAAGTTAATTCGTCCCACTAGACAAGCTAGCGAGGAATTCAATCAATATACATGATAGCTGTGGTTTCAAATCATTTACAATGTTTTTCAAACAATAAGTATCTATCAAATATCATTAAGACAATTTTTTTCATAATTTAAACAGTAATATACAATTTATCATAATTCATTTCAATTGAAAATTCAAAAGAAGTAACTGTTGTGCACAAACCTCGGATAAATGTCTCTTGGCTCTGACACAGTGTTTCCTTCCCCTTCCCTGAGTCTTTGCTAACTGAAACACACAATTTGAAGTGTTGCAGTACTCATTTAAACTGTCTCTAACAACAAAGCTTAATAATTAATTTATTGAATTCTAGACCATGTCATGGTCAATTTACCAATGCTAGGCAGAATGCACCAAAATGGTAACTTTAGGTCATTTTTAAGTCACTTTCGGTTCAGCCAGTTTTTGGACCTGAACTTGTGCAAGCTATTTGGCTTGGTTCTGGCCATTTCTAGGCTTTCGTGTCTTCATAAGAATTGTAGATATATGTCTCAACTATTCATGGTAAAAATTTCAAGTCAATTAGACCTGTTTTGAGTAAGTTATGGTCAAAACACTAACTACTGCCCAAATGGTCAATTTTCAGGCTTTCAAATCACTACTTCGGATTTAGTCATTTTTCAAGTCACCTTCTAGGCAGAATTTTGGTAAGCTTCCTTCATGAAAGTTGGCACATTTTGTGCCTAGTTTCATCTCCAATTGGTCTCATACCAATTGGAGTCACACACTTAAGGTTCTAAGCCAAAACATGCACTGCCCTACTACACATTATTCATCCTTTACCAATTACACATTCAACACTTACCAAGTTAACTCTTCCATGCCAATTCTGGTTGTACCATACCATTAACACATTTTACTTCACATTTTTGGTCATTTGGGCAGCTTGTAACCACTCTCAACATATACACTATAATACAGAATTTTCCAAAGTCTCATTTACAACAATTTAACGACATGACATACCTCATTTACATGTCCAAATTCAAATAATCATTTATATACACATGCTGCCATCAAAGACAACATAATTCAACAATATTTCATGAACTCAAACACTTCAATCTTCTTCATGAGGCTGCCACAAGTTTACACATACTCATCAATTTCCATTTTCACTTTTCAAGCTTCCAAATCAAACCTTACACATGGAATTCAACTACATTACAATCAAACATTTAAATCATCATTCAAACCACTATTTACATGCAAGAACAAGCTGTTCATAGTGAAGTTCCATGGCTGCCAAAATGGTGCACCACCATTAACTCATCAAACTTCAAAACTTCTTCCACAAATCAACTCACCACAACATCCACTCAAAGTTTAATGAAACAAGAATAAAAAATATACAGTTACCACTTTTGAAGTTCTTCAAAACCTCACCAAAACTTAACTTTCTTGCTCCCTAAGTGCTGCCCAAGTTGTATAGAACAACTTTAGTGAAGAGTCCTAGAAGGATTGATGGCTTGATGATGGTGGTTTTACCATTGCATGGTGGACAGCCATCGATGGAAGCTTGGAAGAAATGGGTTCGGCAATGCAGAAGAATAGATGAGGAAGAAGGCTGTTAGTAGAGGTGGCTGTCCCAAGTTTGATTATGTGTCAAATGTATTAAGTTAGTGGAGCATTAATTGAATAAAAGTATATTTTAATGTTAAACTTTCCAATTTTCTACATTTTTCCTCCTATCTTTTGCTATTTAGATTATGTACCACTATTTTAATTTTTCATGACATTTTCCAAGTGTAATATCATTTATTTTTAATGGAAATTTAGGTCAAAAGACAACTTGGGGTGTCAAATGAGCACAATGCCCCTATTCGGGTTGCATTCCCGATTTTTCAGTAACACCGAGTTTTATCATTTTCTCGATTTCTCGTCTTTCTTTATACTAATTATTTAATTTTTCTTTAATATTTCTAATGACATTTATACTTCAATAGATGTTAATTTAAGTCTTAACAATATTTTCCAGGGTTTCATGGTCAGGGGCTAGTCAACGGTCTACACCGCAACTTCATCGCTATGGTTTTCAGCTCGTTTAACTTGGTTACATTTCATTGCTATTATTTTTTCTTTTCTTTTCTTGTATTTCATTATTTTATGTCTCCTTACCCATATCTAAGTGTAGTTCTAGGCATCCTAGCTGTTTGGACAGACACTAGTCACTGGAACAATAGAACGCACTACCGAACATAGGGGTGTTACATGTGCAAGAACCTTCAATGCAACCACCATCCCCAGCCAGACAATATGACAAGTTAATGAAGTATGGGCAATAGAGTTCAAGGGTACAGTAGACCCATTGGAAGTTGAGCAATGGTTAGAACGGATGGAGAGAGTATTTAAGAAAGCGCCTTTGCACTGTAACATCCTCGATGCGTGTTATGTATGTTCTGTTGCTTCGGTGACCTAAAGTCAGTCCAGGCAAGTCAGGATGTCTGGAACTACACTTCAAGAAAAATTAAAGAAAAAATAAGAGAGAGAAAATAAAACTAAGTTAAACGAGCCGGCACCGTAGCGATGGGTGACCACACTTAGAAGTTACGGCGAAAGCAATTGCCGACCCCAGGACTGCGGGGAACCCTTAGAATTAAATCTTGAGACATAATTAAAGGTTTATTGAAATGTAATTGACACTAGAAATATCAAGAAAAAATTAATAAATTAGTATAAAGAAAAACGAAAAATAGAGAAACAGACAAAAATCGGTGTTACCGAAAAATCGAGAATACAACCCGAAGAGGGGCATTTTGGTCATTTGACACCTAGAGTTGCCTTTTGACCTCAATTTCTATTAAAATATAAATGATATTATACTTTGAAAATGTCATGAAAAATAAAAAAGAGATACATAATATAAATAAAGAAGGAATGGTGGTTAAAGTGTAAATGGTGAAACTTTAAATCATTAAACATTAAAAAAATGATTTAGTGCTCCACTAACACCTAATTTGGGACACATAAGGGACTTTGGGACTGCAGATCCCACTCATTTCATCTTCTTCTTCTGCAATCTTCTTCTTACCGAAATGGAGCTCTCAACCAAAACCTCCATGGACGCACACATTGAAGCTTTCTCTCTCCATCATCAAACCATAATTTCTGCAATTGTTCTTCATTAAAGTTGATTTACACATCTTGGGAAACCTTTAGGCAACAAAAAGTAGAGTAAATTCCAAGGTTTTATCAAGTTCAAGTTGAGGTAAGTGTCCAAATTCCCTCCCTTTCTTTAGTGAACTTCATGTTTAGGTTGAGGTGTGTTGAATGGTGAAGGAAATTTTGAGAAATTGTTAAGCAATGGAATTGTTCAGTTTTGGCAGCCATGAGAGTCAAAGATGTTCAGTTTTTCTTACTTCTAATGGATGGAAATTAATGTTGATTTAGTCAATTTAAAGTTGTAGTAAATTAGTTTCCATGTATATGTATATTGAGTACTTGAATTTAAGGGTTTGGAAAGCAAATTGAATATCTTAGCAAACTGCCACTTTTGGCAGCCTTTAAATTCATGAATTAATGTTTGGTTTCATGAATTTCCTTGATGAATTATGGTGAAGATGAATTAAGGGCAGTTTATGTGAAGTAATGGTTGGGAGGTATATGTTATAATCAAGTGTTTTCATGTATATATTATGTTAAATTTAACTTTACAAATTAGGGTTGTATACTGTACATGGAGTGTAAGACCCCTCACCCGACTACAGTGTAGCCGAGCGAAGTGTACTACATTCGATGCCGGAGCACTCTATCTTGTCTTACTTTATTATTTGAATAATTTGATCTCGTTATATTTTAATATCAATTATTTTTCTACTGAAAAACCAGCGGAGTTTCTCCTAGTTTATTATCAGTTGACGTATTTTACTATTCACTTGCTTGAAATTTTCAATAATATTTTACAATAAAAATATCATTCATGCTCATCATATTCATCTCACATTCAATTCTTGTAATTCACATACTCATTTGTACAAATCTATTCATACTCAATTCATGTGTAAACATTCTCAAATTACATAAGCAAAATTTTCAAATTTTCTTAATCTACATAATTTACAAAATAATTGCATAATTTCACAATTTGCATTATCTACAAATTAATTATAGTTCTATAATCTATATTTCAATATACAATTCATAGTTTACATTACAAATAATAACTAATTATAATGTACAAAATACATAATATGATCTATATGGACCCTATCTACATGCATTGCTAAGGAGGTGACAACCATGAAGACTCTGCAGATCAGACTCCAAAATCTCTATTTAGTATTCGCTGGGCTTTAACTTGATGCACACGAGAAACAAATCCATCGCACTAAGCATTGCTGCTTAGTTGTGCAATAATATAACAAGAAATAATATATACAAATATATATATATATATATATATATATATATATATATATATATATATATATATAATTGGAGCATATTTTCTATACTCAAGAAGTTTACTGGGTTCATATGAAATTTCCCATACAATACATTTTTTGTCATTTATGTTGCTCTCTAGAATCACTTCTTTCATAAGTTTACAATAATCATTTATATAATGTACAAATAAATCTAAAATTTATACTTATACTTATATTCTTATGAAAAATCACATTTGTAATGTTATTTAAGTTATAATTCTTCTACTAGTCTTTTTATCACTTCCTTGATACTTTCTAAGTTGTTTACAAACATTTCGTAATATTTAAAATGTTTAGAACTAATTTAATTTATTTCAGATCATTCTAAGGAACAAATTTTTGGAGTTAATCTAATTTATTTCAGAACTTCTTCTCATTTATTTACTTTTTAGCATTTTTAATTGCTAATATTCATAACTTATTTTAATAAATTAGACTACCCAAGTAACCTACGATAGGCTGACTAAACTGGATAATGGGCCGTTGACACTGGACACCACTGTGCCTCGGGCCGTCATACCATAGGATGCAGAACGTCAACCATGTATGCAGTCAGTATAGCTAAAAAGCCATGATAACACATAATCGGGTATTAAGCCATGAGTGTGGGCATAAAGCCATGAATACAGGAATAAAGCCTTTCGCAGTACTGCTAAAATAATACCCTATTGGCATGCCAAACTATCCAATTTGACACACATGTCTAGGCAATACGAGGGCACATAATATCGTTAAATATTAATATATTGTGTTTTATGACTTCATTATTTCATAATAATTTTCAATTATAATGTATACATTCATTTGATCATATATATGATCACAATTCATATCAATTATCCCTTTATATCATTGTACTCAAAGTACTTTTCCTTTCTACAATAATGAGAACTAATGTCTCATTCATACATTAATATGGTTCATTTATTCATTCATTATGTTATTCATATTTATCACAATTCAAAAAAATGGTTCTCATGTGCCATTGTATTCAAAACATTTTTCCTTTCTCATTTATACATTTTATGAATTCTATTTGTGAAGGGCATATAAAACCTAACTACCTATTCACATCAATTAGGTAACTTACTTTTCATGTTTCAAGCAATCCATGAACATTTCATGGATTTCAAATTTATGGCCTTAATCTCCCTTTAACATTATAGTTCTTACACTTTGTGTCTTTATATTACTATTCACATTACTATTCACTCAAATTATTGACTTTTTAATACATAATGAATTTATTGAACCTAAGTTCACCAAGATACCATATTTTGCATTCTAAAGTTGTTGGTATCGGTTGCTAATACCATTTCAAAGCTTAGTGCTGGTTACTTTACAATTTTCAAATTTCAAGCAGTAAGTTTTCTGTTCTATTGGTCATTTGTACAGTAGGAATTTGATAAAATTTTCTTCATAAAAGTTGTTCCTTATTGTGTCTAGTTACATTTCTTTTTTTGAATTACTCCATTTGGAGTTTTATAGCTCAAGTTATGGTCATTTTACCATAATTGGCCGGATTGACCTATACCCAGAATTTCAGGGCAATTTGGTTCTGCTAGATTTTGTGACCTAAGTTTGGTTGGTAATTTGACTAGGTTATGGTTAGAATTTGGATTTATGTTCTTCATGAAGGTTGTAGGCTATGTCTCAGCTTTCTGTTGGTAAAATTTTAGATCAATTAAACTTTTCTACACTGAGTTATGACCATTTGAACAAACAACATTCATTTGGTCATTTTCGAGAGACGACATGTTGGTCACCGGATTAGGGTAATTTGTAGGTCAATTTGGATTGGTTTTCTGAGTAGTGTTTCTTTACCAAATTTGTATCATTATGTGTCTCGTTTCATGTTCAATTGGCCTTACACCAATTGAACCTATACAACTCCAGTTATAGCTCAAACAATACATTGGACTCAAAGGTTTGAATTTCCTGCATAAGAATCAACACTCCCAAATTCAATTCTCCTAACTCCACAAACTGCATTTGACATATTTGGCACTTCTAATGGTCATTAAATCATCTCAACATCATCAAATTCTAAGCAATAATACAAAAACTAAGTTAGGTCAAAACCCTAACTTATAATTTCAATCTCAATCATATATCCATGCAATTTGATTTCTAATGCCTCAAACTTCATTAATCAACTTTACTAACTAAAACAAAATCATCAAAACCATCAAATTCATTTACTTCATAGGGTTGCCACAAATTGAAACTTCAACATATTCCAAGTTTTCTTTTCCTTTCATGCCATTTCAACTAAATCAAGCATGCTTTTCATGCTTAGGAAAGATAAAGGGTATGGTTAGTGCACTAACCTCTTTAACCACTCTCTTGGCTTGTTGAAACCTTAGAATTTTTTTCACTTTCTTCAAATTTCTTGGCAGCCAAACACTTTTCCTTGGTGTGGGTGTAATTTTTAGTGAAGGTGGTTAGAGCTTTTAGAGTGAGGAAGGGTGGAAATTCAAGCTTGAAAAATGGAAGAGGAACTCATCCATGGTGGTGCGGAAACTTTGAGGAAGAAAGGAGCAGAATATTTTTTTCAATTTTTGGTTTTATTTATCCTCTTTTTTTAGTTAACTAAGTGGGGCTTAATTGTGATTGGTGGATAGGTTTTTAATGACATCATATGATGTCATAATTAGGTATTTTCTTTCATTTTCTTTTCTTCTTTTCTCTACTCATTTTCAATTCAATTTTTAGCATTATTTATTCATCTTTTAGATCATAATAATTATTTACTTAACTGGACAAGTCAGCCAAAAATCATCTCTAAAGACGAAATGACCAAAATGCCCTCCGTTTGGCTTAACAGACTAAAATTATGCATGCAGATTGAAAACTTTTTCTAAACCTTTTCTTGGCATTCTAATGCCATAGAAATCTCAATGACTCTTCTCTGGAGTCCCAATAATTATTTCATAAATTTTCTCTCGAGTCTGGGGTCGGTAACTGTCTTTACCGATACTTTCCCATACTAGGGCACCGGCTCATTTAACTTAGTTGTATTTTATTTCTAAACTTTTTCCTAAATTTTTCTTTTTAATATTTGAGTTAATTAACGTTTCTCACTTTAGTTTAAATATTTTTGTATACGTACTAGATGTCAGGACCAACACCGCTCACGAAGCTTGATGGGAATGTGCGAATTGCTACTGATGAGTGTGTTAAAATTATTCATATCTAATAAAAATTTAATCCTTGAAATTTAACGGGTGTAGGTATATGAGATAATTCCTTTACCTTTCTATTGCTCCCTCTATCTACTCCTTTTATATATATATGGTATTATTTAGTCTTTTCGAATCTATCATTATATACTTAGGCATATCATAAAGGAAGGATACTTTACCTCAAATTCACATTTGGGGCTTCTTGCACCTCTCCGGCTTGGGTGACATTTGGAAGTGGTGTTACTATTGTACTTGGTTCTTCCATGACCTGCATGCAGGTCCGTGGTAAATTCCTCTTAGGACAATCTTTCAGACGATGGTCTATGGCCCCACATTTATAACAAGCTCCAGTCAATCCTCTACATTCACCTTTATACCACTTGTTACAATGACCGCATTTTCTTGCTAGTCCTAGCGCACTCACTACTAGTGTTTCTGGTTGATCTTTTTTTATGTATAGGCCTGGGTCTCGATCTCCTACATTGATCAAATGTCTGACTTAACTGTTCTTTCGACCTCTTATTACTAGACTGTCCAAATTTCCTCTTTTATTGATCACCACTCCTCTTCTGTTCCTCTTCATGAACACAACTAATATATTTCTTTCTGAACACTTTGCTCGACTACACTGTAGTTAGGTGAGGGGTGTTACATTTATTGGTATCAGAGCACCCTTTCTTGTCTTACTTTATTATTTTAATAATTTGATCTTGTTATATTTTAATATTAATTATTTTTCTACGGAGAAACCAGCGGAGTTTTCCCTATTTTATTATCAGTTGATGTATTTCACTATGCACCTACTTGAAATTTTCAATAATATTTTACAATAAAAATATCATTCATGCTCATCATATTCATCTCACATTCAATTCTTAGAATTCACATACTCATTTGTACAAATCTATTCATACTCAATTCATATGTAAACATTCTCAAATTACATAAGCAAAATTTTCAAATTTTCTTAATTTACATTATTTACAAAATAATTACATAATTTACATGATCTACAAATTAATTACAGTTCCATAATCTATATTTCAACATACAATTCATAGTTTACATTACAAATAATAACTAATTATAAAGTACAAAATTCATAATATGATCTATATGGGCCCTATCTACATGCATTGCTGAGGAGGTAACAACCTTGAAGACTCTGCAGATTAGGCTCCAAAATCTCTATTTAGTATTCGCTGGGCTTTAACTTCAGCACCTGCGTGAGCAAACAGATCCATCGTGCTAAGCATTGCTGCTTAGTGGTGCAATAATATAACAAGAAATATTGTATACAAATAAAAATAATTGGAGCATATTTTCTATACTTAAGAATTTTCTTGGGTTCATATAAAATTTGCCATACGATTACATTTTTAAGTCATTTATGTTGCTCTCTAGAATCAGTTCTTTCATAAGTTTACAATAATCATTTATATAATGTACAAATAAATCTAAAATTTATAGTTATACTTATATTCTTATGAAAATCACATTTGTAATGTTTTTTAAGTTATAATTCTTCTACTAGTCTTATTATCACTTCCTTGATACTTTCAAATTTTTTTAAAATCATTTCGTAATATTTAAAATTATTAGAACTAATTATAATTAATTTAATATCATACTAAGGAATAAATTTTTGGAGCTAATCTAATTTATTTCAGAACTTCTTCTCATTTATTTACTTTCTAGAATTTTTAATTGCTAATATTCATAACATATTTTAATAAATTAGACTGCCCAAGTAACCTATGACATGCTGACTAAACTGGATAACGGGTCGATGGCACTGGACACCGTGGTGCCTCAAGCCGTCATACCATGAGACACAGAATGTCAACCATGTATGTAGTCTTTATGGCTAAAAAGTCATGATAACACATAATCGAGCATTAAGCTATGAGTGTGGGCATAAAGCCATGAATGCGGGCATAAAACCATGAGTGCGGGCATAAAGCCTTTCGCAGTACTGCTAAAATAATACCCTATTGGCATGCCAAACTATCCAATCTGACACACATGTCTAGGCAATATAAGGGCACATAATATCATTAAATATTAATATATTATGTTTTATGACTTCATTATTTCATAATAATTTTCAATTATAATGTATACATTCATTTGATCATATATATGAGCACAATTCACATCAATTATCTCTTTCTATCATTGTACTCAAAGTACTTTTCCTTTCTACAATAATGAGAACTAATGTGTCATTTATACATTAATATGGTTCATTTATTTATTCATTATGTTATTCATATTGATCACAATTCAAAACAATGGTTCTCATGTACCATTGTATTCAAAACATTTTTCTTTTCTCATTTATACATTTTAAGAATTCTATTTGTGATGGGCATATAAGCCCTAACTACCTATTCACATCAATTAGGTGACTTTCTTTTCATATTTCAAGCAATCCATGAACATTTCATGGGTTTCAAATTTATGGCCTTAATCTCCCTTTAACAATATAGTTCTTACACTTTGTGTCTTTATATTACTATTCACATTACTATTTACTCAAATTGTTGACTTTTAATACATAATGAATTTATTGAACCTAAGTTCACCAAGATACTACATTTTGCATTCTAAAAATTTGTTGGTATTGGTTGCCAATACCATTTCAAAACTTAGTGTTGGTTACTTTACAATTTTCAAATTTCAAGTACTAAGTTTATTATTCCATTTGTCATTTATCTGATGGGAGTTTGACAAAATTGTCTTCATGAAAGTTGTTCCTTATTGTGTCTAGTTACATTTCTTTTTTTTTTTAATCACTTTATTTGGAGTTTTGTAGCTCAAGTTATGATCATTTTACCATAATTGGCCGGATTGACCTGTGCCCAGAATTTCTGGGCAATTTGGTTCTTCAGTTGGTGACCAAAGTTTGGTTGGCAATTTGACTAGGTTATGGTCGAATTTGAATTTGTGTTTTCATGAAGGTTGTAGGGATATGTCTCGACTTTTGGTGGTAAAGTTTGAGATCAATTGAGCTTTTCTACCTGAGTTATGACCATTTGAAAAATACTATTCATTTAGTTATTTTCGGGGATAGTGTTACACCCTACCCCTGTAAGGCATAACATGATCCGTAGTATACCTAATGAATTACCAACCGCATCTTGATAACCCATTAAATACACTACAAAGGGATTTTTAAAAACTTTTCTTACTTCTTTTCTGATGGTGAGCACTATTTACAGTGTTAAAAACCTTTTTGGCGAGGTGAATTAACTAACACATTTAGACTATTAGTAATTTCTGTAAAAAATTTTGTGAGCGCCCTCAGTAATTTGGATAAAGCAGTTTCTTTAAAAACACTGTAAAAAGCACTTCAATATTTTCTTAATCTCAAACTCTAGCATAATTCAACACAAATCCACAATAATTTTTCAAAAGAGATACAATAAATGTAATACAATTTTTACAAGTCCAAATAACTCATAATTTATTTTACAACTTTAATGTACAATTTTAATTTACAACTTTAATGTACAATTTTAATTTACAACTGCTCAAAACCAAGAACACTATATACATACAGTGAACATACATTACAATATAAAATGCAGAATATGGTATACTCAATATATCCGATGATCTCTCAATGTAGTATTAGCAGCCTAATCTGCTGCCCTGTCAGTCTGTCTACCTGCGACAGCAATGAAAAGCTATCGCTGAGTAAAATTTACTCAGTGATGCACAATAACAATTTGAAATGCGATATATAAATCTTTTATTGATAATTCACAAATCAAATAATTCACAATTCCATTTCACAATTTACAAAGTTCATATAACATAAATTTGATCAAATAACTGAATAATGCAGTTTTGCCAATCAATAACACCATTTGATCAAATAACTGAATAATACAGTTTTGCAAATCAATAACACAATTCGATCAAATAACTGAATAATACAATGTTGCCAATCGATAACATAATTTAGGCCATGACACAATTTTTCCACACATGCTGTGTTGTACACCACGACAAGACACACTCACCCCAATAATCGAAATCAATGAGGGAGGAAGCTAGCTGAATAATGAGTACTCATCTACACTCATCTCAGACTGGGAAGTCAAAGAGGGAGGAACATAATCACACTCACCCCAGACTGATAAGTCAAAGAGGGAGGAATATCACACTCACCCCATAAATGGAGGAGGAACATAGTAACAGTATCATGCCAAGTGTGAATCAAAACAATTTCAAATCACAATATTTCATACAAACCATAAATCACATTTTATCTCAAATTTTCCATTTGCAAAGTTGGCAACACAATAAGTTCCAAATAATATTCCCAAAAACAAAGCAATCAAAAATTATTCATAACTCATTTCTCCAAATAAATTTGCTAGTAAAAGCAGTGAATATAAAAGTATTGTGCACGGACACAATTTAAAATAATAACATACAAATAATTATAATTTACTTCAATTGAAAATTTCAAAAGAAATACTTATTGTGCACAAACATAATATAAAACAATAACATACAAATAATCGTAATTTATTTCAATTGAAAAATTCAAAAGAAATACTTATTGTACACAACACAATTTAAAATAATAACATAGAAATAATCATAATTTATTTCAATTGAAAAATTCAAAAGAAATAATTATTATGCACAAACCTCTGATAACTGTCTCTTGGCTCTGACTCAGTGTTTCCTTCCCCTCCCTGAGTCTTTGCTAATTGAGAAACACAATTTGAAGTGTTTCAGTACTCATTTAAACTGTCTCTAACGATAATGCTTGATAATTAATTCACTGAATTCATTTATTTTCTTAGTCAACCTACTACGTCGACCCTTGGTATATTCTAGGTAATTTAGGTTTTAATGTCATTAATATGTCACATTCGATAGTCTTTTAGGGTTGGTACATGTTACCAAATTCATTTCCGTGTATATTGCATTTTCTTGCGATTTGTTGGATTCCAGGATACTAGTTTGACCTAGCCGGACGACCTAGTTTCCTCAGTTTTCGGATTTCGGTCAAAACTACAAACTTGTAGATCTATGTCTTATGGAACGCGGGGTAAAATTTTAGGTCATTCTGAGTTATGTAGGCCAAGTTATGGTCATTTTACTATTGCTGGTCAAATTGCACCAAAATTGGTAATTTTAGGTCACTTTAGGTCAATTTAGGTTCGGCCAGTTTTTGGACCCGAACTTGTGCAAGCTGTTTGACTTACTTATGGTCATTTCTGGGCTTTGGTGTCTTCATAAGACTTGTAGATATGGATCTTAACTATTCATGGGTAAAATTTCAGGTCAATTGGACCTGTTTTGAGTGAGTTATGGCCTAAACACTAACTGCTACCCAAATGGTCAATTTTCAGGCCTCATTTGCACTTGATCCGGATTTGGTCATTTTCAAGCTACCTTGCAAGCAAAATTTTGGTATGCTTCCTTCATGAAAATTGGCACATTTTGTGCCTAGTTTCACCTCAATTGGTCTCAGACCAATTGGAGCCACACACTTAAAGTTATAGGCCTAAAATGCATACTGCCCTATTGCACTTTCTTTATTACTCATCAAAGCTCACTTTTAGCATTTACCAATTCACACATTCTTACCCAATCTGGTTTGTACCATAACCTAAACATATTTTACCACATATTGTTGATCATTTTGGCAGCTTACAATCACATTCAGCATACACCATAAAGTACAGAATTTACCAAGTCCAAGTTACACACAATTTAACTATATAACAAGTTCATTTACATGTCTAAACTCAAACCCTTGTACACATATACAATCTGCCATAGCAAGCACCATAATTCAACAATGTAATTTCATAAACCAACCCATGAAATAACATTTTTTTGGTTCACAATGCAAGCTGCCAATTCATACATCACACTCCATAAATTTCCAAGCTTCAAATTTCAAATACACATCCACATATACTAAGTATACATCACCCAAATAATTTCCTACACACCTATACATTTAATCAATCTTTTAATCTACCATTTAGAAGCAAGAATAAGCTGTTCTCAAAGTGTTTCCATGGCTGCCAAAAATATAGCTCTCCCTTTAAACATCAAACCTTAAAATTCTTTCCACAATTCAAGTACCCATAACATCCACACAAACTTTAATGAAGCAAGCATCAAAAATACATATTTACCACTTTTGAAATTCTTCAAAACCTCACCAAAACTTAAATTTCTTGCTGCCTATCTACTGCCCAAGTTGTATAGAACAACTTTAGTGAAGGACTCTTGAAGAAACTAGGGCTTGATCATGGAGGATTGGAGCTTCATGCATGAATGGCCATGGAGTTTTCTTTGGGATGCATTCGACTGGTTCATTTGCTGGAGGTTGAAGATGATGTTCAGCTGTCCAAAGTGTCTTTTATAGGTGGTCCAAGCTGCCTTAGTGGAGCACTTAATTTATTTTAATGTTTAATTATTCAAACTTTCTCAATTTTCATTTTTATGCCCCAAACTTCCATCATTTATACTATGTACCACAATTTTAATTTTCATGACATTTTACAAATATAATATCATGTATTTTTAATGGACATTCAGGTCAAAAGACAACTCGGGGTGTCAAATGATCACAATGCCCCTGTTCGGGTTGCATTCCCGATTTTTCGGTAACACCGGGTTTTGTCCGTTTTTTGATTTCTTACTTTTCTTTATACTAATTAATTAATTTTTCTTTGATATTTCTAATGGTATTTGTACTTCAATAGGTGTCTATTTAAGTCCTAAAATATTTTCGGGGTTCCAGCGGTCTAGGGCTAGTCAACGGTCCACGCCGTGACTTCCCGGTGCGGTCACCCATCGCTAGGGCTCTCGGCTCGCTTAACTTAGTTGCATTTCTTTAATATTATTTTTTCTTTATTTTTCTTGTATTTTCTTTTCTCGTATTTCATTATTTAATGTCTCCTCACTCATATCGAAGTGTAGTTCTAGGCATTCTAGCTGTCCGGACAATACTGGTCAGGAGATGAGCGCACTACCGAACTTAGGAGTGTTCTGAGATAGCATGTTTGTCACCCGGAGCAGGGTAATTTTTAGGTCAACTTAGTTTGGTTTTCTGGGCAAGGTTTCTTCACCAAAGTTGTACCATGATGTGTCTTGTTTCATGTCCAATTGACCTTGCACCAATTGAACTTACACAACTCCAGTTATAGCTCAAACAATACATTAGACTCAAAGGTCTGAATTTCCTGCATAAGAATCAACACTCCGAAATTCAATTCTCTCAACTCCACAAACTTCATTTGACATATTTGGCACTTCTAATGGTCATTAAATCATCTCAACATCATCAAATTCCAAGCAATAATACAAAAACTAAGTTAGGTCAAAACCCTAACTTATAATTTCAATCTCAATCATATATCCATGCAATTTGATTTCTAATGCCTTAAACTTGATTAATCAGCTTTACTAACTAAAACAAAATGATTAAAACCATCAAATTCATTTACTTCCTAGGGCTGCCACAAATTGAAACTTCAACATATTCCATGTTTTCTTTTCTTTTCATGCCATTTCAACTTAATCAAGCATGCTTTTAATGCTTAGGAAAGATAAAAGGTATGGTTAGTGCAGTAACCTCTTTAACCACTCTCTTGGCTTGTTGAAACCTTAGAATTTTTTTCACTTGCTTCAAAGTTCTTGGCAGCCAAACACTTCTCCTTAGTATGGGTGTAATTTTTAGTGAAGGTGGTTAGAGCTTTTAGAGTGACGAAGGGTGTAAATTCAAGCTTGAAAAATGGCAAAGGAACTCTTCCATGGTGGTGCGGTAACTTAGAGGAAGAAAGGAGCAGAATAATTTTTTTATTTATTTTTGGTCTCATTTGTCCTCTTTTATTACTTAATTAAGTGGTGCTTAATTGTGATTGGTGGATAGATTTTTAATGACATCATATGATGTCATAATTAGGTATTTTCTTTCATTTTCTTTTCTTCTTTTCTCTACTCATTTTCAATTCAATTTTTAGCAACATTTATTCATATTTTAGATTATAATAATTATTTATTTAATTGGACAAGTTGGCCAAAAATCATCTCTGAAGACGAAATGACCAAGGTGCCCTCTGTTTGGCTTAACAGACTAAAATTGTTTGTACCGATTGAAAAAATTTTCTAAACCTTTTCTTGGTATTCTAATGGAATAGAAATCTCAATGACTCTTCTCTGGAGTCCCAATAATTATTTCATAAATTTTGTCCCGAGTCTAGGGTCGGTAACTGTCTTTACTGATACTTCCCCATACGACCACCTATTGCTAGGGCACCGGCTCATTTAACTTAGTTGTATTTTATTTCTAAAATTTTTCTTAAATTTTTTTTATTAATATTTGAGTTAATTATGGTTCCTCACTTTAGTTTAAATATTTTTCCAGACGTTCTAGCTGTCCAGACCGACAGGTCTTTGGGCTGTAGAATGTCTGGAATTATCTGATGAGGGTGTTACATGGAGCACTTGTATATTCTGTCCAAATGAACATGATTGAGATATGATGAATGGTATAAAAGTGTTATTAAGGTATATTTGTAGTTTTGGGAGGAGGAGAAGTGTCATTTGGAAGTGTTCTTTGTGTGCAGATTTTGTGTTGTGAAGGTAGTAGGAAAATTGAACCATAAGTGACAATTGGTGACCTCAATTGGTATGAGGCCAATGAGAGGTGAAACTAGACATAAAATAGGCTAACTTTCATGCAGAAATGTTACCAAAATTCTGCCTAGAAACTGACCTTAAAAATAACCTAATCCGTAATTGGTAAGTGCAAGCCCAGAGTTTTTACCATATGAATAGTAGTCACTAAGATGACCATAACTTACTCAAACTAGGTCAAAATGACCTGCAATTTGTAACACCCCTATTTTCGTTAGTGCGTTCTACTGTTCCAGTGACCAGTGTTGTCCGGACAGCTAGGATGCCTAGAACTACACTTCAATATGAGTGAGGAGACATAAAATAATGAAATACAAGAAAAGAAAATACAAGAAAAATAAAGGAAAAATAATAGTAAAGAAATGCAATCAAGTTAAGCGAGCCGAGAACCCTAGCGATCGGTGACCGCACCGGGAAGTCACAGCGTGGACCGTTGACTAGCCCTGGATTGCGGAGAACCTTGAAAAATATTTTTAGGACTCAAAAAAATATTTATTGAAGTATAAATATCATTAGAAATATCAAAGAAAAATTAAATAATTAGTACAAAGAAAAGTGAGAAATCGAAAAACGGATAAAACCCGGTGTTACCGAAAAATCGGGAATGCAACCCGAACAGGGGCATTGTGGTCATTTGACATCCCGAGTTATCTTTTGACCTAAATTTCCATTAAAAATAAATAATATTACACTTGGAAAATATAATGAAAAATTAATTTAGGGGTACCTAATGTAAATAGCAAAAATGGAGGGTAGATGGAGTAATTATCAATTAAAATATATAATATGATTTAATTTATGTGAGTGGACCACTAAGGATTATAATATGCATTAAGTGGGCAGATTACTCCACTCACACTTCATCTTCAACCTTCAAAACCACCATTGCCATACTGAAGAGCTCCCAAATCCTCCATTGCCGCATGTGATTCAAGCTCCCACATCTCCTCCATTCCACCTCCAAACACCAAGGTTGCTTCATTAAAGTTTATCCCCACATCACAAGGAAGAGTTTGATAGCAATTTTAAGAAGTTTTGGTGAGGTTTTGAAGAATTTTCAAAGTGGTAAGTTTGTGTTTTTTATTATTGTTTAATTAAAGTTTGTAAGGATGTTATGGGTGTTTGATTTATGGAGAGGATTTTGAAGTTTGATGTTGAATGGGGAAGTGTACTTTTGGCAGCCATGGAACTTATAAATGGTGAATTAAATGATTGATTAAATGTATATTGTGTAGGAAATTGTTTGGGTGATGTATGCTTAGTATATGTAAATGTAAATTGAAATTTGAAGCTTAGAAATTAATGGAATGTAAAGGTACCATTGCGACAGTTTGTTAATTCTTGAAGAATGCTGGAATTCATGCTTGGTTTATGGAATAATAATGTGGAATTTTAATAGTGGTTATGGTAGTTTGAGTGTATGTATGATGGTGTGAATTTGGATATGTAAAAGTGTTATGGTTAGATGCTTAAATTGTTGTAAATGAGTTGATAAATTCTGCACTTTATGGTGCACATTGAATGTAATTGTAAACTGCCAAAATGACCTATAATGTGTTGTGAATTATGTTTAGGTCATGGTACAACCAGAATTGGCTTGAATGTTAAGTTTGGTAAGTGTTAAAAGTGATGCTTGATGTGTATGAAATAAATGCAATAAGGCAGTTTGTGTTTTAGGCCTATAACTTTATGTGTGTGGCTCCAATTGGTATGAGACTAATTGGAGGTGAAAGTAGGCACAAAATGTGCCAACTTTAATGAAGGAAGCTTGCCAAAATTCTGCTTGCAAGGTAGCTTGACAAATGACCAAATCCGGATTAAGTGCAATTGAGGCCTGAAAATTGACCATTTGGACAGCAGTTAGTATTGAGGCCATAACTCACTCAAAACAGGTCCAATTGACCTGAAATTTTGGCCATGAATTGTTAAGACCCACATCTACAAGTCTTATGAAGACACCAAAGCCCAGAAATGACCATAAGCAAGTCAAACAGCTTGCACAAGTTTGGGTCCAAAAACTAGCCAAACCTAAAATGACTTAAAATGACCTAAAGTGACCAATTTCGATGCATTTTGACCAGCAATAGTAAAATGACCATAACTTGGTCTACATAACTCAGAATGACCTGAAATTTTGTCCCACGTTCCATAAGACATAGATCTACAAGTTTTTAGTTTTGACTGAAACCCGAAAACCGAGGGAACTAGGTTGTCCGGCTAGGTCAAACTAGTATCCCGGAATCCAGCAAATTGCAAGAAAATGCAGTATACACGAAAATGAACTTGGTAACATGTACCAACTCTAAAATACTATCGAATGTGACATATTAATAACATTAAAACCTAATTTACCTAGAATGCATTGAGGTTGACATCTTAGGTTAACTAAGCAAATATTAAATTCAATGAATTAATTATCAAGCATTATCGTTAGAAACAGTTTAAATGAGTCTTGAAACACTTCAAATTGTGTTTCTCTGTTGTAAAGACTTCGGGAAAGGGAAGGAAACATTGAGTCAAGGCTAGAGACGATTATCGAGGTTTGTACTGTGATTATTTCTTTTGAATTTTTCAATTGAAATAAATTATGACTATTTGTATATTATTGTTTTCAATTATGGAAATGTGTTTGAATGGATACTTATTGCTTGAAAAGCATTGTAAATAGTTTGAAACTATGGAAAAAATTGATATAGTGCGCTTTGTGAAAATTTGAAGTTAATTATGAATTGTGTTGCCATTTTGTGAATGAATTTATGACTTTAGAAATTTATTGGATTCTCAAGAATCATTTGAATAAAATGTTTGGAATTAATTTTGTGTTCACACTTAGCATGACATATCATATCATTCCTTCTCCATTTATGGGGTTGTGATCGTTTATTTTCCTTCTCCATTTATGGAGTCGTGATCGTTTATTTTTCTCCCTCTCTGGTTTACCAGTTGAGGTGATCGGATGAGTACTCATTATATAGCTAGCTCCCTTCCTCATTGATTTTGATTAGTGGGGTTGTGATTGCTTTGTCGTGGTGTACAACGCGGCATTGATAGGAAATTTTGTGTCATGGCTTAAGTTGTGTATGAATTGGCAACACTGTGTTCGTAAATTATTTGACTAAATTGTGTTATTATGAGCTTTGATAATTTTTGAAATGGAGTTTAAATTCTTATTGACATTCATTGTCTTTTGAATTTAACTATGTTTTGATTACTGAGATTTATTGTGATATTGTGTCAAATTACTTATGACATTCATTGTCTTGAATTTAACTATGGTTTTACGTATCTATCATTTATATGATTTATGAACTGTGATTTAAAGTTGTATTTGGTTAATGTTGTGCACCACTGAGACATTGTCTCGTGATAGCTTTCATTCTTTATCACGAGTGAGCCAGACAGACGGGGTAGTAGACTAGGCTGCTAGTACATCCAGCGAGAGATTATCGGGTATAATGAGTATACCACATTTTGCATTTTGTACTATAATGTATACACACTGTATGTATATATTGTTTTTGGTTTTGAGCAGTTGTAAATTAAAATTGTACATTGAAGTTGTAAAGTAAATTATGAGTTATTTTGACTTGCAAAAATTGTATTATATTTCTTGTATCTCAGTCTTTGAAAAATCACTGTGGATTTGAGTTGAGAAATATGTTGTGTTGAGAAATATGTTGGAGTTGAGATTTGGAAATATATTGAAGTGGTTTCTGAGTTTTACGAAGAACTATTTTATCCAAAATACGATGGCACTCTGCCATAATTTTTTCAGAAATTCCATTTAATTTATATGTGTTAGTTCTATCAGTTCAGTTCAATAAGGTTTTTTTCAGCTGTTAATAGTGCTCACCACTGTAAAAGAAGTAAGAAAAGTTTTTAAATCCCCTTGTAGTGTATATAATGGGTTATCAGTAGACGAAGTTGGTAATACAGTAGGTATACTACGCGATCATGTTATGCATTAAAGAGTGGTAGTGTGTGACACAATTTTTAACATTAAAAGCTTAGACATAGAGCTACAATTTTTATGAGGACACCAAAGCTCAGAAATGGCCAAAACCAAATCAAATTGCTTGCCTAAGTTCGAGTACCAAAACTGCTAGAACTGAATTTGACCTAAAATTGACCAAATTTTGCACTAAAGATGCAATTTGTCCAGCTTTAGTAAATTGACCATTTCTTGGTTTATACAACTCAGAATGACCTGATTTTTGTGCCAAAAGTTCAATAAGACATAGAGCTACAATTTTGCTTCTTTGACTATAAGCTAACAACCAAGAGAAGTAGGACATTAAGCTAGACCAATCTATCTCAATAAAACTGGAAATTTGACATTTACATACAATGAAGCTTGAAGTAATTTCGCAATAAATGTCAACTTGTAAAAAAAGGTAAATTACACTATATTGGCAGCATATTGAATTACAATTTTGACATCTTGATACTAGAATTAACTTATACATATTATCTAAAAAGGTCAATATTTATATTGACTTGTGAATTACTTGATAGCTAGTAAACTAAAAAAAAATAAAGAATTAAACAATTAATTTGTAATGTGCCCTAGTTTGCCTAGATGACTAGTTTGGATAGGTTGGCATGCCAATAGGATTACGATATTTGATTACGTAAATGGCTTTATGCCATCTTGTATTTTATGGCTTATTATGCGCCTTTGTGATTTTAATAGCCTATGGCTATCTGATTGTGTTATTATACTTGGCTTATAGCTGAATGACTATATGGCTTTTTAGCCACCTTTGTTTGCACAGGAGACACTTTGTGACCGATGGTATGGCGGCACGAGGTACTAGGTGCCCGGTGCTAGTATATTTGTTTATCCAGTATGCTCATTGTATAAGCTACATGGGAAGTTAATTTAAGCATTATTAAATTCAAATAGCTAAATTCAATTTGTTGACATATAGCACTACCAAAATTAGCAAAAATGAAAAGTTAGCAAATAAAAGTAGAAAAAGCAACTGCAAAGAATATCGATTTCATAAATTCATAAACAATTCATTTATTTTATTTTAGTATATATTTCTTTATATTTGGAACCACTAAGCAGAATTGCTTAGCGCTTTGCTTTTGCTACGTGTAGGTATTAGAGACACAGTGGGAGCCAGCGGACCTATGATCGGGTGAGACATCAGATCTGCACAGGAGTCCAGAGTCATCTGCACTACACTGCATACATGGTAGGACTTAGGATCTTGTGTAATGACTATCAGTTGTATTTTGACATTTTGTTATGTAATTTTTTGTATTCTAAAACTTTAAGGTTTGTAATAATTTATACATATTAAACTCCTATGGAGAGTGTTTTGATGAATGTAAATTATGATGGATTGTATTTTGAAACTATGAAATAGTTGAGATTTTGAGAATATTATCATATTGAACTGTTTTTAATAGGTTTATAAGGACAGTTTGTCCGAAATACAGACGGCACCTTACCGGATTTTTATTACCATTTTTGAAACACTGATTTTATTAAAGTATGAAAATAGAACCAACATGATATGAATTTTACATAAAGACTTCTTAAAATCAAATTGAGTTTAGGAAATGAGATAATCACAGGACTAGGTGCTCAGGCACGCCGTGTACCATGCCTTGCTCGGTTATCTTTGTAGGCAGTGAGGGTGTTACATTTAGTGTTTTCAGAGCACAGTTTAGGTGTTTCTGGACCTAGATAGTTTGTATATCTTGCTTTGGATTGTAAAGGTTAATATGACTCTCATGCAGATATTTTGTTTTGTTATTTTGATCAGAATATGGACTCCACATCGCAGAGGGCGGTCGATGAGGAGGTGGAGAGTCATGCTCCTTCTATGACTGAACTAGGAGGCAGGAGGAACTGCTCCACGATGCAGATGCAACAACCACATTTCAGCAAATGGTGAGTTCTTTAGCAGATGGCGGGAGTTATGCCACCACCCTACCTCCACATCAAAAATCTCATATGGAGAAACTCGGGAAGTTTGGGCGGTGGATTTTACGGGCAAAAGGAAGATGATTCTATCACGGTGAAACAAAGCTGGAAGAGTCTTGAAACAACTTCATTGTACTCGAGCGAGAATTTGGAAGGCTGTTGTGTCCTCTTGCAAGATGATGCATACCAATGGTGGGATCTGATAACTAGTGAGGTGCCACGAACAAATAACTTGGGATTTCATTCTCATTGAGTTCGAAAAGAAGTATGTGGGCAATGTATACGGAAGAAAAGAAGGAAATTTATTACCTATGCGAGAGACAAGCGGTGGTGAATATGTCGGAGGCGCTATGGGCGGGAAATAGTCCCTAATGAGTGAGAGATACAAGAGATTTTAGGAATGACTTAATGATAACATTAAGGTAATGATTACAGCCTTGGAGATTATAGAGTTTTCCAAGTTAGTGGAAGCCACACTAAGGTTGAAAAAGTTAGAATAAATAAGCAAAACAGAAGGTACATATAGCAGAAAAAGAGGTCAGGGTCAGACTAATACATCTTCTGGCTCTACTAAGAAATTCAGAGGTTCACCTACTCAGAGTTTGATGAGCACCAAGTCGAGTCAATCAAAGAGGGCCAAATCTCAATTTGCATCGGCGAGGCCAATCCACACCTTGATGGCTAGCTCTCCGGGGACAAGGTTGAGGACTAGCCCCAATGATATCTATTGCTTGCCCACATTGCCAAAAATGGCATAAGGGGGAATGTTGGAGAATGATAGGTGCTTGTTTACGGTGTGGGTCTACAGACCACCTAATCTATGATTGTTCGCGCAGAACTACTACATCTACTCTGGTATCAACTGTTAGGCTTGCCCCCCTAGCTCCAAGGGGTAGAAAGCAGAGTAAAGCTGAGGCAGTCGGTACTTCACAGAAATCTGTATCAGAGTTTGTGGAGAGAGCAGAAGGTAGAAAACTAGCGAGCCTATGCTATAGGGGCACACGGGAGGAGCAGGATGCTCGGATGTCATCAAGGGTATGTTCCTCCTCTATAATACTTTGGTGCATGCATTAGTGGATCTGGATCTACTCATTCATATATTTGTATCAAAATTGCCGTAGAAAAGGGAATGCGATGAGGAAATTGACCAAGACATCACGGTCACAAATCCACTAGGCCACGATGTGGTAGTAAACAAGGTATATAAGGGCTGTCCATTGAAGATTCAAGGGAAAGAGTTCTCAGTAGACTTAATAAAACTGCCTTTCCATCAGTTTAACGTGATTTTGGGAATAGACTGGTCATCCCATCATCAGGCAATGGTAGATTGTAAATTGAAGAGAATCTCTCTAAAAACTACTGAGAACGAAGAAATAATAGTTATGGGTGAAAGGACAGATTTCTTGTCAATGTCATATCATTCTGATTTGCAAGGAGATGGTTGAGAAAAGGGTGTAAAGCTTATCTGGCATACGTGGTTGACATTAGGCAGGGTAAACTTAACTTGTTTGACATACCTACAATAAAGGATTTCTCTGAGGTATTTCCTAAGGAATTGCCTAGTTTGCCACCAGAAAGGGAAGTTGAATTTGTTATTGAGATTATGCCAGGTACAGCTCCGATTTCAATTGCTCCGTATAGGATAGCACTTGCTGAATTGAAAGAGTTAAAAATCCAGCTGTAAGAATTACTAGACAAGGGTTCATACGCTTGATGTGTCACCATGGGGAGCTCAGTCTTGTTTGCCTGAGAAGAAAGATGGGACCTTTGAGGTTATATGTTAACTCTGGCGACTAAACAAAATAACGATAAAGAACAAGTATCAGTTACCTAGAATTGTGATCTGTTTGATAAGTTGAAGGAAGCCAATGTGTTTTCTAAGATTGATCTCGGATCGGTATCATCAACTAAGCGTTAAGGATGCGGATGTGCCTAAGATTGCATTGAACTTCGGTATAGGCAGTATGAATTCCTGGTGATGCCATTTGGGTTAACAAACGCTTCAGCAGCAATCATGGACCTTATCAAATGTATCTTCCATCCATACTTAGATCGTTTCGTAGTAGGCTTCATTGATGACATCCTGGTGTATTCCAAGGATAAAGCAGAACATGATGAGCATTTGAGAATTGTTCTGCAGACTCTAAAAGAGAAGAAATTGTATGATAAATTGTCCAAGTGTGAGTTCTAGTTGAATGAGATTGCATTCCTTGGACATGTATTAGCTGAAGGGATTAGAGTGGATCCCAAGAAGATTGAAGCAGTGATGGAATGGAAGCCTCCCAGGAATACAACTGAGATCAGAAGTTTCTTGGAGTTAGCTAGATATTATAGAAGATTTGTAAAGGGATTTTCCCTGATAGCTGCTCCAATGACCAAATTACTACACAAGAATATGAAATTTGACAGGAACGACAAGTGTCAAGCCAGTTTTGAGAGGCTAAAAGCTATGTTGATAGAGGCACCGGTGTTAACACAGCCAGTGTAAGGAAAAGACTTTGTAGTCTATAGTGATGCCTCACATAATGGGTTAGGTTGTGTACTCATGCAAGAATGGAAAGTGGTCGCATACGCTTCTAGGCAGTTAAGGACATATGAAAAGAATTACCCTACTCATGATTTGGAGTTAACAGCAATTATCTTTGCATTGAAGATTTGGAGGCATGGCTTATATGGAGAAAAAAGCTACATATACACAGACCATAAGAGTCTGAAGTATCTGCTAAACCAGAAGGAACTTAATTTGAGACAGAGGTAATAGATTGAATTCCTGAAAGATTATGATTGTGTGATTGACTACCACCCTGAGAAGGCAAGCGTAGTCATTGATGCCTTAGCGAGAAAATCTATTATAGCATTAAGATCTTTGAACACCTAACTATCCTTAACTCATGGCGGAGTTATTTTGGTGAGTTGCAAGTGAAGCGAATCATTACATGAGATCTGAGGATGGGCGAGAAACGGATGAGAAATTAATGGTTGTTATGGGCAAAATCTTGAGTGAAAGAAGCTGAATATGAAGTGAAAGAAAATGGAGTGTCTGTACTATAAAGAAAGAGTATGTGTACGGATGATAAAGAGTTGAAAACTAGTATTATGAGAGAAGCACATAACAGTGTGCATGCTATGCACCCAAGAAGCAGAAAAATGTACCATGACCTGAAACTTCGATACTAGTGGCCAGGTATGAAGAAGGACATAACTGACTATGTAACTAGATGCTTGACATGTCAGCAAGTCAAACAGAACATCAAGTTCCATCAAGTTTATTCTGACCCATAAACATACGAATGGAAATGGGACCAAGTCACTATGGACTTTGTCAGTGGTTAACCTCTCACTCAGAAGAAGCATGATGCAGTATGGGTGATTGTGGATAGGTTGACCAAATTACCACATTTTACGCGATCGGCCGACTACTCCTTTGGAAAATCTAGCAGAATTGTATATAAGTGTGATAGTTAGACTATATGGAATTTCACTTTCCATTATATCTGATAGAGACCCGAGGTTTACATCTAGATTTTGGAAGAAATTAAAAGAATCCTTGGGCACACAACTCCATTTTAGTACAGCTTTTCATCCTCAGACGGATGGATAGTCAGAAAGAATAATCCAGGTAAATTCTGAAACTCATTGAGTTATTGCAAACAATAAATTGAACTGATAATGATAATAATAACCAAACATATGTGATAGGTCCTCGAGGATATGCTGAGGAGTTGTGTTATTGAGTTTGAGGAAGTTGGGACAGATACCTTCCTTTGGCGGAATTTGCATACAACAATAGCTATCAAGCTAGCATACAAAATGGCACCTTATGAAGCCTTTGTATGGAAGAAAATGCAGAACACTGTATGTTGGACTGAATTGGGTGAAGATAAGCTAGTGGGACCGGACACAGTAAAGCAGAGCCAGAGGAAAGGTGAAATTGATAAAGGCCAATTTGAAAGTTGCCTCAGACCGACAGAAATCTTATGCTAACTTGAAAAGAAAGGACATTGAGTATGAAGTTAGTGAGAAGGTATTTCTCAACGTATCACCATAGAAGAAAGTGTTGAGATTCAGGAAAAAGGGAAAATTAAGCCCTAGGTTCATTGGCCCATATGAAATTATTGAACATGTGGGACCAGTAGCCTATAGATTAGCCTTACCAACTAAGCTGGACAAGATACATAACATGTTCCATGTCTCGATGCTCAGAAGATACAGATCAGATCCTTCACATGTCATCTTAACAGAAGAAATTGTTGTACAACCTGACCTGACATATAAAGAAGAACCGATTAAAATCTTAGCACGAGAGTTAAAAGAGCTCAGAAACAAGACAATTCCGCTAGTGAAAATCCTATGGAGGCACCACATCACGGAAGAGGAAACATGGGAGAGTGAGGAGATAATGAGGTAACAGTTCCCTCAGCTCTTCACATTAGGTAAATTTAGAGGACGAAATTTTTATTAAGAGGGGAAGAGTTGTAACTTCTTCCCTGTACATGTTTTGTATGTTTTGTTGTTCCAGTGACTTAATGTAGTCCGGGCAAGTTAGGATGTCTGGAACTACACTTTGGTGATAGTGAATAGACATATAATGATGAAATAAATAAAAAGAAAATACAAGAAAAATTAAAGAAAAAATAAAAGATATAAAATGAAACTAAGTTAAGCAGTAAACAGTAGCGATGGTGCGCACCGAGGAAGTTATGGCGAAGGCAATTGCAGACCCTAGGATTGAGAGAACCCTCGAAATTAAATTTTGAGAAATATTTAAAGGTTTATTGAAATGTAATTGACATTAGAAATATCAAAGAAAAATTAATAAATTAGTATAAAGAAAAACGAAAAATCGAGAAATAGAGAAAAATCGGTGTTACCAAAAAATTAGGAATACAGCCCGAAGAGGGGCATTTTGGTTATTTGACGCCTAGAGTTGCCTTTTGACCTCAATGTCCATTAAAAAATAAATGATATTATGCTTTGAAAATTTCATGAAAAATAAAAATGAGATACATAATGTAAATAAAGAAAGAATGGTGCTTAAAGTGCAAATGGTGAAACTTTAAATCATTAAACATTAAAAAAATGGTTTAGTGCTCCACTAACTCCTAATTTGGGACACATAAGGGACTTTGGAACAACATATCCCACTTATTTCATCTTCTTCTTCTGCAATCTTCCTTTTGCCGAAATTGAGCTCTCAACCAAAACCTCCATGGACGCACACATTGAAGCTTTCTCTCTCCATCATCAAGCCATAATTTACGCAATTGTTCTTCATTAAAGTTGATCTACACATCATGGGAAACCTTTAGGCAGCAAAAGTAGAGTAAATTCAAAGTTATATCAAGGTCAAGTTGAGGTAAGTGACCAAAATCCATCCCTTTCTTTAGTGAACTTCATGTTTAGGTTGAGGTGTGCTGAAGGGTGAAGGAAATTTTGAGAAAGTGTTGAGCAATGGAATTGTTCAGTTTTGGCAGCCATGAGAGTCAAAGATGTTGAGTTTTCTTACTTCTAATGGATGGAAATTAATGTTGATTTAGTCAATTTAAAGTTGTAGTAAATTAGTTTCCATGTATATGTATATTGAGTACTTGAATTTAAGGGGTTGGAAAGCAAATTGAATATCTTAGCAAACTGCCACTTTTGGCAGCCTTTAAATTCATGAATTAATGTTTGGTTTCATGAATTTCCTTGATGAATTATTGTAATGATGAATTGAGGATAGTGTATGTGAAGTAATGGTTGGGTGGTATATGTTATAATCAAGTGTTTCATGTATATATTATGTTGAATTTAACCTTGCAAATTAGGATTGTATACTGTACATGAAGCACTTGTATATTCTGTCCAAATGAACATGATTGAGATATGATGAATGGTATCATAAACATGTCACACCCTACCCCTCTGTAAGGCATAACATGATCCCGTAGTATACCTAATGAATTACCAACTTCGTCTACTGATAACCCATTCGATACACTATAGGGGATTTTAAAACTTTTAGTACTTATTTTCTGATGGTGAGAACAATTTACAGTGTTAAAATTTTTTTGAGCTGATGTGGAGCAGCTAACACATTTGAATTATTAGTAATTTTCGTAAAAATTTTGGCGGAGTGCCATTTGTATTTTGAATAAAGCAGTTCTTCAAAACACTGTAAAATGCACTTCAAATATTTTCTCAATCTCAAACTCAACATTTAATCAACACAATATGTTTCTCAACTCAAATCCACAATAATTTTGAGTATTTTCAAAGTGAGATAAAAGAAATATATATCACAATATTTACAAATAAAAATAATTTACAATTTATTTTACAACTTCAATGTACAATGTTAATTTACAATGTTCAAAACCAAGAACAATATATACATACGATGAACATAATTTATAATACAAAATGCAGAATATGGTATACTCAATATACTCGATGAACTCTCCTTTGAAGCACTAGCGGCCTAGTGCATTTGCCTGTCGATCAGTCTACCTACAACAATGAAAAGCTATCTTTGAGCCATTGTCTCGGTGGTGAACAACATTAACCAAATACAACTTTAAATCACAAATCATAAGTCATATAAATAATGGATACTAAAAACCATAGTTAAATTCAAAGACAATGAATGTCATAATAAACATCAATAAATCACACACACAGCTTAATCATGTTCCAAAGTTCAATTTGTCTCAAAAGGCGATGGCTAGTAAGAATTCAATTCATCCCAAAAGCGGATGGCTAGCAAGGAATAACATAGCTAGCTAGCAATAATATAAGTACTCATTCTATTCTTTCTCATGAGGCACACACCTCAACACTTGACCAAAGAGAATTCAATTCATCCCACTAGACAAGCTAGCGAGGAATTCAATCAATATACATGATAGTGTGGTTTCAAACCATTTACAATGCTTTTCGATCAATAAGTATCCATCAAATATCATTCAAACAATTTTTCACAATTTAAAACAATGATATACAAATAGTCATAATTTACTTCAATTGAAAATTCAAAAGAAATAACTGTTGTGAACAAACCTCTGATAACTGTTTCTTGTACGACTCGGTGTTTCCTTCCCTTCCACTGAGTCTTTGCTATTTGAAACACACAATTTGAAGTGTTTGAGTACTCATTTAAGCTATTTCTAACAATAAGGCTTAATACTTAATTTATTGAATTATATTATTTCCTTAGTCAACCTAAGATGTTGACCCTCGATGCAGTCTAGGTGAATTAGGTTTTAATGTTACCAATGTGTCATATTTAATAGCCTTTTAGTGTTGGTACATGTTACCAAATTCATTTCCTTGTATATTGCATTTTATTGCAATTTGTCGGTCCAGTATACTAATTTGACCTAGCAGGATGACCTAGTTCCCTCGGTTTTGGGTTTTGGTCAAAACTAAAACTTGTAAGTCTATGTCTTATTGCACGGGGCAAAATTTTAGGTCAGTTTGAGTTGTGTAGACCAAGTTATGGTCAATTTACCAATCTTTGGACAGAATGTACCAAAATGGTAGGTTTAGGTCATTTTAGGTCGCTTTTGGTTTGGCAGTTTTGGACCTGAACTTGTGCAAGCTATTTGGCTTAGTTCTGTCCATTTCTGGGCTTTGGTGTCTCCATAAGAATTGTAGATATTTGTCTAAACTATTCATGGTAAAACTTTCAGGTCAATTGGACCAGTTTTGAGTGAGTTATGGCCAAAACACTAACTGCTGCCCAGATGGTCAATTTTCAGTTTTTCAAAGCACTAATCGGTTGGTCATTTTCAAGTCACATTCCAAGCAGAATTTTGGTAAGCTTCCTTCATGAAAGTTGGCAATTTTTGTGCCTAGTTTCACCTCAATTGGTCTCATACCAATTGGAGCCATACATAAGGTTCTAAGCCAAAACCTACAACGCGCCCTATTGCACATTGTTCACCCTTTATCAATTACACATCCTATGCTTACCAAGTTATTTCCTTCATGTCATTTCTGGTTTGTACCATAACATAAACACATTTAGCAACTCATTTTTGGACATTTTGGCAGTTATAACCATTCTCAATATGCATATTATAGTACAGAATTTTCCAAGTCAATTACAAACAATTTAACCACATGACATAGCTTATTTACATGTCCATCTTCTAACCTCTATACATATATACATGCTGTCATAACAAGCACCATAATTCAACAATATAATTCCATAAACCAAACCATGAAACAACACATTTTGATCCACACTTCAAAGTTACCGATTGTACATCTTCTTCAATTAGCTTTCAAGCTTCCAAAATCAAATGTACTATCACATATACATTTAGTATACATTATCTAATTTATTCCTATACACATAAACACTTACATCAACACTTTAATCTACCATTTACATGCAAGGATAAACTGCTCTTATTGAAGTTCCATGGTTGCCAAAAATGTACCTCTCCCTTAACTCATCACACTTCAAAATCCTTCCACAATTCAATTACCCACAACACCCATTCAAAGTTTAATGAAACAATAATAAAAAATACATACTTACCACTTTTGAAATTCTTTAAAACCTCACCAAAACTTGATTTTTTTGTTGCCTATCTACTGCCCAAGTTGTGTAGAACAACTTTAGTGAAGGAAAATGTAAGGAAATTGGCTTGGATCATGGGAGAATGGAGCTTGGCCATAGACGGCCATGGAGGAATTTCTTTGGGAGATTTCGGCTGGTTTTGGGCAAGGTGAGGAAGATGAGTAATCTCCTGTCCACGTGGTGATTACATGCCCACTTAATGGAGTGAGTGGAGCACTAAGTAAAGATTTAATGTTTATTTATTCTAAAGTTTTCATATTCCCATGTTTAACTCCTATCTTTTGCTATTTAAATTAGGTACCGCCAATTTAATTTTTCATGACATTTTCCAAGTGTAATATCATTTATTTTTAATGGAAATTTAGGTCAAAAGACAACTCGGGGAGTCAAATGACCACAATGCCCCTGTTCGGGTTGCATTCTCGATTTTTTGGTAACACCGATTTTTATCGTTTTCTCAATTTCTCGTTTTTCTTTGTACTAATTAATTAATTTTTCTTTAATATTTCTAATGATATTTATACTTTAATAGGTCTTTAATTATGTCTTAAAAATATTTTTCAGGGTTCCTCGTGATCCAGGGCTAGTCAATGGTCCTGTTGCAACTTCCGTCACGGTCACCCATCGCTAAGGTTCTTGGCTCATTTAACTTGGTTACATTTCATTGCTATTATTTCTCTTTTGTTCTTCTTGTATTTTTTTTTCTTGTATTTCGTTATTTTATGTCTCCTCACTCATATCTAAGTGTAGTTCTAGGCATCCTAGGTATCAGACAACAGTCACCGAGTGAGAACGCACTACCGAACATCACAGGTATTCTGAGTATAGAAGTGTTATGAATGTATATTTATAGTTTTGGGAGCAGAAGTGTCATTTGGAAGTGTTCTTTGTGTGCAGATTTTGTACTGCCAAGGTAAATTGAACCATAAGTGACAATTGGTGACCTCAATTGGTATGAGGCCAATGGGAGGTGAAACTAGACACAAAATAGGCCAACTTTCATGTAGAAATGTTATAACATCCTCACTTTATGTAGTTTGTATGTTCTACTATTTCGATGGCTAATGTCTGCCCCGGAAAGTCAAAATGTCTGGAACTGCACTTAATTGATAGTGAGGAAGCATAAAATAATGAAATATGTGATGACAAAAATTAAGGAAAAATAAAAGAGATAAAATGTGACTAAGTTAAGCAGGCCAAACCCATAGCGATGGGTGACCACCGGAAAGTTCTGGCGATGACCGTTGACTAACCTAGGCTAGGAGAACTTGAGGAAATATTTTGGGACATAATTAAAGGTCTCTTGAAGTGTAATTGACATTGGAAATGTCAAAGAAAAATTAATAAATTAGTATAAGCGAAAAATGAAAATTAAAGAAATCGGCGATACAAGGAGTAAGTCGGTGTTACCAAAAAGTCGAATTTGAACGAAGAGGGCATTTTGGTCATTTGACAGCTAGAGTTGGCTTTTGACCTAAATGTCCATTAAAAATAAATAGTATTAAATTTTGAAAATCCTATGAAAAATGAAATTAAATATGAAATGCAATTAAAGAAAAAGTGGGGGATTAATTTGCAAATATTGAAACTTTGAATTATAACAATAATAAACCTAAGTTAGTGGGCATATAAAATACATAAGATGACAAGGAACAATCCACTAACTCAATTCATCTTCTCAATTCTCTCAAATGGCGAAATGGAGCTCTTCCTTTCCTCCATGGATGAGTTCCATGCAAGCTCACCAAACTCATCATTTTCAACTTAAAACTCAAGACTCCCTTCATCAAAATTGGTCCTCACATCATGGGAAAGCTATAGGCAACAAAAAGAAAGGAAACTTTTGAAGTTTCACAAGCTTGGGAAGTTCTTGAATTAAGGTTAGTGCTTAATCTCCCCATTTTCTTTCATTAGATCTTGTTTTGAGCTTTGGGTGAGTTGATTTGTGAAGAAATTGAATAAATTAATGTATATTTGGTGAGCCCTTCATTTCTGTAGCCAAGAAATTCATGGGATTTTGATGTGTTTAAATGATGTAGATGAGTTTAAAGATGATGTTTGATATGGGTATATGTATGGGAAGTGATAGGAATTGAATTGATTGAAATTGAGAAATTTAAATTATGGTTTGAAACAATTATTGGAGATTTGTGTTGTTGCTTCATTTTGGGCAGCCATGAGAACATGGGAGATTAATTATCTCATGAATTTAATTGATGTTTGGGGATGTTGATAAGTAAGCAAATGAGGGTTACACTTGGATTGATGAAAATACTTGTGCTAGAAATTGATTGAATGTCAATTGTTGAATTAGAACATTTGAATTAAGGATTTAAAAGTGGGACTTTGATGCTTTAGTAAATTGCCATGTTGGGCAGCCTTAAATATCATGAATTTGTGTGTGAGTTTATGAAATTTATTAATGAAATATGATGGTGTTGAATGGTGGGCAGTTTGTGTAATTGCAATGGAAGTGTATGTGTAATATAAATGTTGTTGTACATTGAATTTGGGTTGAAGTAAATGTTAAGCATTAATGGTGTATTGTGTGCATTGAGCACTTGAGTGTTCTGCCCAAAATGCTTGCTGGAATTGTATACAATATATATAGAAGTACCATGATTAAATGTTGAAGTATTGGGAGGAGGAGGATTGTCAAAATTGGAAGTGTGATGTTCAAATGCAGGTTGTGTATGTTTGCAGCACCTAAATTAGGTCATAAGTGCAAAACTGTGAACCCAATTGGTATGAGGCCAATGTGGGGTGAAACTAGACACCAAATAGGCCAACTTTCATGTAGAAATGTTGCCAAAATTCTGCCTAGAAACTGACCTTAAAAATGACCAAATCCAGAATGGCAACCTTGCAAACCCAGATTTTTTATCATATAAATAGTAATTATTAGGATGACCATAACTCATTCAAAACACATCCAATTGACCTGAAATTTTTACCATGGATAGCTAAGACATAGAGCTACAATTCTTATGAAGACACCAAAGCCCAGAAATGGCCAGAACCAATTCAAATAGCTTACACAAGTTTGGGTACCAAAACTACGAACTAAAAGTAACCTAAAATTGACCAAATTTTGCACTAAAGGTGCAATCTATCCAGCTTTAGTAAATTGACCATATCTTGGTCTATACAACTCAGAATGACCTGAAATTTTACCCAAAGTGCAATAAGACATAGAGCTACAATTCTTATGAAGACACCAAAGCCCAGAAATGACCAGAACCAAGTCAAATAGCTTGCACAAGTTCAGGTACCAAAACTGCCAGAACTAAAAGTGACCTAAAATTGACCAAATTTTGCACTAAAGGTGCAATCTATCCAGCTTTAGTAAATTGACCATATCTTGGTCTATACAACGAATAATGACCTGAATTTTTGACCCGAGTACAATAAAACATAGAGCTACAATTCTTATGAAGACACCAAAGCCCAGAAATGGCCAGAACCAAGTCAAATAGCTTGCACAAGTTTGGGTACCAAGCTGGAACTAAAAATGACTTAAAATTGATCAAATTTTACACTAAAGGTGCAATCTGTCCAACTTTAGTAAATTGACCATATCTTAGTCTATACAACTCAGAATGACCTGAAATTTTACCCCGAGTGCAATAAAACATAGAGCTACAATTTTGCTTCTTTGACCAGAAGCTAAAAACCAAGAAAAATAAGACTTTAAGCTAGACCAATCTAGCACACTAAAATTGAGAATTTGACATTTACATACAATGATGCTTGAAGCAATTTGGCAATGAATGCCAACTTGTAAAAATGGTAAATTGCATTATACTAGTAGCATATTGAAATACGAATTGTGACATGTTGATACTAGAATCAACTTATGCATGATGTATGAAAAGGTCAATATTTACATTGACCAGTGAATTGTATAATGACCAATAAACCCTAAAAATAAATATTTAATCTTGTAATATGCCCTAGTTTGCCTAGTTGACTAGTTTGGATAGGTTCACATGCCAGTAGGATTCTGAGAGCTGTTCTGCAAATGACTTTATGTCATATTGTATTTTATTGCTTGTTATGCCATACTATGATTTTAATAGCCTATGGCTATCTGATTATGTTATTATACTTGGCTTAATGCGATTGATTATATGGCTTTTTAGCCACACTATTTGCACACTTGGAGATACTTTGTGACCCGATGGTGTGGCCAGTACTAGGTACCCAACGCTAGTATATCCGTTTATCGAGTCTAGTTAGTGTATAGGCTTCATGGTTAGTCAATTAAAACATTATTCAATTTAAATGATTAAGTTAAGTATAATGAAATTTCAGTACAATTAAATGAAGTATTGAATGAATGAGTAAAAGAGATTAGCAAAAGAAACATAACAAAAATATAAATTGCAGAACTGTAGAGACTTGAAATACAATATAGTTAGAATAATTTGTATACTGGGTAGTATTACTGAAAAGTTATAAACTAAGCACTTCCCAAGAGGATCAAATTAGTATATAAGATTGTTGATACTAGAAATACCATACCAAATTAAATTGATTCCTGAGTATCCGAATTATGATTTATTTCTTTCTTTATTTGTATATATTATTTCTTGTTATACTATTGCACTACTAAGCAGAAATGCTTACCGCGATGGAATTGCTTCCTCGCGCAGGTACTGAAGGTAAAACTAGTAGATTGTCGACTGAGATTTTTGGAGTCTAGATCTGCAGAAGTGTTAGAAGAGTTCAAGGTTATCACCTCCTCAGCAGTGCATGTAGATAGGGCTCATTTTAAGCATGTTTTCTAATATATACATTATAATTACTGCTTATATTGTAATGTGAATTAGTAACTGTAATTTTATTTGTATATCCTGTACTTGACAAATTTATGTACTTAATTGGAAAATTATATACGTTAATGAAATATAAAAATTTTGATATCTGAGTTGATTATGTAATCATAATGATTCTGAATGAGATTGAGTTTGAGAAATTTTGAGACTGAATCTGCGTTTGAGAAACTGTTGAGAATGCTTTGAGACAATCTGAGTTATGAATTTGAGTATATATTTAAATTATTTTGGCAGGTTCAGAGAGACTCTTAGTCTAAATTAGTGCCGACACACTGATGGATTGCCATTAAAATTTTTAAATTTTCCAAATTAGTCAGATTTTGATAAATAGTACAAATAGCCTAAACCTCAGATAAAGTTTTTGAACAAGTAAATCTAGAACTATAATGAAATCAGATAAGATCTGGTGCTCCGGCACTTTATGTGACCCGCCTTGCTCGGCTACACTATAGACGGGTAAGGGGTGTTACAAATGTTGCCAAAATTCTACATAGAAACTGACCTTAAAAATGACCTAATCTAGAATTGGTAAGTGCAAGCCCAGATTTTTGACCATATGAATAGTAGTTACTAAGATGACCATAACTCACTCAAAATAGGTCCAAATGACCTGAACTTTTTACCAAGGAAAGTTTAGACATAGAGCTACAATTCTTATGAAGACACCAAAGCCCAGAAATGGCTAGAACTAAGTCAAATTGCTTGCCCAAATTAGGGTACCAAAACTACCAGAACTAAATTTGACCTAAAATTCACCAAATTTTGCACTAAAGATGCAATCTGTCCAGCTTTAGTAAATTGACCATATCTTGGTCTATACAACTCAAAATGACCTGAAATTTGTGCCAAAAGTTTAATAAGACAAAGCTACAATTTTGTTTCCTTGACCAGAAGCTAAAAACCAAGAGAAATAAGACATTAAGCTTGACCAATCTAGCACATTAAAATTGGAAATTTGACATTTACATACAATGAAGCTTGAAGTAATTTGGCAATAAATGCCAACTTGGAAAAAAGGGTAAATTGCACTATATTGGCAGCATATTGCATTACAATTTGTGACATGTTGATACTAGAATCAACTTATCTATATTATCTAAAAAGGTCAATATTTAAATTGACTTGTGAATTACATTATAACTAGTAAACTAAAAAAAAAATAAAGAATTAAACAATTAATTTGTAATGTGCCCTAGTTTGCCTAGTTGACTATTTTGGATAGGTTGGCATTCCAATAGGATTCTGATAGCTGTACTATACATGGCTTTATGCCATACTATGTTTTTAAGGCTTATTATGCCACACTGTGATTTTAATAGCCTACGACTATATAGATTATTTTATTATAGTTGGCTTATCACCTGATTGACTATATAGCTTTTTAGCCACCTTTGTTTGCACAGGAGACACTTTGTGACCGATGGTGTGATAGCACGAGGTACTAGGTGCTAGTATATCCATTAATCGATCAGCAATTCGGTGTATAGGCTACAGGCGATTAATTTAAGCATTATTAAGTCAAATAGCTAAATTCGATTTGTTGATATCTGACCACCAAAATTAGCAAAAATGAAAAGTTAGCAAATAAAAGTAGAAATAGCAACTGCAAAGAATATCGATATCATAAATTCATAAACAATTCCTTCATTTTATTTTAGTATATATTTCTTTATATTTGGCACCACTAAGTAGAATTGCTTAGCGCGTTGCTTTTGCTACACGTAGGTATTGGAGACACAGCTGGGGAGCCCAGCAGACCTATGATTGGGTGAGACATTAGATCTGCATTGGAGTCCAGAATCATCTACACTACACTCCATGCATGGTAGGACTTAGGATATTGTGTAATGACTATCAGTTGTATTTTGGCATTTTTTTATGTAATTTTGTGTATTCTAAAACTTTAAGGTTTGTAATAATTTGTACATATTAAACTCCTATGGAGAGTGTTTTGATGAATGTAAATTATGATGGATTGTATTTTGAAACTATGAAATAGTTGAGATTTTGATAATATTATCATATTGAACTATTTTTAACAAGTTTAGAATGACAGTTTGTCCGAAATACAGACGGCACCTTGTCGAATTTTTATAACCATTTTTGAAACACTGATTTTATTAAAGTATGAAAATAGAACCAGCATATTATGAATTTTAAATAAAAGACTTCTTAAAATCAAATTGAGTTCAGGAAATGAGATAATCACAGACTAAGTACTCTAGCACACCGTGTAGCATGCCTTGCTCGGCTATACTGTAGACGGGTAAGGGGTGTTACAGCACTGATGATTTGAAGTTTGAATACTTAGTCTCTCTACTGTATGGAGATGCATATGAGTGGTGGAAGACCATTCCTCACAGTTTGGTTGAGTCCCCTGTGTTGACATGGAATGACTTTCTCAATGAATTTAGACAGAAGTATGTTCCCGACACATATGTAAATATGAAGCTACAGGAGTTTCTTAGTTTGAAGTAAGGGAATAGGACTATAGCCGAGTATGAGAGAGACTTTTCCCGCCTTAGCCACTATGCTGGAAGCCTACTCACTACCAGTAGATATAGATGCAAACGGTTTGAGGCGGTTTAAGGCCTAATTTGACATTGTAATTGGTTGGGTTTCGACATGAGCAACTTCTGCAGGTTAATATTACAGGCCCTTAAATTGGAAAGGATAGAACTGGAAGGGGCATCTGAGAAGGTAACCACTGAAAAAGAGAAGAGCAGTAAGCCTACAGGTAAAAGTCCAAGTAGTGATTGGGGTAAGAGAAAACCAAGTAATAGAGGATCTAGTAGGGAAGATTCTGGCTAAGGCCACCTATATCCGGACTGATGAGACATCGAGGGTTCCTTTCCTACTGCACCTATGAAACTTGTGGTTGTAATCATAGAGGAGTATGTTATAAGGCCATAGGAGCCTATTACAACTATGGTGGAAGTGGGCATTTTGCTAGAGATTTCACTAGTGCTCGCAGGTCTGGGACTCCTACCACCACTGGGGGATCTGTTCAAGGTTACGCTTTTAGAGGACCACGAGAGCTAGTAGAGGCGAGGCGGGGGTAGAGGTAACACTGCGGTAGCGGGCATGGCGAGCCAACTAGGCGGTGGTGCACCGTCGGTGTAGACCATGCGCGGGAGGGTTGAAAGGCGAGACATTAGATTTTGTGGCTAGTACTTTCTCCATCTTTGATAAAGATATATATGTCTTTGTTTGACCACAGTTCTACACATTAACATGCTAGTGCCAGTATTGCATGCTTTTTTGCTATTCCTTATGTGAAATTGGATTATGATGTGTTAGTGACTGGTCTTTTAGGACAAGAGGTTAGGGTGAACAAATTGTATGAATATTGTCCTTTGTTGATCCAAGGACATACATTCCTGTCAGACTTAATTGAAATTCCCTTAGAGATTATGATACCATCTTAGGCATGGATTGGTTAGTAAAGCATCACACCATGATGAATTTGCTGGTAAAGAAGACAATCACTTTTGGTCTTCCAGTATGTCGTAGTGATACGGGGAGAGTCATTGCCATCAACATCATTATTACACTTGCTAGAAGGCGATTAGAAAGGGATGTGAAGCTTATCTAGAATATTTTTGGGACTTAAATAAACATCTATTGAAAAATATGTGGTATTAGAAATGTCAAAGAAAAATTAAATAATTAGTACAAAGAAAAACAAAAAATTGAGAAACTGATAAAAATCGGTGTTATCGAAAAAGCTGAAAAGCAGCTTTGAGCAGGTATTGTGGTCAATTGACACTAGTTGCCTTTTGACCTAAATGTACATTAAAAATAAATGATATTAAAACTTTGAAAATACCATGAAAATTAAAATGGTGGTCCATAATTTAAATAGTGAAAAAAAGGGGTATAATGTTAAATAATTAAAAGTTGAATTAAATTAATGATATTCTTACATTAGTGGACCACTAAGCACTTTGAAAATCAATAAAAATCCTGTCATCCTCCATTAATTTCTGCAAACCATCTTCTTCCTCAAACTCTCTCCATTGCCAAATCAGCTCTTCCCAAAACTTCCATGGTACGTCCACCATGCAAGGGTTAATCCACCATCATTAAGCCATTAGTTCTTCTAGGTTTCTTCACTAAAGTTGTTCTATACAACTTGGGCAGCATTTTGGGAGCAAGAGAAAAGTTTTGTTGGATTTTTGAGGAAGTCCATAATAGGTAAGTGTGTATTTTCATTCTTGCTTCATTAAACTTTGGTGGATATTGTAGTGAGTTGTTTTGTGGAAGAAATTTTGAAGTTTGATTGATTAATGAGTGAAACAAAATTTCGGCAGCCATAGGAGCTCACCATATGTTGTTTGTTTCACTTGTAAATGGTTGTTTAAGATGTTGGTGTAAGTGTTTATGTGTATAGAAATAATTTAGATAATGTATACTAAGTGTGTGTGATAGTGCACTTGGTTTTGGAAGCTTGGAAGCTATTTGAAGGAGATGTGTAAATCGGCAACTTTAAACTATGGTTAGGAATGTGTTGTTTCATGGTATGGGTTGTTGAATTATGTGCCTATAGGTGAGCAGCATGTGTATGTGAATAATTGTTTTAGATTTGGACATGTAAAGTAAGGAGGTATGTTCATATGGATTGCAAATTATTGTATGGAGAGAGATGTTATTATATACACGTATCATAAAAGTTAGGCAGCATGTATCACAAAAGGTGAGGAGGTCAATAGTGTTAACCTTAG